>NC_054546.1:33203826-33578826 GCF_017654505.1 Polyodon spathula | reverse complement strand
ACACTACACCCTAATGCTCTAACCATTTAGCTATCCAAACACAATGCCTTCTGCACTGCAGCCCAACACTGATCACTGATCTACTCAAACACACTGCCTTCCGCACTGCAGCCCAACACTGACCACTGATCTACTCAAACACACTGCCTTCCGCACTGCAGCCCAACACTGACCACTGATCTACTCAAACACATTGCCTTCCGCACTGCAGCCCAACACTGACCACTGATCTACTCAAACACACTGCCTTCCACACTGCAGCCCAACACTGACCACTGATCTACTCAAACACACTGCCTTCTGCACTGCAGCCCAAAACTGACCATTGATCTACTCAAACACACTGCCTTCCGCACTGCAGCCCAACACTGATCACTGATCTACTCAAACACACTGCCTTCCGCACTGCAGCCCAACACTGATCACTGATCTACTCAAACACACTGCCTTCCGCACTGCAGCCCAACACTGATCACTGATCTACTCAAACACACTGCTTTCCGCATTGCAGCCCAACACTGACCACTGATCTACTCAAACACACTGCCTTCTGCACTGCAGCCCAACACTGACCACTGATCTACTCAAACACATTGCCTTCCGCACTGCAGCCCAACACTGATCACTGATCTACTCAAACACACTGCCTTCCACACTGCAGTCCAACACTGACAACTGATCTACTAAAAGACACTGTCTTCCACACTGCAGCTCAACACTGACCACTGATCTGCTCAAACACACTGCCTTCCGCACTGCAGCCCATATGAAAGTGCTATTCAAATATTGTGCTGTTGTTATCAGCAGTGAAACAGTTAAGCGCGTTTTTTTTTTATGTTGAAAAAATCACATGACTTCACTGGCACTCCAAGGAAACTTTGCCCCAGGGAGATATGACTCCACAGTGTCCATGCGCTTTCACATATGTGATTCATTTTCATGACTGGCTTTAAAAAAAAATGTTTTCCTTTACAACATGCTAAAAATATTTTTAAATTTATTTTAAAGAACTTCAGAAGCTTATATAAACAGGTAAGCTATTTATTTGACTTTTATACAGCTTCTACTTCTCTCATTAGTTGGCAAGCGTTTAGGTGCAGGTTGACAGTGCTGGGAGTGGGGGTGATTTAGAGTTCATTATTAGGGTGCAGGGTGTCAATGTTCCTTAAACATAGAAGCCTATGCATAATGAAATTTTAAATACAATGCAATGTAGACTACAGCACTCTTGGGTAGACTATCTCATGGATCAGTAGAAATTAGTTATAAATGTTTATATTTGCTTAACCATGATTTGTACCAGGCTTTGCAGTGTTTCTCACTATAAAACATTGAATAATACAGTATGCAGTGATACAAAAAAAATAAATGTGTATACTAGAAGTGTTTCTTAGTGTCAAAATGAATACCAAATACTTTTACTAAGTTACTGTACATATTAAGCCATTGAGTGCCTTCCCTATTCTTTGACTATATTACACCATGTTTGTTTATCTGGTGACCTGATGTCCATCCTGGCAGGTTTCTACAGCAGAGATGCCCAGGTTACTGCTTTTCTTCCTGCCTTGCAGACTTTACTTGTGTGCAGGCTCAGCTCACTTACATACACTGCCGCTGCACTGGAAAAACCTGAATGCCATTTATTAGCACTGCCTTACTTACATTGCACAGGGCTCTGTCAGGAGGATGTATAGAGAGGGAATATTTCCAGCAGAGTGCCTTATCCAGGAACCAAAAATTATTCAGTATCTAATTCTGAGTGATTGTAATGTGTTCTGATGGAGCCATTCAGAATGGGATTGGCATTTGATCTATTTTATCCATCTATAAGGAGTTTTATACACAGCATGTATACACAGTCCATTGAGCCTGAATGCACAAACAAACAAGTTATGCTATTGTTAAAAATAAAATAAAATAAATAACAATAACACTTTGGAATTATTATAAATAAAAAACAAAATATTATTACCCAACAATACCATTACTGAAGATTTGTAGAACATACTGCACTGTGATACAGACACTGGTACTGTCAGAGATAACATTCTATATAGGTTTATACCGTCTTAATACCATTGCTGTGTCAAAATAGGAACATTGTACTACTGTGTTGGCGTCTTAGGTCACAGCAATGTAGCTGCTCCGGAGCTACCCCTAAGAGCAGAATGATTGCATACAGATTGTGAGTGTATGTCACTGCATTGCCATTGAAGATCATGTTTCAAGGGTGCAGAATTTATGTGCTGGGGTAATTAAAAGTGATTATGTGTTGTCATCCCTATAAACACCCAATAGTGCTAAATTCACAAAAAAAACTAATGACAAACTTTTCAGCTGGAGCACTTTTTCAGTTTCTTCAAAGAAAGCATCATTGAAGACACTGAGAAAGACATTTGTCATTGAATTTGTTACGTTTCTTTTAGTATTATGTATTATGTCAAGACCCTTTCAAATGAAAACTGAAGGAAGTTTGTTCATTACAAAATACGATTTGCCGCCTTTCTTACAAAATGTAGTTATATTTTCATCTACCACAAGTAAACAGTTTTGTGCTGTGAATGAAATGATCTGATTGGTCATCCTATTAAACAAATTGCTTGTAATGACACAGTCTCCAGTAACTTCTATTCCGCTAGCCACTTTAAATACAGATTCAGTTCAACTCTGTATTGTCTCCCGGGTGGTTATCTTCAGACCGACTCTACACAAACTGGAAAATCAACAACGTCTGATATTTACTATGTAGCGGGGATAGTAAAAAGTTACCAATATTTTATGAACAATTTGTTGAGCAGAAAACAATGTCTCATTATATTGTTCAGAATTTTACCCAACTCTTTGATATGACATATATTTTTTTGGAACTGAAATACAATCCAATATCTCCTAATATTTTTAGGAGCCTACTTTTGAAAACACAAATAATCTTTTTTTAGTTTAAAAGTTACTTAAAAAAAAAAAAATTATAATTCCCCATTGTCCCATAGGGGAAGTTACAATGTGAGGGCCAACTTCACCTAGGGTTAAATAACAGTTGGCCACTTGCCCTCTTCCCTTATGAGGAAAACAATGCAGCATTAAACATCTTGGGAGCAGGTCATTTTAAACTAAAGTAAGTTCAAAACTAAAGATAAAGTAACAGTGACATATATTATTGCATGTTTAAATGTATTAGAAAACATTGCTGCACATGTGTTAATCTATACATTGCTTGTAAATGTTGATAACTTGTATATGTCTAAAGATTAGAATACAAAAGAAGAAACTGTACCTCTGTTGGGGCGAATGCTACACACATTTAGGAATTAATGCATTTGAACAATAAATCAATATGTTTAATAAAGATTTTCAGTTGATATTGTTTTTTTTTTTTTTTTTAAGTAAAACTATGCATGGGAAAGTCAAGTAAGCAATTGTTTTGACTATTGCCTTGAGTGTGCTATGCTATTGCCTTATGATTTGGAGTGCAACATAAATACTGTGCATGTTATCAGCTGTGATCTTAATTATAGAACAATATTATTTTGTCACACTGCAGTTCTAAGCCTATGTCAAACTCCTAAAGCAACAGACAAGTAGAGAGCATGCTAACCATGTCTTGGAAGAAGTATGGCTCAATGTGCATTGGTTTAGTAATCTCTTGTTCTCACACTGCATGCTAAACGCAAAACATTATCCCTTTGTAAAATACTGGTAAATGCAGTGTAGGGGTTGCAACTAATAACCAGTTGTATCTATGGATTTAAACAATAGGTTTAAGGACTCTAATTACTACAACAAACATAAGAAGTTATTAGCAAGTCTTTGCGTGGAAGCCATTTTGATATTATTTACTGAATGTCTTAATAGTAATTTTAGTAGATTGTTTCATTGAGGGAGACAGGCCTATTGTGTGAGCTGCAGACTGTTGCATTCTAGCAATCTTTCTATGGAAGATAACACTCTTGCTAGAATTAAGTTAAGTTGGTCTCATTTTAACATGGGGACATGACTATCACAGCTTTGGACTCCCTCTCTCTCTTTCAGGGCACCAATGGGACAATCCCTGAGCTGCTACAATCCTGGAGGCAAGACGTCTCGGCGGCCACTGAAGAACAAGCGCCAGCTGAGTGCAGCATGTAACTTTGCGGACCTTCTCGGGCCGGGTCGTGTGGACCTGAATCGGGCCTCAGAGGAAGAGCTGATGACCCTGCACGGGGTGGGTCGCACCCTGGCCCGGGACATTGTGGCTTACCGGACCCGAATCGGGGGCTTCCGCAAGGTGGAGGACCTGGCACTGGTCACTGGAGTGGGCGCCACCAGGATGGCACAAATGAAATCCGAAGTGTTTGTTGGGGAGCCAGGGTCGGCCCCTAACCTGTTCAGCCTGGACCTCCTCTCCTCCACTAGAGTAGACATCAACAGGGCATCGCTGGGACAAATCCAGGGGCTGGCTGGGGTAACTGAAGAGGTTGCCCAGGGGATCTTGTTCCACCGGACCATGCACGGGCCTTTCAGGAGGGCTGAGGATCTTGGCAATGTCAAGGGTGTCGACCCTGCCTTACTCCCCCGCCTCCTACTCCAAATCACTGTGGGGTGCCCCCGGCTTGCCTCAACTTACCCAGACTTGCGGAGTGAGGGTCTGGGCCAGCCCAATGCAGCCGCCTCTTTCCACAGCCTCCGGGAGGTGGATATGGGGATCCCCCTGGGCTGGGTAGTCCCTGTGCGGCCGCTCTCCCAGCCCTTCTCTGGGGTGCACAATGGCAGGCCTGTGTTGCGGGTGGCCAGCTGGAACCTGAGAGAGTTCAGCACAGAGAAAGCTCAGAACCCTGGGGTGCGCGAGGTGATATGCAGGACACTGCTGGAGAATGGGTGAGTAGAGTCCATTGAGGGGTTAGCACTGAGATACCTCTGCATTGGGAAGTCATGTGCTCTGGAATGTACTGTGTTTTTGGGGAATCCGAGATGGAGTAGTAATTTATTTTCTCCCTGTGTCAGGATCCAGCTGCTGGCCGTACAAGAGGTTTTACAAGAAGAAGCTCTTGAGAAGGTAAGACATGCTCCAGCTTCAGATTGGACTTTCTTTCACTTTCTTTAAATTCCTTCACAGTGGGGCTAGGGATATGCTGGATACTACTTGTCATTGCTCTGCTTCTTCCAGAGATCAAACACACAAAAAAAACCCACTTCTAATAATAATTCTGGTAGTTTTCTTGGTGGGATAATTGTATAAAAAGGTGGTGATTATCAATTGCTGCTGTTGGGTGAAAAAATATCTAACCAAATTGACTATATCTGTGTTTATGTAAGTGTTGATGAACATTATCTTAGATTAAACAATCCTTTGAAAAGCAGGAATAAACTTCCAACCCTATCTCTTGCCAATAGCATTGTGGACTGCAATCTTGATTTAATCAAAAACATGCCTGTAAACAATCGTTTAACTTAGTATACATTACTTATTGTGTAAACGGCGCTGAGGTTTTACTTCGTTAGGTATTCAGTAAGGCACCAGTAAAACAGTGTTCCAATTCCTTATAAAAGCTTCCCTTAGTAAAAGCATAGCAAAGTGTAATAAATCATAGGTGAGCCTTGTAAATCCTAGAGAGGTCGTGTTAAATACATGGTATAACCGTGTGGGGAAACATGGGAGAACTGCTTTATACAGGGCTGTTGCTGTTTTTTTGGCAGGGTAGATGCTGTGACTGATTTTAGTTTTGTTAAATCTCAGGTTTGTCTGGAGCTGGAGAATCCCAGCACTGTGGGTGTACGTGAGTGGCCAGGGGACAGGGGGACCTGGCGTTATGTTCTGATGGATGCTCCCCAGGGACAAGAGACTCAGGTAAAGCTCTTTGAGGCTCCATGCAACAGGGTATTGTGAAATTGTGGTGGACTGGACTCGTGGATTCACCCTTTGGGGGGGACCCTTAATGTTATTCTCTTGAACCACAAATCTATTGCATGCATGAATCTGCACCTGAGTGTGTTCATCTTCAATGAAGGTGTGAATACCACTAATGGAGGTTTACTGTATATCTGCTGACTGTTTATTCCAGTCTTTTGTCTGTTTTTTGGTGTTTTGCATTAGGATGAGAGGAATAAAACAAAAACTTATCCTGAGACTAGGTTTCCTCAATGGAAGATCAAATCAAAGGATTTAAAGGGGTTACAGAAAAATATAGCGTTATACATCCCCACATGTTGCTATAACTGTTTAAATAACGTACCTGTAATTTTTAGTTTCATTAACATCCTGACAACTTTTTACACTTGTGACTTTAAAATCTGTTTCAAAGCTCTTTTCAAAATGGCCACTCTAGTGCACTGAGGTTTGAGACCCGTCCTCTAAAAAGAAAAACAAAAGAAGAAATACTCTGGCCTTTCTTTTCCATACCACATCATGGATCATTTATTGTTGTGTTACCTGTTTGACAATGTGAAACAGATTTTAAAGTTACAAGTGTAAAAAGTTGTCGGTATGTTGCAATGAAGAAAAAAAAAATTACAGGTACGTTATTTATAGTTATAGTAACACATGGGGACATGTTTTTCAGAACCCCTCTACTTACTCTTTAAAGACCTGCACAAAAATATCTGACCAACATCCTCCTTACAGGAAGTAGAAAGAGTGGCCTTCCTGTGGGACTGCAGTTCTGGGTTAGAGTTGCTCCAAGCCGTCGCCATGGAGACCCAAAGAGAAGGAATGAGTGGGCCGCACAGCCAGCCCCTGCTGGGGAGCTTCAAGGTAGGGCTCTGCTGGTTAATTCAGCCAGGAATACACGTTACTGGGAACTTCCCACGTTACTGAGAACTTCCCACGTTACCTGGAACTTTTACCACTTGAATCCAGACACAGTTAACACATATTGTCAATGTCAATAAATATGTTAGACAATTAACTGCTAGCCTGTGTCTTGTGTAATTCCTAAAGATGAGCTAGTTATCAGGAAAGTGTTGCTCTAATTGCTCCAGCGCTGGCTGGTTTACTGTAATGCTGCTGTTCTTGCGTCCAGATGGGAACTCTAGAATTCAGCCTCATCAACCTGCATCTGAGGCCTGACTCCCCGGCCATGACTGGACAGCCTACACAAGCCTCCCTGGACCTGCTGAAACTGGAACCTCTGAAGCCCTTCCTTCAAGGTAACTGGTGACAGGGTAGAATCATTACCGCTGAGGTCATTTCAATTGAACCATGTGCGTGCCAGTGCTCTGAAGCCAATGGGGACTATTCATTTCATCTAAACAGTGGTGGATCTAAATGCAGACACAGATAGAAATGTGAGAAGCAAGGTTATGAAAAATCAAGCCTCTAACAGTGCAGGCGAGTCTTTAGTGCATCCCGGCCTGTCTAAATATGTATAACACTTTAATGATTTAAAGGAAGGTGGTATTTTGATACATCACCTTTTAAATAAATTAAATATACTCCAATCCTTTTCAACTAAGTGTTTTTTTGTCTTTTAAACACCAGTATCAAAGTCTCCAGCCAGGATTGACTGCAGTGTTTGAATCTGTGAGCCTGTGATTGAGTGACTCATACTGAACCACACCTTTACTGTTACTTTAGCAAAGAATGCTGGTCGGATAAGAAGTATATACCTCAGTGCATTTGGGTCATATTAAAAATGTTATCAGTTACCACTAAAGAAAATCATGATCTTTGAAGGATATGACATGCAAACAGGGCTTTCTTAAACTTACTATAGCAAATACTTGTCCAAAACTATGCATACAATCACAGACAAACAGGTTGCCATCCTACGCTTATTATACCATAATTCAAGGTAACAGATAAGGATAAGCATCTAGTAAACTTTAACCACTTTTTAATTTAAAAAAAGCAAAATATACAATTTCTAGCAATGTAACAAATACTTTTTTGTTTTTTGAGGATTATTTCATTTAAAGTATTCATTCATGACAAAAGTACTCCAGCTTTAGTATCTTGTGTGTCTTCTTTTTGCTTTTATTACAAATTACAGACGTTGCATCCTGTTTTAACAAATTGTTTCATTAGCTATCAGCTCTTTATTCTTTCATGTTGAATTCAAGTTAAGTTTCATTCCCACATCCTACCATCACTGCTGCTGTACATGTTAATGTCAAAACTGTTGTTTCAGATTTGTTTAAGAAGGCGCTGCTGACTTTGGGTCACTTGGGTCTGAGCCCGGATGCCAGTGAGTTTGCTGTGCTGAGGGAGCAACAGCTGGAGCCCCTGGTCCCTGCTGACTGTTCAACTGAGCTGACGAGATGTGGCGAGGAGGGGGAAGGTTCACTGCAAAACATTTGGGCCAGTCACACAGCACGGGACTCTTACACAGGTACATTCACCTATATCCAACAGAGGCAAGCACACATTCGCAACCAGACTAATTAACACAAACACAAGCTCACATGCTTACTCACAACCAGACCCAAAAATACAAGTGCTCTGCAGTTTACAAATCAAAAAGGACAGGCAATGGTTCTTAACTGGGGACTAGAGTCTCTGTTAGGCTAGTAGCGCATTGACTCTCTGTTATTATTGCGGAACCCCTGTTAAATAAAGACTATGTTGTTTCTTTGGGTTGTGCCACTAGGGATACACGTGGGGGAGTTAGATTGGCCTTTGGGCTTGCAGGGACTCTGAAGAGTTAGAGCAAGTATACATCAGAGCAAGGCATAGTGACAGGGAAGAGGTTAGCCACCTATAGCCCACGCCACATGGCTCTGGAAAAGAAGTGAGAAATACAGCCTCAAGCCCCGGTGCATGTGGCACTTTTTAAAATGGATTTGAAGTTTGTTTAGTTTTGCAATGGACCCTAGTGGGAGACCTGGCACAACTTCCACAAAAGCAATACAGGAATGTAAACTAATTACTATACCCTGCTGTGGGCAGGTGCTGTAGATCTGCTAAACGGAGGCATCCCCCATCAGAGATCCACAGGCCCCAGGAATAACTGAAACATAAAAGCTAGCCACACAGAAATACATTATTGTCTAATTCCTGATAGATGTTTAGTTTAAGTATGTTTGCGTTTGTTCCCAGGTCGGTGGGGAGTGATCCGATTGGGTCTGAGCAGTCCCTGGATCCCTGACGGATGGTCCTGGGGAGGCATAGTGTCCACTCACTGCCCAGTGTGGGTGGAGCTTTACATGAAGTAGCCAATCGGCATCGCTGACCACTCCAGTGTCACAGTGACTTGCCAAGTATGGGCGGAAAGCAGAAAGCTCATCAAATGGCAAAAACTTCAATGGCCTTTTCTGTGGGAATTCTTCTATAATCTGGTCTATAGCGGGTGGTTTTCTTTTTTTAAGTTCTATTTAAGAATTACTGTTAATTCTTAGCAACCTACCTGACCAGATCCAAACAGATTAAGGGAAGCAGAAATGAATAACAGAATTGTCTGTGAGAGGCGTATGATATGGTAACAATATTAGACAGCATGTAGTGAGATCTGCCCACTGTTGACCTTTTTCAAGCATTGGTTTGGATAGCAGTACAATAAATGTTTTGTAGTACACCAGCTGTTGTTGGAAACAAGCATGTCCACCCTCGGGGCGAACTGTGTACAGAGTCCTTGCATGTGACTTTTTTACAAAAATAACAATAAAAGGAAAGAAGTAAATGCAACCACTTTTTTCATATTTGCTTTATTAAATAAACTGCAAATGGTACATTGATAACACAATAAGACACGTTAATCTTTCCTGCAGTAATAAATTAAAGTGCTCATCCACAACGGAAACTAGATGAATATAGAAAGGGGGGATGGAGGAGAAAAAAAACCCCATAAACCCAGAAACTGTGCAGCCAAAAGATGAAGGTTTAGAGGGCAGCAGGGTCAGCAGAAGCGGATACAAATGAATTCCATTGGTATCCAAAGGTACTCTGAACCTCCACATTGTAAACATCTTGTCACCCTGTGGCTGTGCAGTAGCATTTACTGCAGTGATAGCAGACTGCTCAGTGGGGAGGGTCAACAATGTAAGAGCTTGCCTCAGTGCAGCTACTAGCTGGATACACAAAATATATTTGATGACAAAGTTTTTATTTATTTATTTATTTTATTTTTTTTAAAAGGACAAGGATTTATAATAAGGTAATTTTGACTACAACAACAGTCACAAATGAAATATTGACTAAGGACATTGTTTTAGTATTTTGGGGGAAAATACCATAGCGTATTTTCAGAAATGAACTTGTCGCCACATTTAAACATCTTTGTTCAGCATGTTAAGCATTATGAGGGGTGAGAAATATTAAACGGTAATATTGTTTAAAGATGGTGTTGAATTTACGTAGAAACAGTAAAATATTCTAAAATTCAATGGCAAATGTTTTGACGAGAAGTCTTTTTCGAGATGTACTGAAGACATTGAATAGCACTAGTTAAAATGTTTTTCATTGAATTTGAGCTTCTTCGAACCAACCATAACAATGAGTTTAATTTGATATTTAGTTTCCTTTGTCATGCAGGTATTCATATAGTACAGTCTCACTGCAGCGGTGTCTATTTGTGGTGCATTTGATTGATTGTGGAAGCTCAGCTACTTGATGCTGGGAAAAAAAACAAACAAACAAAAAAAAAACAACAAAGATTAACTTGTCCTCTCATATCGTGGAACTTTGTATTAAGGTATTCAAAGTCTAGTCCAGACATTTTATGTGTGCCTGTTCTACATAGAATGATAACAGTACTATAGACATATCTTCACATGCAGTGTGTGCTTGAAAGCAGTATTCATTTACAGTGGATATCAAGGGCCTTGTTAGAGCAGTAACGTTGACTGGGTCTTTGCTTGTGGCTTGAACATTTCAATAGCGGGAGCTCCTTGAGTTTAAGGGTTACAGTATTTCCCTGGGCAAAACCAGTCCGATAGGACAGATCACCTGCAGTACTGTCAGAAATTATGGAAATAGCTTTTATCATTAAATGATATGTATTTAAGAATCGGATTAATTGCAAATATGCAAATACACAAATAATTAAAAATATTAAAATATGCAAATAATTAAAAAAGAAAGTAATTAGTGTTTTCTTTAATATCACTGTCTAACAAAGGATTCAAAGTGCCCAGTGTTATTTCTTAGATCATTTGCTATTTGTGTTGTATGCGTGACAGAATTTGATTCCGCCCTCAGATTATGATGCCATTCTGACATTCTTACAAATCATTTCAATTGATTTATCAAACAAGTTTTGCTCAACTTGCTAATGACTTTGTTTTTATTTTTCTCATTTCTTGAAAATCCTCCTCATCAGACGGCAGTAACATTACTTTCATTTTAAAATAAACCACATTTTTTTTTTAATTTAATAGACAAAACCCTATTAAGCTAAGATAATTGTATTGCCTCTCCATGATTTCTGACAGGACTGTACATCACTTGTCATATCCCCAGTTCACAAAAACAGGCTCTTCTCTGCTGAGATTATAAACCATTTTAAAGCGGTGAGGCGTGAAATGAATGCTGTGTTTTCAAGTTTAACAGGAACAACAGTGACACACACTGGCCAGGCAGGTTCATTACAGATAAGCAATCCCAATGCATTGTTTTAGAGATGGCAGTCATTATGTTTTGTTAATATCTCGTCAAACAATAATTAAGTTATTTAATAAGCTGCAATGTCTACAGTAGTGGTTCACATGTGGCTTTTTCAATCCATTCAAGTTCAGGATCACTGAGTTGATCAGTCCAGAGCCTTGTTCCAGCCAGGTGTTTCACTGTTTGATGGACCTCGCTGGAATAAGAATGTGGATGGGTGTGGACTGCAGGAGTCACATATGAGTACACTGGTCAGGGATTGAACTTCCTGTGCAGAAGCTGATAAAACAGCTCTTTCCAGGTGCAATTAGAAGGGCTTGTTGAATTCAGACACATAACCACGGTTTGAAACTGTGAGGCCCCCGTCTCATTAAACCAGTAGTTGAGGGCTTTAGATGACTATCATCCTACCATATCACCATTTTATTGTTATTGTCAATTGTATGCTATATATACACAACTGGTATTAAACAAGCCTGAGTCTGAATGCAAACGTAGCCAGTTTCATAACTGCTGGAGTCTGTAAAGGGGTTAACGTTACACAGCTTTGATCCCCAAATTCATTTTGCTTTATTGTGTCACAGATCTTGCATGACAACAGTAACACGTTTCTAAGTACAAGTTACAATCACTGATTTCATTTAGTTCGGTTTGTCAGTTGAGGCATAACCAAATGTAAACAAAGCTCTACAAGTTACACTAACCTTTTGGTGCCAGACGCAACAGCATTGAATTGCAGGCACGCAAGCCAGCAAATACTATAGAACAGCTTCACAAGCAAAGGTCAAGATTACCTTGAATCTGCAACACGGTAGATCCTTACATACTGTATAGAGGCTGCAGAACATAGTTTGAGAACTGCTGACCTTATTTCACTGACTACTCAACACTAGCTTTACAGGAAACATATGTGACTGGAACACAGGACACAGCAAGTAGCCAAGCTACTAAGCTCTGACTGAAACTGAAGAATTGAACCCCTATCCCCAGTTTAGCCAACAGCTAAGCCCATGGGTCCACACTCTTATTCAACTTCTTTGTTCTGATGCCGCTAAATACATAGCTGCTTACAGGGGTATTTATTTAACACTGATAGGGTCACAGACCCACCCCTGCGCTTTTAACATGTAGTAGGTGTGACAGAAAACAGGACTTGGCTTCAGCTGTGTTGTACTGTTATACAGTATATGGTATTGCAGGTTTAAAATAGATCTCCCCAGTTCAAACAGAAATCAGCACCCTTTCATACCCACACGCAATCTAAAATAATACTGAAACAGTTTGGACCAGAGTTTACAATAACAGACGGTAATTTATGCATAACTTCAAAGAGATCCTTACTAACACAGATAAAGGCAATAGCCACTTGATTTATCTTCTAATTTAACCTCAGTATTTTAATGGGAGGGGAGGGGGAATTACTACTTTCCCCTTATCATTTTTTTTATTAGAGCCTGATTGGGAAAACAACTGAAATCTCCCTGCATCTGTACATGTGATTTACAGAGGACAACACTATTCTGCAGATCTGTGTTTGCAATTCAAATTACAGCACCTCTAACCACATTCAAAATACAGGACAATTACAGCCAGTTATTCCCATACCCTGTGACAAGCCATCTAATGGTAAGTGATACGTTCAGTAATCGATTTCTATCAGCTCATGAAAACACATTTCTAGCTCAATTGATAAGACTGTACTGCAGATCACTGGAGGGCTCCAGGCCCAATCCGTTGATCTGATAGGTAGTTATTGTAGAATTTGATATTCTGCTCAAACCCCTTCATTGGCGGTTCAGCTATTTTAATTGCCCTCCACACACAGTCTGATGCCTGGTTTGCAGGCAATGTGATTGCCAGCTACTTGGTTTCTCAGAGGGTCCATGGATGTAGGAGGTGAGTAAACATTAACAGTTAAAATTAAACAACAGCATCCCTTCATAAAAACGTACCACAGTAAATGTGCACGATAATTTTGCAGTTCCCCCATGCTTTACCATGATTATACTATGTATTTACCAGAGTTTGCTATGTACAGTACGCTTTACCATGCTTTCACTAGGCTGTATTACACTTTGCTATGCTTTTACTATAGTGAACTTTTATAAGGGTCCTATCACAGTGTCCCCTATACAAAAGGAACTGCTCTTTTCTCAAAACTAAGTGGCTTCCTTAAAACAAACTTGTATATCAGTTTGTGTTGCTTAAACTTAAAAAAAAAAAATAACTGGAATGTGTAACTTGAAGTGAGCGTGTAAGGGTCACTGTGTAGACTACACCCTAGGAGATTCTCCTGGTAAATAATAATAAACATTACATAAATAATGATCACATTGTGCAATGAACGTGTGGAAGACAAACAGACACCCAGCAGGGTAACAAGTAGCATCCATAACTTCAAGCAACCCATCACATATTCCTCGTCTGAATCAGTCAGGTAGACAAATGTTAAACACTGATAAAGGCACTAGCTGAAACGTTTGTCTTCTGACATTTTGAATACGAGATTCAGCCTCGAGCCATGTGGGTAAAACTATACTCAGAGATATATTTCAGTGATATCATTTTGATACATAATTGATATATTCCTTTTTAATGAAGAAGTCCCTATTGAAAGCATTCTTCTTTCAAATAAATTAGTCAAGGAAATGAGTCGGTTCCACTTGCTCTAAAAAGAACACATTTCAAAAGGCTTCAGTGATTCTGCTCTCAAGGTATGACTATTAACTATGACTTTGCTTGCATTAACAGACTAGTAAAAATGCTATTTTGCCTAAGCAGGGAGTAAAAAAAAAAAAGTTTTTGACTAAAATGTCACTGTACCAATACAGAATCACTAGGTGCGTGCTAGAAAGAAATCCATGTTTTAAAAAAAAAATGTAATACTAAGTGCAGAAACTGCACTTCCAGGATTTCAATCGTCCAATACGCAGTTACTTTGAGTTTTTCAAGATTTTCCAGATCCAACCAAACCCAAGGTTCTAAAGGGGTTCAAATTGAGCCCCCCCCTTTTAAAAGTAAATGTCTCCACCCACCTCCCCGCCCCACCCTACCCCGTGCCCACAGTGCAAGCGATGCCTGTTTCCTCCCCTGCTGTCCTGCTGGGATAGGGTCACTCTGGAATCAGCTGGCACAGTTCCTCGTCATTCAGTTCATTGGCAGCGACGATGTGATCCAGCTGCTCCAGATAGCGCTGCTGATCCTTCATGAAGTGCGGGATTCGGGTCTGCGCAAGAACTGCAAACTTCCTCAAGTGCTCCACGTCTTCATAGGACACCTGGAGAGAGAGAGAGAGAGAGAGAGAGAGAGAGAGACAGCAAGAGAGAGAGAGAGAGAGATGGGGAGAGGGGGGGAGAGAAAACCTTTAGTCACAAAACTAAACAGTAGAATAACAGTGACCCTAACACAGCAGGATCAATAAGTATCATAAAGTAAAAAGGATAATAAATCAAAATGTCAACTCTGTTCAGTCCCACACACTGCATGCAACACTGAAGCAATGAGTGAATCCTATATTTTGCAAACACTGTATGCTGCACAATCACAGCTATCCACCATAGTATAACCATGGGAAAAGCATGGGAAAACCAAACAAAATACTGTGGTAAACTTGTATATGTGAGTCTGGGGAAGCAGCTGGCTGGCTACTGCTAGGAAAGAAAGTCCTGGATGGGGTGGAGATAATTTCGCTCTTTAGGTGAAATGACCCAGGAAATACCAGAAAGCCAAAACGCACGGCTTGCAAACAGAGACTATAACTGCTCATTTGAGAGCTACATTGTGACTGGATGTGCATGGCAGAGAACATGTATGGAACTATTTTGTTACCTACAATTTCTTATAGATTCAACCCCTCAGATCCAGCCAATAGACCAGCCTTTCTACTGGTCCATTAGTCCTCCCCCTTGTCTCTATAGACCCACCTTTCCCAGACATGCCAGCATTTTGAAATCAATGTTCCTTCGATGCCTCAAGATCCTCAGAATCCCGTCTAGATACACCTGGTCTTTACTGAAACAGCCTGGAATTTAGAAAAGAGAACTACAGCATGAGCAAAACCTAATCCTACAACTGAGTCACCATCAGGGTCAAAAAGATGTACACAGACTGTGTGTCTGGTGTTTGTTCACAACACAATTTTGTTTTCATGCAAGAGCTGATGTCAAAGGAGTGGATTGCTGACTTTCCTTACTATTATGTGCATTTTATCCTGGGAGTTAGCTGTTTGGTAAAATCACAGATTTGACTCTTAAGATTATGCGAACATCAAAAAGTCTGGATTTTAGAAGTGTTATAATTTCATCAAAATCAACATCTATTGCATTTTACCTGGTAGGAAAATATATAAACTTTTGAATAGAGGGTGACATATGTATCTCCACTACATCGCCATTGATGAGGATATGCATTCCCAGCACAGATTAATACAAATGGGTGATTTCTAAATCTCTTTTGTGTGAATGACTCGTGACCCTTAACTCCGAGCAGCCCACTCACCTGGGTTAGAGGTGTCAGTCTGCCCCCTCTTGGCTCGGACGCAGTATTCCCAGCGCACGGCGGGGTCCTGCACGAACTGGCCGATGTCGCTGAAGAGCTGGCTGAAGCTCATGTGTCCGGCATGGTAGACTGTGTAGTAGAGCAGGGCAGCTCTCCACAGGAAGGGGTTGCGGCGGAAGAGCACGCTGTGCAGGCTGGCAAGGCCCTCTTCTGTGGGGTTCGCAGGCTTCAGACCGAACTGCTTCCGCCCGGCCGCATTGTTCCACGGTTGCTTGTTGTTGTTCACGCCGCGGATGTAGTGTGTCCCTGGAAACGGGAGAAACCAGAGCAGTGTGCTTATCCGAGCAGCTTTCTGTCATTTTATTGATATGTTATTTGAATGGCTTTTTTTGGGGGGGTGTAATGCGTTGTAATATTTGTTATTGTTTTCATAATACAGTATACATAACATTTTCATGTGAAGTTGGAACACTACTGATAATTAAGGAGCTGCTACCTTTAGCTGTTTAAGACAGTATAAGACTTCATGACCATAAACACGGAAGGCTGAGGCTGCACTGTTTGATTATTAAGAGTCAAGTCCCCCTTGCCCGTATTGAAATGTACCGATCTCGTGGCGCAGCATTCCCTCCAGCCAGTGCTGCCGCGCGCCTGCAAGGTTGATAGTGAGAGTCGGACGGCAGCTCTTAACCATCATCACAGCCTGAGACAGCAGCTCTTCCGACAGGCGCACTACCACCTGGCAACCACAGAGGGAGACAGAGAAGCACTGAGGGCTGCATTCAGAAAACCCACATTGCATTTTTTTCATTCTGGTAATTGCTACCTCTCAACCCTGACAAGAACAACCCATCACTGAATCCTGGTCTTGGTCTCGTCATGATCTCTGTGCTGTTCTTATTGGCTAAAGTTAATTATGTCAGTTTTGTCAAAACTTTAAAGAAGTCTCCCCATTCCTTATTAGTTTTAGACTCAATAGATTCATCTCCCTTTTCATAAGTCGGGATTAGTTTGGTTGCTCTTCACTGGACACTCTGCAAGGCCATACAGTTGTGTTGACAGGCACTCCTCACCTCTCCCACACAGCCCTCCTTCTGCAGATACTTGCGGACGGATGCCCACACCTGGCACTTTGGGAGAACATTGCCCCCAGTGGCCACCTCGAAACTCTCATAGGAGCCATACTTCCGCAGGACGCAATGCATGATTCGCACAGCCTGCAGAGAACAAGGGTATAGGGTTAAAGCTTTATTACAGATAACAGAATTACAGAAGCCAGATATAGGAAGCCAAAGCATCACCACTTCACTGTTTAATACACACATACACTCACTCACACAAGCATATGTGCTGGTGCGTCTCAAACCTGACCAAGTCAGATCCCCTACTAAGGGGCCCTGAATAGATTCTGTCAGCAGGTGCTATTTACTGTACCACAGATAACCACCCAAACCCCACTTGCTGAAGACAAACTGAATTAAAAGTTACCAAAAATAAAAAAAATGGTAAAACACTTGTATTCAGGAATATATTTTGGGGA
The DNA here is from genome assembly GCF_017654505.1 of Polyodon spathula. Taxonomy (NCBI): domain Eukaryota; kingdom Metazoa; phylum Chordata; class Actinopteri; order Acipenseriformes; family Polyodontidae; genus Polyodon; species Polyodon spathula. The sequence continues at coordinate 33,561,277 of NC_054546.1, read as the reverse complement.
ATTAACAACACAACTATGGGTACAAGAGGTGTCTCTCAGCCTCAGTCAACAGCAATGTATTTTTGTGATTTTTAAATGCAAAATAAGTGATTATTGAGACTTTAAATGGCAATGTATTGCAGCCTGCTGTCGAGTACAGTAATTGCCCTCCAGAGGATAGCAGTCTTTTGAAATAAAATCTGAGCTGTAAAGAATGTCCAAACAGCACGAGAGACATTCAGCCTGTGAAAATCGAACCATAAACATATCTGTTCCTTCTAAAATGCCTCTTTGTATATTTAATACAAATGATTAAAAAAAACTACCACAAAAAATAAACATACAGTAGATAGATACAGAATACCTGCATCAGGAACTGACTAGACCCCTCACGGTATTTCTCTAGGACGTTCGTAGCCTGCTGCTCTCCGTACTCAAATTGTGGCTCATAGTTGAAACCGGCCTGGAAGAAGGCTTCCCTCTCCTGGTCGATGTTGGTGGGTCGCAGGGCGACAAGCAGGCAGGTTTTACCTCCTACCCCTGACGAGGCCCCAGGCTGAGGCCCACGGGCGATGTGGGGGAGCGAGGTGGCGGGGCGCATGCCGCCACGTTCACCTCCTGCCGCCCCGTTCATGGCACACGTGCTCTCGCTGCGCCGCATCCAGCTGCCACGTCCATTAAACACCGGGCTTGTCAGACTGCGGGAGGGGGGTCCAGGTGACCGGCCTGATGACCTCTTCACCTCTGACCCCGAAAACCTTTTCACCGCCGATGAAGACGGCTTCTTTACCTCTGACCCTGGCGGATTCTTCACCTCAGACTCTGGCGTCTTCCGAATTTCTGGTTTAGTCGACCTTTTGACCTCCAGGCCCGCTGACCTTTTGGTTTCTGATAACGTCAAGTTCTGGACGTCCAATCTCAAGGACCTTGTGACCTCTGCCTCAGATGACACAATCCCTCGGGAGCTAAGAGCTGCTTTCGACCGGCTGAAAGCGGATGACTGTAGGCGTGAATGGGGGGTGCGCAGTCCATTACGTGCCACCTCCCTCTTGGCTATCTCTGGCCTTTCACTCCTCGGTGTACCCCTACCTGCTGCCCGCTCCATAGACCCTCCTCCAGGGTCCAGTACCATCTTCCCAGCTTTGACTCTCCTCTCTGTCTGTATCTGAGAACACAGCATACAACCATCAGATACTGGCCAATGTTTTGAAAACCCTTGCTGTTACCATCTGGCAGTTGACAGAGTCAGCAAGGTGCTTACCATTGTTGTGATTATAAAGGAGCAAGCGAGGCTATTAATCCTGTTATAAAGCACAGAAATTCAGCCAGCCGTACTAACACAAATCTTATTCCTTCACATTTAACAAACATTCTAACAAGAAATTGACATGACTCATGATTTTGTTTGGTCAATGAGAAAGCGTAAAATCTTTTAATAGAGGCCTCATGAGGATGTGTAATAGGTGACTTATTGTTGAATGGTCTGAGACTATGGCAGTTTTTAAATCTTGCCCTAAGACATATTTGTTTGACTTAAATTAATGAATATTTTTAAAGCCCTTTAGGACAGCCTTGGCAATAGTAAGTCCATATCTACTGCATTATTTAGGTTATATTGTGTGTGTATGTGTGTGTGTATTATATATATATAATTTCTATAGACTTTAACTGCAACAGATTTCTGTAGAAAATCAGCTAAGGTAGTCCAAGATTAGGGTTAATCGTGGTTTGTGACCAGCCATAAGATTTTGATGTTGTGGGTTTGAGGGTTGTGGTGTCAATTGCTCTAATAATTGGAAAAACAGTTAATTCAGGAAGCTCAGTAAAAGTGGTTGACATCTATCCAGTTTATTTTGTGTTGTGCAGTTCTCTCTCCAGCTAGTTCCCTTTCTCAGCTCTCCTTCCTTCCCTGCGAGCCTGCCTCTGCAGAAATGGAGACAGACACACAGGAGAGAAAGAGAGAGAGAGACGAAGGCCAGCGATAGAAAAACAGAAAACAACAGCCTCTACTGGCTGATGTTCCTGAGTGTAACTGAATCAATAACTGAATCAATGCATTTTACTTCTAGCCTAGAATGACATGTAATGAAGCCATATCTCTATTGTGTATAAACCCTCAAATGCAGATTATCACATTCATTCATTGTAAGATTAAGTCCGCATACAAATAACATTCAATTTTCAAACCAGAAAAGGAAATGCTTAGGACATTCCTGAAATCAGCATCTCACCCTTTATTTAGGAATGAAAAAATGGCATCTTGTTGACAAGAAGGCTTCTTAAAATAAACAAAGGAAACATATCCTTTTTAAAAACGATTTAGACTGTAAATCATATTGGCCTACTTTTAATATACTTACTAGCGCTGTAGGAGAAAAATAAAAAACCCATTCCCAGTATATGTTGTTTTTTTTTAGTGTATCAGCAGGTTTATATATTTTAGGGGTCCTGGTTGCTCTTTGGTTCATTCATATAAATGCCTATCACTTGAATCACTTCCCTAAATGTATTATGAGAGTTTCTGTAAATAGTGAAATTCATTCTCTGCACAATCCCAATAATAGCCAATGCTTTCAAACACATTTTCTGATTAGCTATTAACATGATTGGTGGTCAAACTGTTATTGTACAGATAATCTTCTGGTTCATCACTTTAGCTAAACCACTGCATTCAGGTACATGGTGAATCACAGGTTCTGAATGCAGCTAGATCATTGGCCTGAGTTTGAATAACAACACATGTAAGTGATTAGGCACCAGGAAGCAACTTTTCAACAATAGCTCTGTTTGCATATTCCAAACTGAAGTATACAGGAAGATCCAAATGGAAGAAAAAGGGGACCAGTGATTAACATGGCTAGTGCTAATATGAGCTACAGCATTGATTTTGCAGTAATATTTTGTGTGTTTAAAGCTTATACTAATACTGTACTATAATAATTCAGCTGTGAAGCAATTGCACACATTATCAAATAGAGCAGCACACATTACCACATAGAGCAGCACACATTATCAAACGTGGGGTTTTTTTTTTTGTTTGTTTTTGGGGTTTTTTTCTGGTGGCAACTAGTCAGCCTGTTCTATTTTTGTTTTCTTTTTTTATCTTGAATATTTGGCTCAGTCTGTAGTCATTCTGCCCCTACTTGATGGACAGTTGATCAGTTAACTCGGAAATCACACATATCATAAATGCTCTTTAATGTACTCAGAGTACTTTGTTTTTAAATGAACTATAAATGACTAAATATTCAATGTATTTTATTTATATAGCGCCTTTCATACCACAGTATCTTAAAGTGCTTTACATGTCGGTTAAAACAGAAAGTAGTATGCAAAATCAATAGTAATAAAAATAATAATAATAATAATAATAATAATAATAATAATAATAATAATAATAATAATAATAATAATAAAGAAAACAGGAAATTAATAAAAATGACAAAACCCAAAATAAGGAATTATACAATGATATGTGCAAGTCAGGTTAAAAAGGGTAAACTATAAAAGTAAGTCTTTAATCTTGACTTAAAAATCTTGACAGAAGCAGCAATTAAAATAGATCTTAATAGGTATTGGTCTTAATATTGAAGGAGACTTGAAATAGCTGTCAATAGTTACAAATCCCAACTGTGAAAACGTGGCCTTATTAAGTGGGCTTTCAACAAGATCTTCCTGTAGCTGTATTTGCCGACTGTACAGTGTGAGTTCACACACACACACAAGCAGTTCCTTCTCACTGAGCCAACTAAAATGGCAAACCCACTGGCATTCCTACACTGTATATTGTGCAATTCTAACAGGAAATTACAAAGGAAACGTGTGCAGCTTTCGGAAGTCAATTTCCTTTAGCTTTACTGTAGAGATTTTAGTTTTCCTATGAGATATTATTAGTACACTATAGGGATCTGAAAGGGTTTTTTTGTAAGGATGAGATGAGCATTGTTCAGCAATGATCAATAGTAGCTGGGTATTTGTGTTGGGGCTGGAGAGAACACATATACAGTTCATTGGTGACTCATAGATATGAAACTCCCTAAAATGCATTGAATGATAAATGAAGGCAGCTCTGTAGACATGACTTCATCGGCCAAATCCCTTGTTACAGGGATAGCTGAATGCTCTGACTATGAAACGTCAATACACAGGGAGTCTGGTGACACCATCATTAACCTTTAGTAGGAGAGTATATGCACACGTAAGGTTGTCTTCGACTTGAAGATGGGAATTAAATCCTTAATGTCTCATACCATACTTTTACAGTACATTGTCTACAGTATCATAATGTATGTTCATATGGTTAAAGATATAGTATGAAAACTACCATTATAGCAAATCTATTGTCATCTTGAAGAAACAGATTATAAAATAGTTTGGATGAGCAGAACCCTTTGCCAACAGTGCACTTAATGGATCATCTTCTCTTCACTCTAAACAAAGAAAGAAATAATATTTCTCATTCCAGCTCGGATTAAAACGGTTTTTTTTAATTGGAAAACTACCGATCTTTAGTTTGTGGATAATATTTTTGCTGCATAGTTTTTACTGTAATAAAAAGCATGTATGTTAGTAACTTACACCCTCCAGCACAGCTGTAAATTCAATATTAAAGCTATCAATAGGGTAAAAAAGTGACTGCCCATGACATAAACAGTTCTTCAGATACATGACAAGGCTAAAGTGTGACAGACGTATGCCTGACATATCGCCTTTGATTCACTACAGTAACAGTAATGTTGCTATTGTGATGTTGTGTCTGCATTCTTCTTCTTTCGTACTCATTAGCTAATGAACAAACTGATAGACTGTAATGCGTTTTTTTTTTTGTTTTCATGTGGGGAAATTGTGGATGTGCTAGTCCCGGGTATAAAACCAGATCAGTGCTGTAGCTTTCAAACAATTCATTATCATAACTGAACTTTTATGGCGGCGGTACTGCAGCAAGTTGTGATATAACGCTATCCGCGCTCACAGTCATGCAGGATTCCAGTTCGATTTCTGCGACTACGGAGAAAGACGCAGTTGAAAGGAAACACGACATTTTCTATTTCAGAAATGGTTACACCATTTTCATGATCGCCCCTATGTAGATGCAGGATTGTATGCAGAGACGAATCTCGGAATTCAGCAGAGGCCCTTTACTGTTATGTGATATCTGTTTCGGGGGGGGGGGGGGGGGGTGAAGATCTCAGAAACATGTTAGTGTCTGTGTGTCTGTTTCTGAACCTTTCAACGCCCCTCCTCATCCTGCTTCCCTGTATTCATGTTAGGGTTACGGAGTCTGGGATCTCGACTCCATAGGCGTTCACCCAAGAAGGGAACCGGTTTTGTGCATGGAAATAACACCGGGTTTCTGCAATGCATTTATATATTTCCATCACAAATTACCTTCCCTCCTTGCACACGTCAAGACCACGCACTAGAAAATAACTTTAGATAGACGCAGTAAATAAATACAACCATGCAATCCAGGCTTTATCGGGGAGTGACATCACTCGGGCTTTGTGTCCGTATCTCTGTGAATCTGCTTGTGAAAAACCCTAAACAGGCCTGCCATGATGTAGACACGTCTGTTCCACGATCTGCAGTTTATTACACTAGCCTAAGCACAGAAAAGCTCATCGGTCGCATTTTTAAAACAATGAAATAAAGAACAGCACAAACGCTGTGATCACAGGCAACATGTGCTCTTTAGCTTCTCCCCAGAGACTTATGGGAAACGTTAATCAAATTATTTGCACCGTTTATACAGTGATAGGCATTGTAAATATATTAATTGCTGAAAAAAAATACTTACTTGGCTGTGATCGGAGGATTTCTGTTGCTTTTAAAGCATGGCACTTCTGTAATTTTTGATCAGCGGTGTGACAGTTACAAATATCTAGCGCAAAAACGCGCTGATATGAAAGCAGTAGTTTTGTAGCAAACCCTTGAAATTGACACACTGGAGCAGCTGATAGATCACATTGTTGCAACGTTGTACCTCTGTCCCGTCCATCGCTTTTCGAAACCACACCTCTTGGATTCTGATCCAAGCAACGGCGTTCTACAATCCCTGGCAACTCTTTGGCCCCGCCCAACTGAGGTTCCCACTGCAAATGAGCATCTCTTCATGAGGCCATTGTAATACAAGTTCATTCAATACCGCAAGTGTCCTCAAATTGGGGTACAATTGCACTCATTAAACCTAATAGCTTTATTATTCTTTTATATATGTGCCCCAATATTTATTTCACGGGTAGTGTAGGCCTATAGGGTTTCTAGCATATGTTCCTGATCAATCGCTATAGCAATTAAATACGTTTTATTCTCATTCTCGATTTTAAAAAGCCACCCACTTTCTGTGGAATGCTGCTAATGCCTCATTGTGCAGTTTGTCACACAATAAATAAGCAAAAACTATTATATATATATATATATATATATATATATATATATATATATATATATATATATATAATATACACACGCACACACACACACACACACACACAAGAGATCAAAAGAGAGTGTGATATTAAGAATAGAATTTCAAGACATACCAGGGCTTCTGCAGTACCAAAGAACTCAGTTACTTGGGAGCCGGTATTCTCCTGGTATGCATGTTGCATGTTTATTTAAACAATATAAATGCGAGACGGAATACAAAGGCCAGCCAGATACTTTTGAAAATACGATCAAATTGAGTAAATGCTCTCAACATCCACTTACCTGAAGTAACCTTTGGAGTGTGGCTACACCCGTGTACTTTGGAGAATCATTGTATTTAGACATGAATCTATGAGTTTCCGTTATGAGTCTTATGACAGTAAACCATCCCGTGGAACATTACCTGCCCAGGGGGGCTTTATTTGTGGACTACAGCATGAAGGGCTGAGTTTTAATATTGATCAGATTGAACCCTTACTCAAAAAGCTTGAGCTCCAAAAATCTTTTAAGTAACTGTTTTATTAATATCAAGGCTTTTTATTTATTTATTTATTTTGTATCTCTAAATTGAGTACTATTGATTGTTTTATAGTTATGATTGTAAAATGTTTACTAAATGATTATTATTATTATATATATTATTATATTATAATAATATACATAATATTCCGTAATTTATGTATTTGTTTATTTATTTTGACATCTATGGTAACTATATATTTATTGCAGTCATTATATTTATATTATAGCTGTTAGCAGTACTATATTCAGTATTATATATAACATACTTATATTTTTTCTATGAGGGGAAGGCGGTCATTAAATTTAACAAAAAAGGTTATAAACTAGGCCAGAAAATAACAAGGTGAAATGCTGATATTATTAAAGGAACAGGCCTTTCTGTTTCTGTAACATCAGTCAGGCTGTGGGGTCAATGGGTTGATATGAAAAAGTGAACTACAGTACTGAATGCACACCCACAGGAATGCTTAGGGTAGTGTGCACAGCCATGATGCTCAGGTAGTCCTAAGATAAAATAGTCCCTGGATAAAATTTACTAGATGTGATCGAAAAATGACAAACTCTGTTTTAGAGCAGGTGCTGTGACTTTTTATTGTGCTGATTAACAACTGACGTCACGAAGATGCTGCAAAATGATCTGTCGATCTTGGACAGGAGTTGTGACTCTTGGTCTCCCAGTTCCTCTCGAATAGTACTGCATGTAAAGTATATTTTAACTACTAATCACATTTACTTTAGTTTCATGGGGCTGGGCATTATAATTAAAGGATTACATTAGTAATTATTATTGCAGTCTACTTGTAGCATGCTATCGGAATCTGGAGGGGGTGTGTTGATTGCTGACTGGTTAGTTAGCGCAGCCTACAAGGGTTTGCAGGTTTGTGGATTTATTATTTTTTGAGAGTGTTCATTTTTTTGTTGTTGGTTTGTTACTACACGTCGAGTTATATTATATTTTGAGTGTGTGAGTGATTTTATGTATTTCAGTTTGATTATTAGTAAGCACATTAGTTTGGAGTTCCTCATTATTTAATTGTTGTTAAACCCCCCTAGTTGTGCTCACATTTATTGTGCGCGTTTAACCTCTCCCTCACCTCCAAAGTCTTAATTGCACAACGTCACTGTATTGCTGCTATTGTTGTAATTACTGAAAGATATTTAATTATATACAATTCTAATTAGACTATCAAATAAAAACATATTTTTTAAATTATTTGAGCTCACTGGTTCCTACGTTCCTTTATTGCCAATATACAGACCTTACTGGACAACAAAGGTGGTGACAGCGGATTCGCTACTCGAACCCGAACGACCTCGCCTGCAGACAGGGAGTGAGCGTTACATACCATCGCGCCAGGTTTGAAATTGCTGGCTGTGAGCGCCCAAGACTAGAAGCCACAGTACACTGCCCTAGTCCAGCCTCCAACGTGCCCATTGCAAGAAGGCGCTCCTCTCGACATACATGGTATTTTTTTTCTGTAATTTTCTTTATTGCTTTTATTCAAACTTACAATTTAACAGCTAAAATCACTCCATATTTAGTTTCCAATCAACTGTCTCACTAATTAGGTGATTAAGTGCATATGCTTCAGTCATAGTCACTCAAGCGCGTCATGGTCAAGGATCAATGATCAAGTGATTAAAAAGAAAACAAACATTTTGTTAATGTCCATCATTTATATACCTTAATTTTTTTTCGAAAATAAATGTGTTATAATAGTGATAAGTTTATTTTGATGCTCGGTATATATGGATCTCCTGCAAACGGTTTGATTTAATTAAATTGCACTGTCGGTAAAACACAATACTCCATTGGGTCGTAACTCGTAATGATCCTGCCAACAGGACTTTGTAATTTGACTTTGTCTGGACCAGAGCCGTCTACAGTGTAAAGACAACTTCAGCCCTACAGTATATTGTATGAAAGTCAAGTTATATTTAGAAATATGTAACTCTGCCATATTCACCCTGGCAAAAAGAAAGGAAGCTCTTTGCACAATCTGATACTGCCAAATACATTTGTACTTGCACTTAAACGCGATCACGAAATACACCCCGTATTTGCATCTGAATCCGTTTACAAAGTATTTGCACTTGCCAAAATGGATTTGATCCAATAGCAAGTGCAGTTAATGACACATTGTGGCAGACTGTCCCACCCCTTTGTTTATTATTTTGTATTTTATGTATTTTTGCCCGGATGAGCAACACGCTTATTTATTTTAAATACCTCGTGAGAATGCGTGACTGTCAGCAACTTGCTGACAGTCACGCATTGACAGTTGATTAGTCCCCTGGTCACAAATTATAAAAGATCTGCCGTTTGGCAGCAGTCGGTGGGGAGGGGTGGTAGAGGAGAGTTTAAACAGAGAAATAACAATTGCAAAAACGTGCTGGTTTATTAAACAGAACAATACTTGTTATTGTTTACTGTTTGGTTGGTTGGTTGGTTGGTTGGTTGGTTGGCCATTTGCATTTGAACAATCTATTAATCTTGTGATATATTTAATATTACAATAACAAACCATACATAACTGTAGTTTAACTGTCATAAAATATTAGGAACTGTCAGATCTAATAGTAAAAAAATAAAAGTTTGTGTGTGTGTGTGTTTGCCAAGCTCTGAAGTTGTTTTCTTTAACATATACTGTATAAGCAATTAAGTACCAGTAACCAGTACAGTTTTCAATTAAATTAAATTTATATATATATATAAAACAAAAATAGTGCAATAACATAGAAAAAAATCCCCCAGATGATTTATTGTACAATACAGAATAAAATGCATTAAAGTAGATTTCTCAAATACAGTTGTATACAAATGTCTTTCCACCACCACAATACTAGTATGAATATATATATACACACACACACACACACACACACACACACACACACACACACACACACACACACTGGCTCTCAAAAGTATTCACCCTCCTTGGACTTTTCCACATTTTATTGTGTTACAACATGGAATCAAAATGGATTTAATTAGGAGTTTTTGCCAATGATCAACACAAAAAAAGTCCATAATGCCAAAGTGAAAAATAAAATCTACAAATTGTAGATCCTCCTTATTAAATCCATTTTGATTCCATGTTGTAACACAATAAAATGTGGAAAAGTCCAAGGGGGGGTGAATACTTTTGAGAGCCACTGTGTGTGTGTGTGTGTGTGTGTGTGTGTGTGTATGTGTATATATGTATATATATATATATATATATATATATATATATATATATATATATATATATATATTCCAAAACAATTTTTTTCTAAACTAATTTAAGCCCACAAAAATTCACAAAAAAATGCAAAAGTTACAAATTTTATAGTATGCGTGAAGCTAGTTAAAAAACAAGTCTTCTCTTCCAGTGCAATTGACTTATTTCAGTAAATTCGGATTGCTTCCATAACATGTGGTTATTCTTTAACCTGTGTGCACAACCTAAACACAAATGCTAAATATGTGGATTTGTAAAATGTAGAATGAAAACATGCCTAGGAAAACTTTCAAATCTAACTGAACTCCTCAGTGCAATCAGAAGATCTCACGTTCAACTCATGTACTCCTATTGCTCTTTTCATTGAATCTGTATTGCTCTGTAGTTCAGGGCTGCAGTTCAATGTTTGTGTTTCTACAGTGGAACATCTTGTTTTCTCTTCTTTTTTTTTTTTTTTTTGGAAACCTTTAATAAGACCAGCAGGAAGACAAATAATCCTGGAAAATAAAGGCACACATTTATCTTTCGGGCATCTTGGGATACATTTCACAAAGCCATTTCTTCCAAATGCGAATTGCCCTCTAGCAAATTAATGGTTAAATATATTTCCTTTTTAACATTATTTTTACTTAGAGATGCAATCAGAAACCAGTTTCCGAATTAAAAAATGGAACAGGTATTAATCAAAAACTATCGATGCATTAAGAACACTTCCTTATTAAAAAGCAAGACAGGAAAACAAATGCTTAGACTTTACAAAATACAACTGAAAACTTGCATATGAATATTATTATACGTATTAACGTAATTTGAAATGTAAACAAAACAAATAGATATAGAAGTGCTTTAGTTTTGCAACACGCAAGGAAAGTACAGGTTCCTGGGTAGCTGGCGATTTTATTCCATCTTTAATTGAGACTTGCAAAAGAAAAGGCATGGATGTTAGTTTTTTTTTTTTTTTTTTTTGTTCTTCGCTTGCTTTTTATGTTATTTCAAATGGTCACTCTTGGCTAATACATTTGCAGTCTCAACCAGTAGTTTAGTTAGTCTAGCTCAAAGCTTCCACGCTAGTGCAGATTTAGTTTAGCCTTGCATAAAGCATCCACACATTTTTGTCTAGTTCGGTCACAATGCTAGTATCTCTCATTGTATTTGCTGGTCTGCTGTGTAGTCTTGGTAAAACGCATAAAGGACAAAAAGGACCTGTTGATGTTTGATTAGTGTTTCACTGAAGTGACAGCTGCATACGTTACAGATCCACACAATTTATATAATATGATAATTCAACCTTTAGTACTATATGTTGGTACACATTCATCTTACAATCATTTGAAAGTCATAGAATTCTGGACTGTAAACACTAGGTATTACAAATAAACCACAAAATAGTGTGGTTCAATTAGAGCCGTACTTTGCATAGATTTATGTATATGCGCATGTTTTGTTTCTGATTTTGTATACGTGTGAAAACCTCAAAATGAATAAACAGAATTGTAAAAAAATAAATAACAGCAATTAGAGCCGGACTCAAGACTACCTTCGAATATGGTTTCAAGTTCGGTTCTCAAGTACAGTTTTAAATACTGGTTCATATTTTAAATATCATTATTTTAACGCATTCAGGGCTGAATCACACCTTTTCTATACCTTAACAGGTCTAGCTGACATGGTCACTGCAGTAGAGTGTTTCGAACTTAAATGACTTGTGATGTTTGCTGTAAATATTATTTGCTCTCTATAAACACATTGGTAAAAAATTTCAAACTCGTTATTAGAATTCTTGTCTGTAAAATTCCAAAACTAATAAGAAACAACTTAATGCTACTTGCTAGTGGTAATGATTATTTGGAGTACAAAGCTTTGAGAATGCAGCCTGCCTTTGTTTTTGTTTTTTTGTTTAGTTCTTTTGGTTTCTTACAATCTCTAACTCACCTTGCAAGGAGTTCATTGCACTGAAGATTATGAAGACAGGAAATGACACGGGTCCATAGCCCCAGAAGGTAAACCCCCAGGAGGTGCCCATCAGGCAGGTTAGCCCCAGAATGTTGAAGATATCCCTGCAACCCAAGCATCTTCCTTGCACTCCAGGCTGCGATCTCCTCAAAGAGTAGATTCTCCAGCAGATCAGGGCCAGCACAGGCATATCACTGCGAAGTAGCTCAGGTTTACCAGGAAAATGTCATTGGACTTCAGCCAGCAGCTGTTGACAGGGGGGAAAGGCAATAAGGTTAAAAAATACATATATTACATATTTTGTTCCTTTTTTATTTTTTTTATTTTAAATACTGCACTTGAAAATGTCAGGCCACCCGCCAGTTCAGTAAATATTTATATAGATATATTTCACAAAGTATCATTGAAATGTGTATAGAGAGTGATTTTTTTTATAGTGATTGATTTATAGCAGGCTCCACGAGTGCTATTTACTTGAAGGGGAAATAGTGGATAGGAAAGCTAGTCTCAGTCTCGTGATTGGGAACCTTGGTGACTGAAGGCTGGTCAGACTCGACGGGGCCGAACGTACTTGTGATTCTGTCCTTAAAGGAAGAAAATCAGATAAAGGGAGGCCCATAAGCAGCCACGGCACTTAGAGGGGGCTTTAATGAAACATATGTTGGTATAATTACAAAGTTTGAGAGAGTAGAGGAACTAAAGGTCCAGTATAGAAGGAAACGTAGCAGAATAGCACACATAATGCGAAAGGTAAGATGACTCTTGAATGCCTGAGAAGCTAGGGGATGTGATCAATATTCCCCCCCCCCCCCCCCCCCCCCCCCCCCCCCCCCCCCACCCGAATGGACCCCCAGCTCCCTGCTAGAAAGTCCCACACCTGTGAGGGGAAGAAGACTGCGCCCTGCACAACACTATAAAATAGAACACAAACAGGACATAGCAAGATTAGTAGGACAACCTAGAAGAAAGCCATCCACACACCGGAGTGAAAAAAACACCTTTCTTTTTACTTTTTTTAAACTGGAAACTTCTGGTAGTCCCGGCGGAGCGGCCAACCCTACTACGGGCAAGCTAGCTACAGATTGCTGGGCTCAGACAATGTCTGATGCTGACGTCCGAATGTACGTCTCAACTGCTGATTAAGTCCAGCGACCTAGAGTTTTAATAACATGTTGATTTAGTCCTGCTCTGGCAGCTGAAGTTGCAGCTCTGATTTTAAAGGAGTGAGGGGTGAAGAATTGCTGTGGCAGATCTGCTTCAGTTATGAGAGAGAACAGATGAGATGAGAACCAATTCCTAGTGACAATGTTCCTTGAGCAGTCGTGATTGAACTAGCTATCGGAGGGGGCGGGGCTTAGGGTACTTTAGGGGGACGTGACGCCGTAATCGGCTCCTTTGTTGTGGTTAATGGGAGGAGACAAGGACAGACCCTTGAATGAAGTGTGGGTTCATTGAGAAGTGTTGTGTTTGTTTTGCTAGACGGCTGATACGAAGCTGGAGCTGCAGCAAGAAGCCCGGACCTGAACGCACATGAGCACCAGCACTCAGAGCCCCGCACCTGCACCAGAGCACCCAGTTTGGAGACGTGTTTTCCTGTGGTTATTATTTCGGGACTGCAACCCCTTTGTTTTGTAGCTGGTAATACCCATTGCTGGGTAGAGCCAGCTTTATTATTTGAGTCCAGTTTTCGCTGGCAATACCCATTGCTGGGTAGAGCCAGCTTTATTATTTGAAACCCGGTTTAAAGGGCATTAAAAGAAACCTGACCGGTAAACTTTGTGTTTGTCCTTTGTTGGAGCACCTCAAATCACCTATACACCTGAGCACTACAAACCACTTTGCCACATACCCATATGAGCCTTCCTAGTAATTTCATGATGAATGGTACTAAAGATCGGCCTTTACTGAGACTGAATTGTCGCTATAGAACAAAATTGATTTTCTAGACCATGATTTGCCCCAGATGAAAGCAGCAGCAACTATTGGGTATAATTCCAATAATACAGTGGATTTCTGTTCCGGTGATAGAATTGCCATTTCAGGGGGACGTTGGCTGAAAAACCATTGATTGGCCAGGATTACTGCATAAACAGGGCGTGATCTGTAGCCGCTATGCAATCCTCGTGGAACATAGATAGCCCATTCCAGTGCTGCAGTAGAGTTGTCCACGTTTTTATGTCCTTCCTTTCTTCTAATCTGGTGACTAGAGATGTCGTGATGGAGGTTGGCGAGGTCAGCTGAGGTAGAGGTAGTCAGCAGTGGATGTTGAGGCTGGTGGAGGGAGTCAGGAGTGGATGCTGAGACTGGCTGGGAGCCTGACTTGAATGCTGAGGCTAGCTGGACCATGACTTGAATGCTGAGGCTAGCTGGGAGCTTACCTGAATGCTGAGGCTAGCTGGGAGCCTGACATGCATGAAGATTTTGGAAGCTGCATAGCTGCGCTGGTAGGAGGGGCTGCACAAGCAGCGGACAGGAAAGCAGGCGCGGCTGTGCTGGAAGAGGTGGCAAGAATGGAAGCTCCGAGAGTAGAGACAGGTGTAGGATCCAGACAGTGTTCTGGTAGAGCCGGGCCTCCACTGCAGGTTCAGTGCCTTAAGATATTGCGCATGTTCACAGCTCCTTAATGGCAAACAGAAGAAAAGTCATGCATTAGCTGCAGCAATAGTTTTTTTTTTCAGATCTCTGATGGCTTGTTTCCATGTTAGATTGGTCTTGTTCAGTTTCTTACATGAAATGTTGCTCCGGATTTTCATCCGCAGGTCAGCATTCACTGGCTTAATCAACAGACGTACGTTTTGCTGCACCCAGCTGAACAGTAATAGAGTCCTTTACACCAACACCATCCAATGCATATTTATCTATGAGGTGCAGTATTTTTTTAATTTTTTTTAAAATATAAATAGCGAGGAATGCAATTGAAATCATTTAGATAGTAGAGTAAATGTCAGGTATTGCATGATTCAATTAAAGGATTACAAGATTTGTCATTGATATTGAGAGGGTAAGATCTCGGAAAACCATAAGTGTGATTGCTGCTAATAAAATTCCAATGATATTGATCATGGGTTAAACAGCAAAATATAGCAACAGATTGAAAGCACTTAGCTGGTCTGGCAGCAAGATGTACTGTAATGACAAGGTACCGTATAGCAATGAATTGAAAGCACTCGGCGCTAGAGTGCACTGAGAGACAAGCAGGAGTGTAGGCTCTGAAGTAGCAGGAAAACCTGCTTTTTTGAACGTCAAGCCTGATGTTGATGGTTGAGATGGCCTTGATCAGTGGCTGCAGTTAGCCCTTGATGTCAGCGAATATCTCTGAGTGTAGGCTGGCAGGCTGGCAGGCTGGCCGGCGGCGTCCTCAGAGACGAGTGGGTCATTATACAGCGCTTGGAGGCGAAGGGCTGGGTTGGGGCCTGCGAGGCAGACTCTGCAGCGCTGGGACGCCAAGACGAGTGGTTCGGGCAGCTGGAGTAGATCGGCCCGGCCGAGAGAGCTTTGCATAGAATGGTGCTTCGCATAGCATCAGGAACATTGCTCTCCTGTCAGACCAGGCTAGGATTGTCATGTTCTTGTCGAACAGTGCTTGTACGCCAATCCTTGCAATACTTTTTGTGCACACTTTTTGTGTACTTTTACTTAACTGCAATGATATTTCATGGGAATGCGACGGGCTGTCTTCCAAGACAGATGGAAGGAAAGCCTAGATTGGCATGATTTATAGAGGCAGGTTAGACTGGTTAACCAATCAGGGGACAACACATCACGAAACTGATTGATGTGCTGGTAGAGATCGAGCTACAGATAAAGAAAAGAAGGAGGAGATAATTCTCACCTTCTCTCCTTGAAATTCAACCTAAAGGTTAACACTTGTATTTATTATTACATTTTTTTTTTTTTATTACATTTGGATTACACTGTCGGTATCACTCTCTGTGGAGGAACTGATAAAACCGCTCTACCATGCTGGCCTACTACTGGAAAAAAAGCACAAAAAAAACCATGAATTGCAATAACATACTTTTTGTTTTGCATTTAACAGCTCTGTCATAATATAAAAGCCATGCATCATGAAGAAGTATAAGAAGATCTGAATAGTATAAATAGAAGTGTGCCTACTAAATTGAAATGCATGGGCTAAACTTACAATTCCGCATAGGTTTTGTTCTCAGTAGTAATGATCTCCTGCTTATCGTACTGATCTACAGAAGCAAAGATGATGACAACCAGAACTGGAACCCCTGAAACACACAACCCAGACATGAAGACAGAGGCAGGAAGTGGGGACAAGGGTGCGCTGAGGGGAGAAGCAACAATTTCTAAAACATATTTAATATTTAGTAAAACGTCCCTCTTACTGTAATGATAAGACATGATTTCTTGCAATCAGTAAAGTAACAAAAACTATGGCCGTGCTGGCCTTGTCCCCACTCATAATGCAGAGCTAAAGGATTGACTAGGGGCCTTGTGCTGAATACAATTCTAGCCCCATCGGGCTTCTGGTTGGTTGTCTCACTTTTCAATTTTCAGAAAGCTGTTTTCCACCTGTGATATATCGCATCATCTTTTTCTATTACAGTTCAACAGGAAGCCACACTTTTCTGTTTTTTTGAGAAAGAATTCTACTTCTTGCAGCAATGTTCTGATGTAGACTTCATACACTAGGTAGCATCTGATAACGTGCAATTACCTGCAGTAAGTGGAGTGCAATATGACATTTAAATGCTATCATTTTAAAATGCAGAACACATTTCCCCATGAACCCAAGATTATAAAGTCGTACCCCAATGAAACAATCGAATAAAAAAAAAAAGTCCTACCCCAGCCGACTAAGCTCAGCTTTAGCAGGTAGTGCCTCACATAGGTGTTGTAAACCTTGATAATCATTATGTACAGATGAAAAGCTTCGATCCCCATCCAGTTGAAGCTGCTGAGGAGGGAGTAATGCATGCAGCCTGCAACGGTTTTACACAGAGTTATGTTCCCCAGAGAGGACAGCTTGTCATTGACAAGGAAACAAAAGTACAAGAGGAGCAGAGATGCGCTGAGATTCACATGGATTACAATGGAGTTGTCAATGTTAACCTTCCTGTAAGAGAAATCAAACACAATTTAAGGTGAAACCACGTCAATGTGATCTATTCATTACAACCTTTCAGACAGGCTACTATCTGCAAAACGTTGTGAGCATTCACAGTTTCTTAAAGATGTGGTGCATTTTTCATAATTTCCAAAGGTCTGTATTCTCAATGTTCTTAGCCCAATTTATTCAGGAAGGAAAACTAAACCCATTTAATTCAGGGTATTGTGAATTTATCACATATGGTATAATATGTTGCTGCCATTTGTAGCATATTTAGTTTACTGTCCAGCCTTGACTCAAAAGCGATCATTTGCAGTTACAGTACCATACGTTGTCAGCCAGATCTTTAATTTGTGTTTGGTACATTTTCACATATCTGGGTCTAGTTACATAAATGTAATAGGTTTCCCCCTTCCAGAAATATATGGGCATTCCTGTCATATGGGCTGGGATAACTCTTATCTAGTGATTTAGTGTGTTTTCAAGCTTTGTCTGAAATAAAATGTAAAAGTGTTTCACTTACTTCAATTTAAAAAAGTAAAGTATTGCGATTGCACTGAAGACAGCAGAAATCTCACAGCCCATGTAAGAGATGTACTTCAGCGCATCTAAGGCTCCCTGATTCAGACTAGGAACTTTCTTTTGCTAACATAAGATAAAGGCAGAGGGATTCATTAATAATTGAGTTACACTTTGGTAAATCATAACAAGTACTGGTACAGTACATGTATTTTAAATGACCTGAATCCTATTGTGCTTACTCTTCAACCACCACAGTTCTCTTGACAAATGCAGCTCTGTTTGACACACTGCCTCATGATTGCTCCTAGCAGTTGAAAATTCCTTCTAAGTGAAATGTGAAACACTGATCATGTTATATTTCAATTTGGGTTGTAATTCGCAAATACCTAGAGAATCGAGCCCCTGAAGCAGTATCTTAAACTATGCTTGTGCCTGACTCTCCTGACGCTAGCATGCTTAATCAAGAAAATTGTGCAGAACAGGGTAGAGAGTCAGGCAATCCACATTGCATGCAGAACTATAATGTACATTGTAGGAATGCATGCTTAAATGTTAAAGCATTAAACATTTCTGATCTCCTCAAGGAATCTCACCAGTAGCAATGCGAAGAACGTCAGGTGTGTGGATTTACAGACAATTTGTTCATTTACAGTAAATGTTTGTAATCCAGAGTTATTCCAGGTTCCACTACCTGAAAAAGTGCAAATACATTTAGTGTGTTGGATTACAGGGAAAATAGAGGATTTGAGAGCTGGGCCAATACAATGGCAAAGGATGAGTAATCTAGCACCTGAGATTACAATGAGTGAGTGCTCTGACAGCTATAGCGATTGAACAAAGACATGATCATATCACTGTCAGTAGGGTGTCGCGCCACCATGGGCACAGGATTGCATTGATTTAATCTGAATTAATGATAGATGACACTTCCTAAATCTTCAAAACCTTCATGTAACTTCTGATGAAAATCTGCTATAAAGTCTGCTCTCTTGAATACCCACTGTCAGAGTAATCACCATTGATATTGTACAATCATTTAGGCAGACTGTAGTATGAAGGCATCTGGTAACAGAGAGCCTACTAACAGCCCTCTATCAACAAGTGTCAGATCTGCTGCAGATTTCACTAGTATATATTTAGGAATTCACATCCACTTTCCATTTGCATTACAGTGAATCAGTCATGTGGGGGACCATGTACAATACACAACAGTGTGTGCTATGAAAGGCACTGTGTTCCACCAGCTATGTTAAGGGCTGATATATGAACACAAATAAGGGCCAAGTATCACTACACTCCAGTGTGGAAGTAGTGGGTTGGAATTGCTCAGTGGTTAGAGTACTAGGATGGAGTTAATGAATCTACAGTAATAACAAAAGTTATATTTACCATTTTTCCCTGATTTCCAAAAAGAACATGTTCCATTATCCTGCAATACAAAGAGTATTTCGTGTATCCTTGTTTACCATTTAAAACTGTGTAGCATATTTAATGGTGAAACGCACTGATGGGTTAAAATAGTCTAAAAAGTAGAACTAAACTGTTTTGGAGAAAAACTGTGAACCATCGACAGACATTAGAGCCCAAGTGAAGATATTGAACCACAAGAATAGCTGATCAAACAAATAAAAAAGTCAATGTGAACCAACTCAAAGCATTCAACGAAGAGAAGAGAAGAGAACGCAGAAGAGAACGAGAAGAGAACGCAGAAGTGAGGGAAAGCCATGCAGTGGGGCTCTTATTTTCACTAGTGTTGCAGTTAGGGTTGGACTGAGGAATTCCCATCAGGCTTGCTTTATTTCATAGCTCCAGTACAATCATTGTTCTAAACTGCCTCTAGTCTGGAGAACATTTAAAGATAAATGGTTGTTACCTGTAACGCCTCTTGGGGTCAGAACGTGATGTTCAGAGTTTTTTGGAGATTGGAAATGCTGGTGTTTCCCAAGTCAATCACAAATATCAGACCCTGTAGAAGCTGACTCCCCTACAACAAATTCTTACACTGTTAGAAAAACATTCCAGCCGTGGAGCCGGCAGCTCTGAGAGCAGGATGGGTTCATTAAACTAAAGACCCGCTCTGGATTACATTCCCTACGAAGAGAATGTAGTGGAGGCGGTCATACAGAAGGACTGGTACTAACATACTTTTTTAGCAGAATTTATTGAGATTCTGGGGCTATTGAGGTATCTGTCTGTCCATATATTTATCTATTTGTATGCTACCCTTACATTTTTGCAATGTATCCAACTGACCTGTAACTTGCTATTGACAATTTTTAGCTTGTTATTGAGTATTAGATTCTGCAGATAATGCACGGGGGTGTCTGACTGCATGTACACTTCCATTTCTGTCCATATCTGGAGACTGGCTTATCTAATTGTGATTAAACATTTCATTGCTAATTATTATTCTATGCTATTCTGTACATACTGTTGACATATATCTCTAATTGTACACTCACAGACAGGATGGAGGGATGTACAGAGGTTACTGACATACTTGTTCTCATTGTGCTTGAGAAGTTTATAACCCACTTTCAAAGTACGAAGAGGTGAATTACAAATTATAACAGAAGTTATCATGAATAGCTCCCCCTGTCTCTCATTGGGAAGGTACGTGGTCCTCTGTAAAGATGGTCTTATACCATTAGAGACAAGGGGTACTAATGTTACTCCAAAATGTCCTTATATATATATATATATATATATATATATATATATATATATATATTATATATATATATATTCCTGCTTATGTTAAATTGAGTGTTATTTATCAACACTGAAAAGGCCACTTTCAGATGGTTGTTTTGCTGCACTGCCTTTTCCAAAGCTTCCTGAGGTAGTTCGATTGTAATGTTTCCCTTAACCTGAAAACAAAAAAAAGGAAATTCACATTCTTTAATAGACACAATTGCATCTGTACCCCTTGTCTTGAGATCAAGGGGCCAATTGAAGATGAAGAAACATGGGTCTTGCATTGTATTGTGTGTAATATTAATGTCAGCTTTCGATCAGTCGTTCCATCGTTTGGAACAGCTGTGGTAATACCCTATATTTACCAAACAGGTATATCCTCTATGTACGGTACTCCACCATTAATTCACACTGGATAGGTGTGACGGATTGTTCCTTGTCTGTTTATTTTATTTTAAAAGTGTATTTTTTTAATGCTGTATTTTTATTGAAATATGTTTTTCTTCAGTAGCAGTAAGGAATTAGTTGTAATCAACATGGTAAAAATGATATTTTTTTTACACATGGGTAAAGGTGGCTGCTCTGAAAAGGAGTTAACAACAAGCAGCCTCAGCTCCTGTATGGAGATTCTTTTTATTTTATTTACTAGGTCTGTATGCTCAATAACCTGAGAATTTAAACTTTGCATTAGTTTTAAAATTAGAACAATATAAGGATTAAGTTTGATATTCAAGTTTTGTGGCTAAGGTGTAAACTTTTCAATTATCATATCTTGTAACTCTTTCTCATCTATCGGCACACACATTTTTATGGTGGATGCTAAGTTGTATGTCCTTCAGGTCACTGTTATTGACTCTGGTCACTTGTAGGATTTGATCCTGAGCAATAACAGTTTGCTTGCTTCCTGGGAAACCCGTTGTTTGAATTAACTCAAAAAGAAGCCTGTGAAAGCAAAACAAAAAAAAAAAAAAATCAGTTTTTTACCCTACCATTACAAAAATCCTATAGAATTTGAAAAGTCAGTAAAGTCTAACTATTTATTAAATAATTAATAAAATTTGAGTTCACAATACCTATTAAAAACCGGTAATTTCTATAATATGTAATTATACAGTAAAATAACATTAAAATATTACTATTAAAAAAATAAATAATAATAATAATTAAAATAGACCTCAATGTGTATTTCAATAGCTGGTGTATACCCACTTTTGATCAAGAGATCCCAGGTGACAGAGATCACACACATCTAACTTGTTTCCACATGTATTGTATATCTTTTTTAGAAGCTCTTTCGAATTCTTAGTATCCTGGGGACTCTTCAGAGTGACTGTCAGATTCTCAATCTCTTTATGACAAGGGCAGGGATGCAGTTGAGCTCCAGTTGTCGTGGGAGGCTCAGCTGAAAGCTTGCTGGATGGTTTTGTAGGAGTTGTCGTACTGTGAGTAGCAGACTCCAGTGTAGTAGTAGGCTCCAGAGTTCTCGGGGTTGGCGTTGCAACACATGTTTTACTGGTTTCAGTCCAATTTTCTTGAGTACACATATGAAGACAGACCGCACCGTACAGCCCTGTATTTGGAGAAAAAAAAGACATTGCAAAAATCACTTATAATATTAACACACATAGTATTCTCAGAGCAAAATAAAAGCATGATTAGTTTTGAATCTTTTTCTCTTCAGCTTTAGGCTTCCGATCCCATCATCAAAGAGGTACGAAACATGCCCAGGAAAGTCAAATCACAGTTCTTAATGTTAGACCAAATGATGTTGATGACATTTCTTTAACACTAAGACTTTTAGTGTTGAGTTTACAGTATTTGCTCCTATTAAATATGAAAACGTATGTAAAATAACTGGATCCTGATAGAATTTTACAGATAGTTTGGGAAGAGCTTGTCCCGTATCTGCCCAGCATATCAGCTGGACATCAAGCAGGTTCTCCTTCAAGGCCATTGCAGTTGACCCTGCTTGGCATTGCATTCTTAGTCCTCCTACTATAATTATAGCTGTGATGGAACCAACTGGTTTATCATCACGAACAGTTTATTTACAATAATGGAGCAAGATAAGAGAAAGACGTTGATTGTATAGCAAATTAGGATAAAAACTGTATGGACTTATGAATGATGTATTTGAAAAATAACAACTTTTATATAAAGAAAGCTTTGAGCCCTTGAGTTGGTTACTGCTGCTTTTTGGATAAGAGCGACAATGCAAGCCACCACGCTACTGATTGTGAGGATATTTGCTTTTGAGTATAGTTTTTGATACTTTTAACAGTATGATGAGGCAGTAGATACTCTGCTGTGAATAATTGAGGGTACTGACACTAACTGTGTACTGAAAGAGATCTAGACAGAGATATTGCCAGGGATGCAACACAAAATCCCACACAAATTCTCAGTATTAGAAAAGCAAAAGAACTGTCATAGAAGATGTTAATCCAAGTGAAGTAGACAGACAAAAAAATTGAGAACATAAAACAAAATATTTGATTCTGTCCTTTTAAATAAGATCCCCCTGTAGAGGCAAATGGTTTGATAAGAAGGGACGAGTCTTTATGGGTCAAATGACCACTTCTCATTCCCAAACCTTTTTTATGTTCTTATGAATTACTTTCAAGAGCACTTTCACAAAAAAAAAAAAAAAAAAAACTTGTGTGAAAATCAGTCAGCAGCATCCATGTAATGTGAAGTGGGAACATGCTAGTGGGAACAATCCTTCCACTGGCTTAGTTTTGTACAAAGGCTGTTTGAACTTTGTTAAGACTGCTATTAATGTACAGTAGTCTCCAGCTAAGAGAACAATCGCTGGCAAGCAAGCAAAATGTTCATACAGTGTTCTGTAAGATAGAGTTAGCCACCAGACAATAAATATGTATTACTTGTGCATCAACATATGCAATTAATTGAAGTATGTGTATGTTAGTAAACTATAATAATAAAGTAACAAACTAACATTAATAAACTGTCAAACTATAACACAGCTCCCTGTGACAGAGACAGAATGATTCTTGGTGATAGATCTCCCTCCTGACCTGTGAGGGTGCTGTATAAAGGAGAGAGAGTGCACTGGACTGGATGGCCAGACAATTCATTCCCAGGATTAGGTGGAAGTTGGCCATCTAGAAAGGGGGCGGAGCTACGGTACACTAAATCATCGACCCGGAAGGGAAACAATGTGGCAGCCACGGATTGAAGAAGCGGTTACAATCGTTAACCAAGGGACCGTGATTTATGGTACAAAAGGGGACGTAGCGATGTGATCTGTCCCTTTCTTATGAATAAACTATTTTAATTTCAGTTTGATGATGATGAGTTATCAGGTTACAAAACAGTGCTGTATCCATTTGTGAACAAATCGTTATCGGTGCCAAGAAGGTGTGATTATAAGTAACGTTCCTGTTCCTTTAGCCGGAGCATTTACATTTGGAAAAATCTGTTTCACCAAAAGGGTGTTCCTATACACGGACACTACTGTATGATTACATTTTACCAATCAGTATTTTTGCATAAATGGTCCCACTATTTTTAATGGGATTGATAGTGCTAGTCTTAGTTTTATGGTACTGGCAACATGTACTGCCTATTTAAATAGTTTTGATTAAAGAGAGGATTGTGTCTGCAATGGTTCAAATGGTCAGTTAAAAGTATGACATTGTTAGCATTGACCTGTTTCTCAAATTAACCCCTTCAATGCCCACAACACATTGCTCTTTAAAACCACCTTTGCTTTGTAGAAAAATGTGTTTACTAAAATGTGAATACTTACTTAAAAAAGGGATTGTTATACAACTGCCTGTTGTTATTCCCTGACCCTTGGTAATGTTACAGAGATGGTTTAATACGGTTTCTGAGAGATGAAAGCATGTTGGTGTGTTCCCATTAAAGATTGAGAGGTTGCATGAATGAGGCTGGAATTTAATTGGAATCATCCGGCAGACTGTGATGCCATGGTGCAGTATTTTGACATTTTGACTAATGCATGGAGTCTGTGAAGAAGCAGTCACCTGACTCTTGTTGTTTGAGCTGGTCGAGCTCTCACCTGAAAGAGAAGTCATATTTCAGTTATCACAAATTACATTATAACCCTAACCCTAATGATATTATCTAGATATTTGATATATATATATATATATATATATATATATATATATATATATATATATATATATATATATATATATATATATATATATATATATATATATATATATATATATATATATATATATATATATATATATATAATTATATATATATATCATTTTCGTCTGTAAACAAAGGTCTGGAGACTTTCAAATTGCACAATAACATTCTAATTGATAAATGAGTATCACAATTTACAATCCATCGTTAGTTGTTAAATAGTTAGACGTAGGGATTCGTGCACTTAGGGTGAGAGATTAACATTTAAGACATTGAGAAAGACTTTGTCATTGAAGTTATTCCATTTCTTTCACTATTTCCAAATTCAGCACTTTTGGGATTAATAATTATGGATAATTGACATCACCGTTGTAAACTTGATAAAATCATTTTTCGTCTCATGTCCCTAAGGAAGACATTAGCTATCTATATGTTCTGCTCCACATTAGGATTTGTATGCAGCAATTAAGAATGTGTGGTCGTCTTTGATTTCAATTCTGTGAATTTTCCAACTGTAACTAGACAACTATAACCAAGTTTAAAAGTAGCACCACAATTAATAGAAAAATGAAATGTGAAATAAAAAAAAAGTTTTAAGAATGTACCTTTTATCAGTGAGACCTGCAAAAACAGACAATAGATGAATCTCCACATTCTCAAGATAACAAGAGGATGTTTCCTGGGGTCCTAAAGTGAAGTAACAGAAAAGGACCATCATTGCAATTCAAGATTTGAAATTAGCCAGACTCTGCTCAATACAATGAAAACACCCAGAAGTGGACAATAACACAGCATATCAGCACCCTTCTGATTAAGATGTATGGGTTCCAGTTATGAACCCAAAACCCTGCTAGATGCAACTCTTTTCCAGCCATATATTTCTACCCATTATGACACAGAGAGTGGTATGGAATTGGCTACCTAGTAACTTGGATCCTTTGAGAGATCAATCAGCAACTAGGATCTGGACGAGCTTAGATGTACATGTTCTTATGAGGTGATTAATCAAATTACACTATAATATAATATACTCTTTAGACCCCCTCCCCCCTTCTCTCCCTCCCTAAAAAAATGGAATGCTAGTAATTAAACCAACATTCTGGCAATTACAGAGAAACGGTCAAATATTTGGGCAAAATGTCCTGTTTACAGTAGAGTACAAATTTGTAAAGAGCATTTTCATTAAAAAAAAAAAAAGATCTAAGGAATAAAGAAAGCCTGCCTTGATGTGCTCTTTAATCTGTATAGGAGCCTGTTGTTGGTGAGTCCAGTTCGAATTCCTCTGAAGGACACCCAAAATCCAGTGGAAAATCCTCTCAGCCCTTCGAGAATCCTACTAAATATAACAGTGTGACTGTCTTTGTAACATATATTTTGTCTAGGTACAGACAGGAATTAGGAGGAACTAACCAACTAACCATTTCATAATAAACGATACAGCTCTCTATGGAAATATTTCCAAATAACAAAGAATGCTAGCATTCAACACAGGAGACAAACAAGATTAAGCAAATCAGTTATTTTACTAAGCATGACTAGTTCCCTTTCATCCAGTTTTGATGTTCAGGTACCCTGTTTGCACTTCATAGATTGCTCAACCATAGTGTTATCAGAGTCTAAGCATAATGCTGGTTGTATGTAATACACGTTAGTCAATTAGGGTGATTACTGGTTGGTTGTATATAGGGCGTCTGATTTTAGAGTAGAAATCGGGTTTTACTTAGAAAGAAATAAACAAATGCTTTTGCACAAAATGTTGACAACAACCTATGTAAATTTCCACATGTTGAGGTATGCAAACTTTTGACATTTATCTCTATTCTCTCTCTCTTTCTCTCTCACGCACACACATTGAATATGGAGGCATTTCTCTGCTCTGTTCCAATCAAGTTTTACTTTGTAGTGAAGTATTATAAGAACCCACATTTTTCTAATAGATAAATCAGCTTACTGTCATCTGCGCCAGCTCTGCTGTGTTGCATTTGAATCACAGACAACTGCGCACGTGTTTATTCATATACAGTGTGTGCCTATTCACAGAGTTTTCGGGTTTAACCTGAATGCAGAAAAAAGCATTCGGGGTGGGGGGGGGGTGGGGAACCGGGTAAAACCCGAAAATCAGACACTCTAATTATAGACAGAGGAAAAAAGGGAGAGAAATTCACTATCCTGGTGACCTAGGAAGTGAAATAATAGACGGCTGTAAAGTAAGACCGCCTTCTTTAACCTAATGTAGCATGGTGGTATCAGATTTTATTTTTTTTTTTAATGAAAATACAAGTTTGCTATAAACAAACCCCACATGTGAGACCTACATAGTGAATGGAAGAGCACAGCAGGTAAGAATTATGGAAATACTGAATTAGTTATGACCTTGAGTGAGTTACAAAGAGACCGATTAGGGTAAGGTCATGTTTAGTACAGTTTGAGAAAAGGGGTTAAGTTAAAGACACACTAAAATGAATGGATAGAAGTCAATCAGATGAAATACATTTTTTTTGAAAGTATAGAGAATCCACCTGGACTATATTAACTACAGACAGGTTGCTGGTGTAGTTGCTATACCCCTAGTCTTGTTGAAAGGTGTAAAAAGAAACAGCAGAAGCTTATTCTGTCTGGGTACAAATCAACCCGTCTAATTCTATACATTTCAGGGTTTCATTTCAAACAATTAAGCATTTTCTACTGCCAAGCAGCAACAACTAGTTTCCAGAGGTGTCCTTGACACATCAAACAAACGCTCACAATACAGCAACCAGTAAACCTTATTACATATAAAAATAACCTTGTTTTACATTTGATCATTCCTCAGACACGTCATTCCCAGCAACTCATCTATACAAAGCAAAATGTTTTCACAATTTATTTCAAAATAAAAGAAACAAACTGCAGCAGAGATCAAATTAAATCCCGCAAACTACTTAAAAATAACATTAGTTGACAAGATCACATTTCCAAACCTCACTTTCTCAATAAGCTTGTACAAAGAACCAAAAACACTGAAGGATCACCACTGAAAGAAATCCCACTTTCATTCACTGAGTTCAGTTTAAAGTCAGTATCTGTTTCAGTAAGATCAAATCCTAGCAAGGAGCTATATCACTGCTAATGGGGCTGTATGATGATGTCACTGACCAGGACTAAGACCACCTGCTCTAAAAGTGTACAAAGCTGTAAATCTTTCAGTCTAGGTGACTATTCGGAATCCAAAGTGGATGTCTAGATAGCATTGAAAATTGTCAGTACACTGATGTTACCAGGGATCATGTGGTAGAGCAGGCAGTTCAGTGGAGTGCTGTAGCTCTGGGTAGTTTAATCAATAGTGAGGACCAGTAGCTGCTTACCTCTCAGGTTTTCCATTGGAGTCACATGGAGCCTGCACCTCATCTTTATCAATCTCTGAGTATTCCCTTTTGGGCATGAGGAAATGCAGACAAACAATAAGGTTCACTATCTACTGTTGTCTTTTCTCCATATTCATATGATAATTAAAGGGTTTGCTCAACTGGACACATTTGAAAGTTATGATTGGCCCATTGGACAGGTGGACACTGTTTTGCTGGACATTGGACATTCTATAATGTAGTACACAAGCATGACAGTTAAAACATTTGCTTTGTTTCTTAAAATGAAATACAAATCATTTGACCCAAGCATTTCCATCAGGACCATTAATACTGCATGTCTATTAGTTAAACAACAATTGCACCTTGTTTAACTGGATCATGTATACTCATGTTTGTAACTTTACAATTTTTGTAGATGGAATACATCTACAATTCTGTGTGCATTTAAAAAATTATTAAAATTCACTTCCATTTTAATGAATGTGAAATTAATTCTTTATTACAGCTCCCCATCACGGATATGTATGTAAAACCTGTACCACATGCAAATAGAAAATGTGACTTGTGTCTACAAAAGCCCCTATTTATTATTCATAACACACAACAATGACACAGTGGTATCTACTAGAAATAAACAACCTGTTTTTAACTTTGCATAACAGTCACATTACAGCAACCTGCTCGAGCAATGTCTAATTTATTACAGGCACTTGCATAGCACTAAAACCTAATGAAATAGATCAGCTGTACAACTCCCACCACATTTGATATTTTGCAGTTTTCCTCCACACAGATTTACAGTACATTTCTGCCCCAAGGTAGGCCGTGATCTTAGGAGGAACTGATCATAGGAAGAGAGCAGAGGGAAGCTAAGCTGTCATTATTACCATTTAACTGTATACAAGTTACTTTTATGAAAGATTTAATAAGAGTCCTCTTCTATAACCCTGACAATAGGGTTTAGGGAATCAGGTCACAGGCAGCAGATATGGAACTGATTCAACGTTACAAGTCTGCGTTCCTGAAACATGACCATTCATTAATAACAACCTCATCCAGTTCCTACAAGGAAATCGTACCGGGGTTGAGATCTGCTATTCGCAATGATCCAGGTCCAGCAATTGAAACATCAGTAATTTGTGCAGTGCTGGATACGGAAGCATACCCTGAATGGCTGTTGTCACCTCTGCGAGTGTACGGTATGGCAAATAGGTGTCTCTAATGTACTATCCAACCCATGTACATTAGGGTAGAAGCACAAATACAATTACAAATGTAATTTCAGTAATTTTATATTGGGCATTATAGTGGGTGCTACAAAACCACTGTGATTTTTCACATGCCTTACAGAGGCAAATATGGTATACAGGGATTGTATTTGCAAGTTACACACATTTTATAATACAGGTCAACGACTTTCATGAACTTCATGTCTTAGACAGTAGTAGCATCCTACTCAATTCCATTGTTAATTGAGCAACTATGGTCCAGATGCTTAACACCAACAACATAGAGTATATGCACTTGCAGGTAATTGTAATTTTGATTCATAATTTTGTCACACGCCGAGATGTGTTTGGATGTTGTGATTTAGCATGGAATAACCCAATTTACACATGAAGTAAACTGACACTGTTTCCACTGGAAGTTCTACAATAAATAAACGCACTCAATCTTCGGAGTCACGGTCCATATTCCGCAAATAGAAAAGCACAGGAAAGGTTACTGTATAAAAAAATGTACCTATTGTTGGAAGTTCTGCCATGAAAACTCTGAGGATAGTTAGCCACCCTGTTGCATTACATTTAAAAAGGGGGGTTTAATTTGTAACCCTACAAAGCTTTAACTGGTGAGTTTTCAAAACCTGTTTTCAGATAGCACTGCTATCTGTACTGTGGTTAAAGAAGTCGCACATAATAACTGGTGAATAAAGTTTATCACTTTTAAGCTTATCAATTAAAAATAAATTATTCTGCACAGCAATAGAGAAAGAGGAGGAGGAGGAGGAGGATGCAACAAACAATCTGAAAGCCGAAAAAACTCCTGCAGAACCACACAACACTTCTGCTCCACAGACTGACTAATTGACACACACACACACCAAACATGCCGGAACATCCAGTCTCTTTTGTATTCTGGAAGCTGAGCAGAGTTGATAAAATGAGTGCTTTCACAGAGATCATTCTGTGCATATTCTCCAATGGGTTGGCTAATGGTCAGATTCTACACAGAATCTGCACAGGATGATCTCCGTGAACGCACTTAATGTGTTCTTGTTCTTCTTCCAGTTGACTGTTTCAAGGCAGTTTATCGGCTTATTACTGACAACTACTGGCCATTTAAAATATATTAGTACAGTAATTAAAACACAACAAAATGCATATGGTTTTGCCCTGAGTCTTTAATAAAATTACAAATGATATATATATATATATATATATATATATATATATATAGTAGCGGCAGGGCATCACACAGAGCAAATCAATCCACACAAAAGCAAAGAGCGGGCCCAAACCTGGGACTTCTATCACTAAAGCACAGTGCCGATACCGCTGTACAAAAGGTATTACTGGTTCCATAACACGTCACTCGGTTTCCATCACTATAGTACGAACATCTGAGACAGGCTGCCATTGCAATCTGACCTAAAACTCACCACGTAATGTTGCAAATGGATTTTTAAAACATGTGCAACATTTTGTTTCGTTGCTTTCTGTATTTCTATACACGTGTGATTGTGTCATTGCTCAATAGTAGGGACAATGTTACAAAAGGCAAAGGATGTTTACTAACTCTTCAAATGCTAACTTAGTGATCTTCGTTGTGCAAAACATTTCCAGCAACCACAAGCCTGCTGTGTTTTTTTTGTTTTGTTTGTTTCCTTTGAATGGTGTCCTTTGTTTAGGATGGCATCACTAAATGATAAGGAGTAGCTAGTAGCTGCATTTGCAATCGTGTACACTGGGGCGCTAAAGCAAATTTGGTTACCTAACAGAATTAATTTAGTGAGTTACAGTTTGCAAAACACATTTATTGAAATCTAGTATCTGACAATTTTAAAGAAAATAAAACAAACCATGAGACTTAGGTAAAGATATATTTATTCATTTTACATAATACAAGGGTCATTTCCAGCAGAAGCCGGCTCTTTTAATGTTTAAAAAAACAAACTAAATGATCTAAAATAATAGATATATATAATATATATATATATATAATATATATATATATATATATTATATTATATATATATATTATACACAGATTATATATATACTCAATAATATATATATTATATATATAATATATATATATATATATATATATGTGTATATATATATTTGTAAACACATTCACCCTGTGACAGTATTCCACAGGGCATAAATCAGTCTATATTTTGCAAAAGGAGGGGCATCACAGATCCGTACAGCAGTTTCACATGCAGTTCTCATTAACACAGAGGAAGCTTACAGTACAAGGAAGTATGATGTTCAGCCAGAATGTGGCAAGCTTTTAATTACACAGGAAACTGACAAGTACACCTGCCATTGGATTAGAATTATATCAGTGGGATATCCTGCCATACTGATGCGATGCACCGAGGAATCACCAATGCAAACAGCTGATATAGTTGCCTGTGAAGTCTAGCTTCTTTTAATTGTAATCTGCCCTTTCCCACACAGGACTATTTCATAACACACTTTATTTTAACGCAACTAAATCACCAATAATGGTAGATGTCTTCCGATTAAGCCTTACCTATCCTCACGGACAATGTGAGAAGTCACTGACATAGACAGTGTATGTTTTTTAGAAGGGGAGAAGCCTGCTATACAGAATATAGCAGGAGATCCATTTCATCGCCGTTGGTTTATGCCAGTAAGGTTCTTCAACTGAAATGAGAACAGAAACAAAATGTTTACTTCTTGAATTTTAAAATCAGTCAAGAGATTAACTTCTATTTTAGTGTAAACTTCCCGAAGTATTGACAAAGCAGAGCCTAAAATAATCAGCATGTGCCTACTGAAAGTAAAGTTACTTTCCAAGCAACAAGTACAGTAACTTACAGTGATGGCAGCCCCAATGATTCCTTGCACTACTGCCTCTCCTGTTGACTGAACCTGGAAATAAAGAGAGACAGTTGAAGAATTCTATACTGAGAATTATTGTTTTTATGCACTTATGAAAATAGTAATATGCCTGTGTAAATCTAGATGCAACGGGACATTTTCTTCATACCTGTTTGGCAGTGTTCGCCATGTTCATGACATCACTGACTCTGTTCTCTAGGAACTTCCAAGTCTCTTCAAAGTCTGGAGATGAATCCTGCACCATCACCAGCTCTGTAGTGTTATAGATCCCAGTCAGGGCAGCTCTCCGCGTGTACCAGTTTAACTGCAGAGACACAACAGCAGCAGAGCTGTTAACTTGTTGGGGGCATTTAAACAACCTCTTTTTTGATGAACGAAGAAAAGCACTGTTCATATTTATAGAATATTCTCTAGTGGTATGTGAGAAACTAAAAAGAGGACCTACTGTTTTTTTTTTTACAATTAAAATGCACATAGCTGGTTGCAGGAAAGAGCTGTTCTGGTTACAGCATTAAACATTTTATTTAAAAAAATTTTATGGTACTTTTCATAACATACTGTCATTGTCACCTGTGAACTGTTACAAAACTACTACTGTTTGTCTCCTGAGAATGAGAGAATGAGAATAGGCTAACCACATATTTGGATCTGTCTATGTAAATACATGACTGTAGTTACTACAAAGTTTAACAGTTGTAACCATCAAACACCTTTGAATTTATTTAATTTTGTAATGTAAGAGGTAAAATTATACGTGACATTGTTACAATACTTAAAAAGCATAGCTGATATTAGATATTATTTCAATTGTGTGTTCCGTCAAAATCACATGATCCATTTTGCATGGCAGCAACAGCACCTAGTGAAGATATTACAAAAGTTCCTGGGTATTCTGGATTTCCTTTAAGTTTATCTTTTATTATGGGCTAGAACATACAAGACCTTTTTTAGTTTCATATTTTATTTTTTTATTTTTTAAATTTAGTCGTCCCCAATTCTTTACCACAGTTTTCTCCCCAATTTAGTGTGCTCAATTATTATGTGTATCCTCGACTCACCTCTCACAACCCCCCTGCCGACTCGGGAACGGCGGCTGGAGCACACATCCTCCGAAACGTGCTCCTACCAATCCATCATTTTTTGCACTGCGGATCCACAGCGAGGAACCAGACCTATAGTGCCAGAGGACAACACAGATCTGGAGGCTCCACTGCAGAACCACAGGCGCCCTATCGGCCACAGGGGTTGCTGATGCGCGGTGAGCCATGGATTCTCCTGCCAACCTAAGCCCTCCCTACCCGGGTGGCGCTCAGCCAATTGTGCGCCATCCCCTGGGACCTCCCGGTCACTGTTGGCTGTGACATAGCCGGACTCGAACCTGCGACCCCCAGACTATGGGGCATATCCTGCACTCCACATGGAACGCTTTTACTGCATGTGTCACTCGGGAGCTCACTTTAGTTACATTTTTAAAGAGAAAGATTTCAGTAAACCTTCAGTTCCTATATTCATGAAGGCTGATAGAAACTAACAGGATACTTGAAGAATATAAAGTAATGTTTAGGATCAAAGACTCTGGCTTTGCTGCTTACATCAGTAGATCTGTCGCCTGCGTAATACCAGATGTCGTCCACTAGGGTGGAGAGGTGTTTGAGGCTCTCAGGGATGTTATGTGGCAGCAACAGGATGCTCATAGCCTGGGACAGAGGGACACAAACATAAAAAGGGGCACTAACGTAACTTTGGATCCATACCATGATTTTATTATATGATGCAAACTGGCAATATATATATATATACACACACACACACACACACACACACAGTTGTATGCAAAAGTTTGGGCACCCCTGGAAAAAATGTATGTTACAATGAATCTTTCAGTGAACAGAAGTTGACCTGGCCTTCACATGGTACAAAGTTAAACACGACACCTTTCTGCAAATTTTAATACAGGATTACTATTTATTTGCATTTATTACAGATTCAAAATAATAAAACAAAAGTGAACATGGCGCATGCAAAAGTTTGTGCACCCTGTCACTTAGTACTTGGTAACACCTCCTTTGGCAGATATAACTGCTTCCAAAAGTTTCTGTAGCCAGCTAAAATTCTTTCTATTCTTGCCTTTGGAATTTTTTCCCACTCTTCCTTGCAGAACACTTCCAGCTCAGAAAGATTCATAGGTCTTCTTGCACACACTGCATGTTTGAGATCTCCCCACAGATTTTCAATAACATTCAAGTCTGGGGACTGTGATGGCCATTCCAAAACTTTTCTCTTTCTTTCTTGTAAATATTTCATGGTTGATTTTGAGGTATGTTTTGGATCATTGTCTTGCTGAAATATCCAACCTCTTTTCAGCTTCAGTGTCCTGACTGACTAAGACATTAGCTTCTAGGATTTGTTGATATTTAGTTTAATCCATTCTTCCTTCCTCGCACAACATTTCCTGTTCCACTGGCTGCCACACAAACCCAAAGCATAATAGAGCCACCCCCGTGCTTAACAGATGGCAAGGTGTTCTTTTCTTGAAATGCTTCAGCATTTTTTCTCCAAACGTACCTTCTTTGGTTGTGGCCAAACAGTTAAATCTTCGTTTCATCAGTCCAAAGCACATTGTTCCAAAAAGCTTCAGGCTTGTCAAGGTTTTCTTTTGCATACTTTAGACGCTGACTTTTGTGACAACTTCTGACAACTCTCCCATGCAGATCCTTGTTGTGTAAGGTACCCTGTACTGTGGACCTGTGAACAACTACTCCAGTGTCAGCTAAACTGTTCTGAGGGTCCTTTGCAGTGACCTGTGGGTTCTGTCGTGCAGATCTGACCAGTTTTCAGGCAAGTCTAGGTGATATTTTTCTTGGTCTTCCAAATCTTGCCTTGACTTTAACCATTCCATTTAACTTCCATTTCTTGGCAATGTTTCTGACAGTTGAAATTGCTAGCTGGAAACGTTGAGAGAGTTTTTTTATAGCCTTATTCTGTTTTGTGAAAGTCAATTATCTTAATTTTCAAGTCCTCAGACATCTGCTTAGAGGAGCCCATGGCTGTTGAAACCAGGCTGAACAACCATCACAGTCTGACAGATTAGAAGGTATGAAGTTACTTCAGAGTAATAGTTCAACACTGGAATTGACTTCACCTGACTAACTGAAGCCCTAACGAGTGAATCAACCTTTCTGGGCCGGGCCTTAGTAATCATCTTTTTAAGAAAGTAATTAAGAACGGTCCAAAAGGGTGCCCAAACTTTTGCATGCTCCATGTTCACTTTTGTTTATTATTTTGAATCTGTAATAAATGCAAATAAATAGCAATCCTGTATCAAAATTTGCAGAAAGGTGTCATGTTTAACTTTGTACCATGTAAAGGCCAGGTCAACTTCTGTTAACTGTAAGATTCATTGTACATACATTTTTTCTACCTTAGTTATACCCTGTTCTTGGGACTGGACAAATAAAATATTGGAGCCTAGTTGTTTTTGTTTTTTTAATAGTATTACATAGTGTTCAGCGAAAATGTTAATGATTGTTAATTTATGTACATTTTTCCTTACGTTTATATATACACACACACATACATACATACATATATATATATATATATATATATATATATATATATATTAAAAACAAAATGGTGGGAAACATTACAGTCTGTTGAAATTTGTGGTAGTTAGGGTTAGGGTTAGGGTTTTGTGTTTTTTTTTTTCTGTAATAATTTTTTTTACACTTTGCTTTTTTGGAATTCAGTCTTAATTGTGTTTAGCAGCGTGCCAGAGGATATTTTTAAAATTATTTTTAGCATTACCATTAAAACGCGCATGCTTTATTAGGATCTGTGAGTGTTTTGAAGCTACAGTACTGGTGTACCTGTGGCCAGATCTCTATGTAGGGGATCAGCATTCTGAGCCTGGCCTCCACCGCATCTCTCAGAAACTCATCTGTCTTCTTGGGCCTGCCACAGACACCATTTTTAATGAAAATTACCATCAGGAGCAACTTAGTGACTGGGATTAACACACAATATCATCTGCTGTTCATAAAGAGTATCTTTGAATATTATTTTATTTTATTTTATTTATTTTTTAATCCATACAATCCATTGCATGACAATATTTACATAATTATTTTGTATGCAATATTTTTTTTCTTTGTCAAATCTAACCAAATATCTTGATCTATGGCCCTAGTTTATAGTTTCATTGTGGCATTGTGCCTGTTGCCTGGTTACTTGCTTACAGTAGAGTCAATATTTTCCTTTAGGGTTAAGAAAAGCTTGAGAAAAAAAACACACTCCCCATAACTATTTTATCAGTAGCTCCTTTCACAACGTACTGTAAAAGAAAAGTCTGGGTCTTCTGGTTCTAGTCCACTTTACCTGATCAATTTAGGATTTGATTAAATTTGTCCCACATTAGAAATAATAACAACATGAATGTTTTCTTCATGAATGGGACTCACTCTGTCTGCCCGAGTTGGACTAGCTTGTGCTGCTCGGCGAGATTCTCGGACAGGTTGCTGTTACACTGCGCTACGAAGTGCTGAATCAGGTCACCGGCACCATTACTGAACATCCCTGCTGCGGCTGGAGAGAGACCCAGCATCTGGGAGGGAATAAGGAGAGGAGCCGCTACAAGTGTGGCTGTAAAACATGACCTTGTGTCTGAACAAGGTGGAGACATCTGAATCATACTGGGCAAAGGCTGGGGTAAACTGTAGCAATATTTGTATACACAGTTAGTACAGCTACTAAGACAAGGTGTCTAGTTAACAGAACAGATTGTAAAATAAAGGAATTAAACAATACATGTACTGTTCTTTTATTTATGCATAATTTTATACACTTGATATCCAAGTGCATTTTAATACAAGAACTCTCTTTGAAAAAGCATTCATTAACTGATGAGAGGTCTTAGTCTCACAGCTGTTTTTAATTGAACTAAAACCTGTATTTAGGTAAAAAATTTTGATAGTACTACAAATATATGTTATAATAAGGTTTTGTGGGTAATTTGGGTGGGCAAGAGGACTCAAAAGCCTCAGCTAAACGCTCCCAAGAAGAATACAATAAGACAAAGATTCAATTTTACAGTCTTAAAAACCATTTCAAGTAAACACATTCTGAAAATGAACTAGCTTGTTTGGTAAAACCAAACACGAACATTTCTACCAGGACTCACTCTCACATACCTGTGCACCTTCTGCAATGGCCTCCACTGACCAGCCATGTTTTGGCACAAACTCTAAAGCAGCAGTGAGCATTCTGATCTGCAGCTGCTCCTCTGTCTCATAGTCCTCTGCCTGTTCCCCATGTTGGTCTGCATAGCTGGAAGCAAACAGCAGTGTCAGGCGCAATACAGATTTAGAACTCATTTCCAGCCTTTTCACTTTAGTATGTTTTATATATATAAGGGAAGGGGGAGTGGTGACAGACCTGGTGTTGGGGCGTGAAGACTCTGATTCAGGATGCATGGACTGGTAATTCTGATGAAAAGAAGAAGAATAAGGTGGGACTTGTTCCTGTTTTGGATCGTCTGCGACTCTCCTCAACACAGCAGCTGTCTGAAAGGTTCGCTTCACTTCATCACACTGACTTCTTTGTGCTGGGAAATAGACAGTAAACCACCTAGTAAATACAATACTGTACGGTTTAACTTGTGTTAAGGACTACCTCCCTGTGCAAACCGTTTACATTTTTGTGTCTTCATGTTTCTGGTTGAAGATGCGTACTGAAACACTCAGGCGATTCTCTCCGTGAATACAGGAATGTCATGCCAATTACAAATAAATACTAAACCCAAAAGACACCTTACTCAGTCACACTGCCACAAATCCTTGAGCTTAAATATTTCAAGAGATACAGTATTGGGCTCATAAAAACATTCTCCAAAAAGGGCATTAATTATAGGAGTTAAAATATGAGGGGGGGGGGGGGGGGGGGGGGGGGGGTCAAGTGGTTAGGCCCCTTGAAATGAATCTTGAATGTCACAAGTGTGAATATTTCATTTAAAACTGACCTGCAGTAATAATATAGCGGGGAGTGATACGTGCGGAACAAAGACATGGCTACACAGCTGTCTTAGTGTTGTATCTTCATAAAAGTTAAGAAACACTGTTTTTGATCTTGTGTAGGTAAATACAATTCGTTAACAATTAGAAATACACATTTGTGAGACTTGTTAAAGAACAGACGACGAGGTCAACTTCCGGGTCTCAAAATAATAAATCCCACCTACACTGTGCAGCACTAACCTAATCACGCAACCAGTGTTTGAAACTACTGTACCGGCTGCCCTTCAGCTCACCTTCCTCGGCCTTGCCCTTCTCCCCTGTATTCATGCAAGCACAAAACTACAGTTCAACAGTGCCTGAGCTACGCGATCTTACTGGCTTCTGTCCCAGGCCATTTCACCCCGCTTACCAGCTCTCAAGCCCCGCAGGGCTTGCCCAATTCTCAATGCCCTCAGCAGCGCCGCCATATCCAACAGCCACTGCACCGCCTACCGCTGCTCGTCAATACACAGCGACTCACTCCGGCAATGCTAGAGACGTCATTGACTAACACCCGCAGTGTCCGTGAACACTTCAATTGCAGGATTAAGTTATACACGAAGTAAGCACGTTATTAATGTTGATAAATATTACTCTGAAGTTGTAAATGGAAGCCTGAATTCAGGTTTCATCATCAAGCCCATCCGGTTCTGGACTCGTACTTTCAGTTTTAAGGTCCACATTTCTTGATATAGTTACGACTCATTTTTCCAGGTAATGGAATACACTGAACAAGCCACAGTCAAATATATCAAAATCTACAACAAAGATGTGCATTCTCTGTTTTAATCGTTTACGAAAGTGCATTGATATAGCTGCATAATGTGCTGTTTGTGTTGCACAGTATAACGTTTGAAAGTGTTTTGATTGTGTGTTTTACTGCCATTATA
This sequence comes from Polyodon spathula, assembly GCF_017654505.1. Classification (NCBI taxonomy): domain Eukaryota; kingdom Metazoa; phylum Chordata; class Actinopteri; order Acipenseriformes; family Polyodontidae; genus Polyodon; species Polyodon spathula. The sequence goes on along the minus strand of NC_054546.1, from coordinate 33,522,338 downwards.
TAGTACAGTGTTAAAAATATGTTTTTCATTTTAATTGTAACCGCATAGCTTAAACCGTCTGCGGTATGTTACTCCCAGTTTACAAGTATATTCACCCTGTGTTCATTTTATCTTTAACAGCATCGGTGCCACAGACAGCCTTAATATACTATAGTACCCGTAGGCAAGTGTGGCATGGTGCACTGCTGTTTAACTGTCCACGGTGTGTGCAGACAGACCTAGCTGGTGGAATACAGTGCCGAAACTGTGAAAGACCAGCAGTAATATGGAACAAATCAAATGCAAAGAACTCCAGGAGGAAGTATTTAGGAAGGCACCTGTAGTAGAAACAGAAACACTGAGAGGTCATGCAGGAATTAAAGAAATAGCCACCTGTAAACAGTGACATCCACAATATGTGTTGGTTCTGCTCTCCTCTGCCTGTCTCTCAGGATGTCGGGGTTGGGAATGCGTGCGGGTGAGCGCGTGGTGCTGGTGTGGGGTCTCCCCTCCTCTCATGAGGCCCTGAAGGAGCTGGCGCAGAGTGTGGAGGCTGCGGGTTCAGGGGTGCGTGTGTCTCTTGAAAATGTCGACAGGCTGCTGCTGTGTGAGTATGCCTTCTTTGACTTCCTCTGCTTAGTCCGGAGGATGTTTGAGGAGTAATGGCATTGCTGTGGTTTGTTGCAAGGCAATAATGGAGCATCTGACTCAATAAACCCAGAGGCTGGATGTTGAGGTTGTTATTTGAAGGATGGAGTTCTATTATTATCGAGGGACATGTCACATAAATGGCATTATCACAAGTATACTGTCACTTTGTTTTTTTGTTGATTTTACCGTTGTCTAAAATAGCCATTGTAGTCCACTGAAAGAGTTAACGTTTTGAGAGAAGGACTCAAACTAAGTAATTTAACCAGGAGGAAACACTTGGCTTTGCAGTTGTTTTTTAAGTCAAGTCAAATGAATGATACAAGCTCACACTTTTCCCACATAGCCTCTTTTGTTAAGAAGATGGAGATCCACACAAACCTGTCATTATTGCTTTTTTCTGCTTTTCTTTGTTTGAGGCCTAACACAGACAATGAACTGATTAGGAATTTTAGCAGTTCCGTGTCTCTTCATTTTTTTAATTTTTTTTTGTTTTATTTAAATATATATTTAAATCTTTTCTATATATGTCAATGCTCTCCACTTCTCTCAGACATTTTGCCATTCCTAGCATGGTTTTCAACAGTGATCTGGCACTTCAACTTACAAAACCTCTAATTAAAGCCTTTTAAAAGGGTAATTTACTTTAATACAGTATATACTTTACAGTATTCAAGTTTATACAGGTTGTATCCAATATGTGTTGAATTATTATTGTTATTTATTTTTATAAAATATATTCTTTTTAGCCGCTGTTAAATATGAGCTCTGAAATGCTTCCCTATAAAATATAATTTACTGTAAAAAAAAAAAAAAAAAAAAAAAAAAAGTAAACCACAATGTTTTTCACACATTTAAAAAGCATTGTTTAGATACTATAAAAAATAACTCATTTTCAATATTGTTACTATATATAAGTGACACCTATCTGTAAGTGTTAGCTGGAGCATGCCTATTTGAATCACAGAATAGCATTGTTGCCAGCAGGTTTTAAAGAGGTTTGAGATTTTATATATATATAAAACACGACTACAACTCTTTCATTATCAACACTGTGTTTATGTGGCACACACACCAGCTTTATTATGACATTGATTTCCAATTACTGTATTGTTACTGTTTGGACAATCATTTGTTTTGATACCGTGCAACTCTTTTGGTGTCAGTTGTTTGTTTACCATCCCTCAAACCAACTACTCACCTAACTAAATGAGTATGTGTTGGAACACTTGTGGTCCTGAACCCCGCCCCCCGCCCCTGTTCTCCGCAGCCTCCCATGCCCCATCCAGCTGTGACCTGGTCTTATCAGGACTGGTGCCGGGCAGTGCACTCATTCACAGCTCTGAGATATTGGATGAGATCGCTCGCATCATGAAACCTGGGGGCAGCCTCATCCTGGCAGAGCCTGTTACTACCACAGTTGAGATGGGATTTTCATTTGCAATCAGTGAATAGTCTAGTAACATGGGCTATTGATTAAAGGACTGAGGTAGTGTCAGCTATTTATTAGAACCAACAGCCTAAGAAGTAGTGGGAAGCATAGTGACTGGAATTCAAGGCAGGGTGGTAGTGGTTAGAGCTGAGGGACTGGGAGGCGGTGTGGTATAGTCTAATGGTTAGAGCTGCTTTCATCGATGAAGAAAAAAATTAACAAGAAATAGTCTACAATTATTTATTTGAGTTATTTTTTGGCAAAACTAAAAAAAGATGTTAATTCAAAAATATTCATATCCTTTGATACTTAATTTGTACTGTGGCGCACCAGGGAGAATAGTGTATATTTACTGCCTCGATAAAAAAGGTTCACCACTTCGTATCTCAAACCATGTGAGTAAAAACTTCATGCAGCACAGTAATAACACACTGTTTATCACCAAAATATGTTTGCTTTTACAAGTATGGCCTAAGCCAAGTGGAACTGTATAACGCAGCACTGAGACAATTGGTTAAATAGGAGTGGGTGTACCAACAGAAGGCTTGTGTGTGTATAGCTTTTATCATTTTTTTGTTTGTTTCGAAGGTCAAAAATGATCCACTGTACGCAGAAGAGATTGCGTCTGTGACTGGATACCAGGGCAACAGCCTGTTAAGACTTCAAATATCAGCAAGCAAACCGAACTTCGAATTGGGGTCACCAACACAGTTAAAACTGTCCTTTGGCATGAAATCTGCAAAGTCAGGTATGGACCAGGTCTGCTCCTGTGTGTCTGACACAATCCACCTAGTGATTCTCTCTGTAACATCCTCTCACTGCCTCCCACAGAGAAGCCTGCCCTGGACCCCAATGCTGCAAAGATGTGGACGCTATCAGCAAACGACATCGACGACGATGATGTGGTGAGTTTCCATCACAAAGTCACAGCCCGGGACCAGTTTAGATCACATTGCTAGGATATACAGTAATTGACATCTGTTCTTGCATAATTTTGTAAACCTGCTGCTTTTTCAACAGCTTGATAACGGCTTTCCAGTGTTACGGAACCTGGATCTAATAAGGCTGCCATGTTGTTGTTTTCTGTATCATGAAGACCAACTGCTGTGAAATACTGGCTTTCTATTTTTTACGTAATTGTATTCTGATTCTTAAGGTCAATTTCCAAAACAGGTATTATACCATACAAATGTAACCTTGTGTGGCAGTGCACTGTCAAAGCCATTTAACAGAGACTCTCTGAGGTAGTGAGACACATAAACACTAGACTTTTTGATTTCCTGTATGATACGGATATCCTAATTTTATATATTGTTATTGTTTTTGATGCACCCGGTATTCTGTCAATGGAGTGGACTGTGGTAGTATGCAACATTTGTTAACAACTGCTTCGTTGGAGCTTTTTTTTAGCTGCCACCAGCCCTTCACACTGTGATCTCGATCCTTGTCCCGCTACCTTAATAAAAGGTGCTAAATCTGTGTTGCTCCCAGTTTTAACAGATTTAATTAACTGAAAAAATTTAGGTCCATTGTGGAAGGATTATTTCCCTCCATTCAAGAATGCATTGATATTCTCTGCTGTAAAACAGCCAGGACTTAATAAATTGGAATTCTCTAACCTTCGCCCCATCTAACATCTACCTTTTATTGCTACAGTCCTTGAGTATGTGATAGGGTCCCAGTTTCAAGACTATCTGTCCTCCTCTAGTTACGTCACTTTCAGTCCAGGTTCCGTCCCTTTCATGGGACTGAGACAACCTTGCTGTGTGTTGTTGGTGACCTCCTGAAGATCATGGATGGTGGTGGGGCTGCTGTTCTCATGCTTGGTCAATCAACAGCTTTCAATACTGTTCATCATGGCATCCTACTTGATCGCCTAGAAAACCTCTTTGGTATCTCTGGTCCTGCGTTATCATTACTTAACTCTTTTCTTACTAACCGTACCAGTAGATTGTCAGTGGGTTCTGATTTATCATCAGTGTCGTTGGTGAAGTATGCATTGCCTCAGGGGTCTACTCTACCCCGTTTTAGTGAATCTATATATAGAACCCCTAGGAGAGATCACTGAGGCATGTGGACTGCAGTACCACCAGTGTGCTAATGACACGCAGCTTTATGTGCATGTCTTAGGAGATGAAGGTCAGATGTTCTGCCTGAAAGAGGTGGACACTTGGCTTAATAGGAACTGGCTGAAATCAAATCCTTCAAAGACTGAGGTTTTGGTAGTGGGTTCTACTACTCTCAAGAAGCTGGGTAACAGTTTTATCCCTCCATACATAAATGGAACCATACCAATTGTAGTAAATAAAGCTAGAAATGTGGGTTTTATTATAGATAATAATCTTTCTTATATTGCCTAAATTAATATGGTGATGAGTCCAGACACTTTTTTCTTTTACGCAATCTAAAGTTATTAAACCGTTTTTGCCAGAAAGTCTCTTTCAGACAGTGGTGCAAACTCTTATGAACCCCAAACTGGATTATTGTAACTCTTTATTCGAGCCTTCCAGCTTGTCAGCTGAATAGACTTCAGAGAATACAAAATATGGCAGCTTGGCTTGTAACTGGGACTACGTTGTTTCCCATATTACTCTAGTTTTGAGAGAACTGCATTGGCTCCCTGTCTGAGAGAGAATAGATTACAAAATCTTTTGTATGGTATATAAAGCCCTGAATTGAATAGCTCCTGACTATCTTAAAGCAGTTCTTAATGTTAGAAACACTACAAGGGTGATGCGCTCAACCGGTTCTTTCAGTATTTCACCTCCTAGAGTTCATTTTGGAGGCCGTACCTTTGAGGCTAGAGCAGCAGTTTTATGGAATGTGTTGCCTGTAGAAATTAGTCTGGCCTCTACCCTCTTGAAATTTAGGAAGCAACTCAAAACCTGGCTATTTAAAAGAGCCTTTGAATAAGCTAAGAGAACTATAGCTGACTTATGACTAGAGTGTAACAATGATATGTATTTTATTTATATGTTTTATTTCTATTATGATGTTTTCTTTTTAATTGTATTACTGGTCTAGAGTTTTTAAAGTCTTAATGTTTTGTACAGCGCTCCGATGCCTGGCGGCGCTGTAAAAAATTCCTAAATAAATCATAATAAATTCATGTTGTTGCTATGGTTTAAAAATGTGTACTTTCTCTTCCTTCCTCCAATAGGACCTCTTGGACTCTGATGCCCTCCTGGATGCATAGGACCTGAGGAGGCCAGACCCGGCTTCGCTCAAAGCTACCAGCTGTGGGGATGGGGCCGGCCAGAAGAAAAAAGCCTGCAAGAACTGGTGAGTGTCTCGGGATACATTTTATACCATCATCGTCACAGTGAATCTATATCGCTACTATAATTTCTTTAGCTGGAAGCACATAGAAGAATGACTATCCCTGTAACAATTATTTATTACTTTTTGTCAAGTAGTAGTGAGCTACTCCATTCTAGTGCTCTGCTCCTACTGTGTGTGGTTAGATTACATCCCACCCAATAGTGCTGAATTGATTACATGAAAATGTAGAGAATAAAAAAGGGGGTGCAATATGTGCAGGTTTTAAATAGTGTCTGGTGTTCACGTACGATGTTGATGAATTCATGATGGACAACGTGGACCTCTTTTTGCATTAAATTCACTACGAGGGTGCATTGGACATTCTTTCAATACATAAAGCCTAATATAGACAGCTATAAATCACCCCTAATTATTTGGAGCTGTGTACTTTCCTGAAACCTTACTGGTTGTACCCTTTACTATAGTTTAATTTTACCCCCCCAACACCCGCCCTTTGTAACCAGAGTTGAAAAAAAAAAAATACTCCCACAACTGCTTACTTTACAGCTGTGCTGAGCGACAGTGTGCCCAAAATATGTTTAACCTGTGTTGACCTAACAGTTATACTTTCTTTCTCTCTCTTTTCCAGCTCGTGTGGTCTGGCTGAAGAACTAGAGCAGGAGAGCAAGAGCTCCAAGGACATCAAGAAGGACATCAAGAAGGACACTCAGCCCAAGTCAGCCTGTGGGAGTGTAAGTGTCTCCACAACTTCTGCAGCTTTCCTGCTCCTTTTGAACATGCAGATTGAAGACTAAAACGTAACACTCCACAGTGTTTTAGCAGCAGTCAAACCACATGACCTACAACAGAGGCACCAGGATGCTGTAGCTTTTTAGCTTTTAATTTTAAATGTTTGCATGCCCAGATTTAATGTTAAAAAAAAAAAAAAAAAAAAAAGTTTAATACAAACACAGGAACAATAAATATAATACACAAAGGACTGTAAATTATTTGTGGGTTAAACTCTTTTTTTAAAACCTGTCAAGCATTTTTCTTTCACCAGTGTGTCATTACAGAACTGGAAAGAGAATAGTTTTTGCATTATAACCAGTTTCTAGTGATAAATTGCAAGAAAGGTTTATTTTACCTGTTACTGTAATGTAACAAACTCCCCTATTCATTCTAAATTCACCGTTGATGAATATACAGCTTTAGCTACATATTGAAATATTTACACTAACATCCTAACTAAAATTTACTGGGTTGTTGCGACTGGTCTGAATCCAGTTTGTTCTAGTATTATAAAAAAAAAAAAAAAAAAAAAAAAAAAAAAAGAACTAAAGAAGAGAAAGCTTAGAGCACAATTAGGAGAGATCCAGGACCAGCTAGGATGAAAATGATTATCCTAATTTCCGCTAATAGTAAATATAAGTTGTTTTAAGGTGTGGCTATCAAGACTATACCTTACCCCCTCTCTGCATCTCTCTCTCTCTTTTGCTGGCAGTGCTACCTCGGGGATGCGTTCCGCTGTGCCAGCTGTCCCTACATGGGAATGCCTGCCTTCAAACCAGGAGAAGATCCTGCTGCAGGAGAACCAGCTCAACGATGCATAGAATTACATATGATTCCATATGAAAATACTCAGAACCCCTCAAGAATGCTCCTCCATTCTGTGCACCAGCCCACTCTCCAAGCAGTCAATCTAGCCCCAAGAATACAAGGAGCTTTCATCCCAACTGTAACAGAGGACACAGCCTTGCAGTCAACACAAAACCACTGACCCTGGGTTTCATTAGCTCTTCATTGGGGGATCTTCCCAAAACTATCCTTCATTGAGTGGATCTGACTGTATTCTCTTAGGTTTTGCTGGTATGTACCACAAGTCATTCATAGGCAAACGTGTCTTCAACTTGGAAACTGCTATTAAAGTTTGGATAGGAGTCAAAATTAAAAATATTGAAGTTACTTGGTATCAGACCATTTTAAAGAAAATTACACAGGGAAAGGGGGAATAAAATGAATACATTGGAACTGATAACGCTTAACACGAGTTAAGCAACTAGTAATAATGATCTGAGAGTTTACTTTAACCAAAATACTTCCCTGGTTTTATGTAGAATTGCAGATAAAAAACCCAAATCAATCTATATGTATGTGGTATCAGTTTGTATATAATTAATAATGATGAAAAGTGAATAATTACAAAATTCAGGACAGTTAATTTTATTTATTAAATACACAACTGCTAAAATGTCTTTCTTAAAATATTAGGCTGATGTTGCATGCCTGCTCGGTCCAGGTATAAACTCCATAACGATGTCGCCAGTTGCTGGCTGAAAGGTGAGCGAGTATGTGACAGATGAAGCACTGTCTCCTGCACTCTCCCAGGGGGAACTAAAGAAATATACTGCCTGCTTGCGATGGGGACTCCATTCACAGTCACCCTGTATGGGAGTGAAAGAAAATTGTAAAAAATGAAGTTGCTTCAAATCCACAAAGTTTATATTTTACGTTCCACAATTGTTTTGGCTGTTTTTGCTTATCCTTAAATATTACAGGCACGCGTGCCTGAAAACTGATCAAGTACCCAACGATGCAAGCTGTCTACATTGACAGACAGGGCACCTTTGAAGATTAACCACCATGCTAGTTCTAAGCACGAGACAGAATTCTGTTAATTTAGCTAGCACAATCACTGGATCTCAAGCAGCTGTGGGATGATCTTGAATGTGGCCTTAATTCTCTGTTTGCCACATTGACCCAATGTCCTGAAATTGGCCACACCCACAGTGCTGAACCACATTCAACACAAAACTCTACCTGTATTCTGCTTTATTGTGAGAAGCTCTGAATACGCACCTGTTGGCTGGGTGGCTGTGTCAGTCCTGTGCTCACTGAGATATCATCAGTCAGGTGATAATCCATCCAAAGCGCTACCCCATGACACCACCCCTTCCTTGAACACACAGCAGAGTTACAATTGCATGAGTGGTGATCATTAAAATGTGGCACTTAGAATACCAATGTATTAAAAAATATATTCTCTTTTTTGTAAAAACACCAGGAAAGGTCCTTTCTTGTTTGTTTAAACTATAACAGTATTTAAAGCCACCAATGTTAAGACTGTTCAGAGAGGCACTGGTGATGATTAAACTATCCAGCCTAGTGCAATGCTCCATGTACAGGATATCGGATTAAAATGAATTTATAAGTTTACAAAAAGACTGGTGGTAACAGTAATGAAAAGGATACCATCTAACAAACCACCTTCATTTATTAAATTAATTTTGTTCTTAAAACTAAATTGCATTATCTATCACATTCCAGGAGAAGAACAGTTCTACCGACATGTGGCTTCCGCCAGGAGGTATATTCCCTACCTACCCATTATATCCACAAGCCACATTCAAAACACTTCTCTTGAGTGTTTGACTTTTTTTTTTTTTTTTAAAAGATGTTGGCTGACCAACTGAATTCCCTCCCTCCACCCCATATATTTGTTTCCCCTTTTTGTACCGGGACAATGTCACAGATCCCTCACTCTTCAGTGCCTCCTCTGGGACTCTCTGGCGGAAATCAAAAGTCATGACCTCTCGTGGTTCGGAGAGCGCCCGACAGGGGTACTCCCAGAGGGGGTGGGGCTCGGCCTCACGGGACTCACTGAAATCTAGCGAGCTCTGGGCAGAGAAGAAACAGCAGAAAATTCATCACATAATTGATGAATTTGAAGGTCACCAGTACATTTATACTGAAGCTTTCATATAACCCTGTAACAATGAAGTTTGCATCTCAAATAGTATCTTGGATATATAGATGTATACAGTGCAGCTGAAGCAGCTTTAAACTAACACCACAAATGGTTTCATCCTAATTTTACAACACCCACTATTCAACTTGGGGTTTACCATATGGAAAACATAAATGACCTGACTACAAAATGGCAGGATATACAAGCCCCAGAATAAAATTAGATTATGGTCACAATCCTTTTAGCTTTTAAAAGGGTACCAAAAACAAAGAAACTACTGCAATAAAGTTTCAATATCCAGGGACTGTAGAAAGGAAAGGCACCCACCTGGATCATCTCATCCATGACACTGACGTCAAACCCTTCACAGGAACCGCAGGGAGCCCTAATCCGCCACAGATCCTGACAGAGAGGTTCAGATTAAAGCTTGAAGAACCAGGATTAGTTTGTTTGATATTTAAAAATATATGAATTCAAAATTAAAAAAAAAAAAAAAAAAAAAAAAAATTTCCCCATCCACCCCAGTTTTCCCATATACATGGAGAAACAGGTTAAGCAACCACCTCCCCTATATTTTGTCCACTCGTATCATTTCTTAAAAAAACATTTCATGTACCTTAAACTCCATGAGTGCCATGCAGAGTGACGCAGATTGTGGCAGGATGGTGACGTCATCGCGGAGTTGCCCAGCCAGCGCAGTGCGAGAATACCAGAAGTACAGGCTGTGCCAGGGCAAGAGGCTGGTGGTGAAGTAGGGCTCTCCAATCAGCACTGATACCTGCGGGCACACACACACACAGTTACTTCGTAAGCCTGCATTGAAGCGGTGTGTTAGGCAAGAAAAGGTTAGCCTGGACAAGGTCACTAGAATTCCATACTTGCTCGTCCCCGAGGCTGCTTGAGGTCAGCTGTTGGGGATGGCTCTCCAGAACCTGAATTGTACCAGTCAGGTCATTGGCAGCAAGAACCTGAGAGAATACAAGACACAGGAATGTAAGACTACAGCAACAAACCTCAAATACTACCAGTCACAGGCAAAAAAGTGGGGGGGTGCAAAACACCCTACCCAGACCTTTAGTTTTGAACAAAAAAATGTTTGTTTAGTGACTCTACATAGCGTGAGTATGTTTCAGCTCAGGTCATGCCCTTGTTCTCCGGAAGCACTTCCCCTGTAGTCACAGGTGTTCCCGCAAATGATATGCATTGTTATGTGCGTTGGAAATCGTTCCAGTCAAATCCTACTACTGTGTTTTGTGTTGCAATCAAGTCCAGCCAAAGCAATCTAGGACCAACAGTTTGGACAACACAAAAACATCAGAAGTTGGCACCAAGCCCAAACTAAAAACTGTTAATTACCCTGATTGTTGGAATAAACAACAAAATCTGTAATACAAAGAGAAATATAAATAGATTTTTTATGTTTTGTTTTTTTCTCAAAAGTTTGTCTTGATGCAAATAAATTAAATACGGTCTATTCAAGGTGTTACACGAGTCACCCAGTGTGCAGCATGCAGTATGTTCCCAATTGGAAGCACCACAAAACTTCAACAGCAGTCACTAAAAAATTATATTTTTAAAATGTTGAATTTATGTAGACCTTATGATGTGCAATCTAAAAACAACTGACAATAAAACATTTTTCATTATATATGCATGGCACTTAACGATACATAATTCGTAGCTTTGGCTGAATGTGTTAAAATCTTCTCCATTCTTACACATACACACCTCTGTTTAGTGAGAATAATGCATTGACTTTAATTATATTATAACTTTCCTCAGGCCCACAAAATTTCACTCCAGATGGCGAAAATAAAAGGAGTAAAATTATAATTTTGCACTTTATTCTTTTTTTCTTTTAGGTAAGAGCAAACTCTTATGTGATGGTGGTGTATACACAAAATAAATATATAGCTGTACAAGGTTGACACCAACACACTTACACACACTTTCTCTAAATCCCACATCTCCAAGGTTAGCGCATAAAGTATTTTATAGAGTCTCCTACACTGTTCCACAAGCCTTTATGGTCATTTCCAAAGTGAACTCACCCGCTCCATCACTTTCTTTGACATTCTTGAGTTTTCCAGTGTGTAAACCTGCACAATGGGACAGATTCAGAGATAGAGTTTGACAAACCCATTTACTGGAGAGCTTTATGGGAACATTAGGGGAAGGAAGCCATGCATAGTGACAGATATGGGGTTGACAGACAGACAAAAAGATGGCTGTGTAGAGATGGAACCATCGCACTGCACGACGGTGTACATTTTCAATGATCTCTTTATTTGTAATGTTGCTTTTTATTTTAGCTTATTTTGGGCAGACAACAATATCTAAGCTGGCTGGGGAAGAAGTGGTTAATGGCCTTTCATGGGGTTATATTTGAATAATAAATAAACACAACCTTGTGAGCTCCAAGGATGTGTGCGAAGATAGGCAGCAGGCTCCCGTCACTGACATTCAGACACACACTGTCCGGCCGCACAATCTGAAAGAGTAAAGCAGTCAAAGGAGCAATCCCACTGCCAGCACCAGTGAGTCAGTGCTCTAGATCAGTACATGACATCACTGCTCTGATACTTGGTGACTAGCAGTGAAGGGGGCAATGAAGCTAGATAGTTTCCTTCAATGACCAATTGCTTTACAGACTTCGGTTCTGCCAAAGCCCATTATATCAAGAAAGTAATATCAAGAAACACAACTTAGTAGGTATACCTTGAAGGTATATCACTCTAAAGCCCATGCAAAATTGGGAGGGCAAACAAAGAAAAAGAACATGCCAGACTGTATTTCCAATCCCATTAAAATAAAACACTAGCCACGGCCAAGGAGGACATAGCCTCACCAGATGTGTTGCAGGAACAATCAGGTCTCTCAGAACGGAAGAATATGAAAACATTCTTTTACTTTATTTACATTATTTGCTGGTGAAATTTGTGTTAATGGAAGTTCAAAAGCACTACCCCTATATTTAGACTTGTGCCTGAATTTGTTGGGGTTTTGTGGTATGGGCTAACGTCCACAAGGGGCAGGGTTAAAATCAACAAACTCCAATTCAAAGAAGTGAAAGACACGACAGGCCAGTAAATAAGGCAGCAATACACCCCAAGCAACAGGCAGGAGCTCTCCCCACTCCCCTCTGTCTCCATGTACTCACGGACTTCAGTGCTTCAACGTATCGGTCCGTCCTCTTGGGGTCGTTGAGCTCTCCGAATCGCGGGCGGGTCCACACCATGTGAGCCTGGCAGGTGCAGAGGGGGCGGGATATCGGGGGCTCACTGTCGCTGCCCTCCTGGCTGAAAGGTATTGGCGCAGGTCAGATTCCAGCAGGAAAGACGTTGGTTTAGGTAAAAGACCAATATGCCAAAAAATATTAGAAAATTAAACCCTGGTTACTTGTCTGACTGGAAGTTGTACCAGAGGCTGTAGTCATCGTGGCACAGAGTCAAACGCACCATCTCTCCCTCAGTCACGGGCATTTCCACAGGGAGAAAATACACACACTGCATCCAGTGATCACGCCACTGCAACACAGAGACAGAGCCCTCAACCCCACTGGTGCAAGGACGAACCAGCAAACAAGACACCCTGTAATCCAGCATCACCCCTCCACAGAAGTCACTGGGATTTTATAAAACTTGCATTCAGTATGTCCCTAGAACCTCATATCTAGCTTTCTTAATGTTTGGTGTGAATAATATTCATAAAATAGGCACATAAGCCTTTATTTTTTTGTAAAGTGTGTAAAATCTTGAAATAATTATATTTATATGTGTGTATTATTACATGTATGCATTTATATCACTTTTAATATTGCCACCAAATTATTGTATACTGTATTGTATACTGTATTTTAGTAAGATTGGATGTGTAAATTGTGAGCCACAGGAACTGGCTGAGAAATAGCAATGTATTTATCTCTGAATACATAAATCTGATCAAATGAAGTCAAATACTGCCACCTTCCCAGTCCATCAGCTATAGCCACCAGACCTCCCAGCTACTCACCGGAAAGTTCTCTGGGTCAGGGAGAGTCCAGCTTGGTGCCATGGAGCAGTTGATGGTTCCCTCAGGGTCCATGTCCATGTCCCACCAGGACAGGACCACCTGAGCAGACCCTGAGCCGAGAGCAGGAAAGCTGGCAGTGAGGCGTTCTGGGGAGCTGCTAACGGGTCGGCTGAAATCCACCCTGGTGGAGAGGAGAGCACAATTAGATAGAAAGAAAGAAAGAAAGAAAGAAAGAAACTGCCACTACAGTGACCTTGTACCAGGAAAATCACTGCACTGATTTTCATTGAAATGCATTTTTTCTAAACATGTATTAGACTGCTTTACTAGAAGCAAAGTGAAATGGCAGGAACTGGAAAGAAAGATCTTGTTGAAGCAGAAATAAACACAATTCATCTGGCAGATCTTTCTAACTGTGCAAGTTCCTTACTGAGTGGTGTTTATCACTCACATTATCAGTTCAGTCTCAAGGCGGTACAATATAAACTACAGGCCACACCAATTCATACAGAGTCACTGAATCATTTTGAATCTTAGTTTGAATTTACCACAGAGTGTTTACAGTGCTCAGATCACCCAGCTAACAGCCCTCTACCTGTACATGGGGAGAACCTGGCTGAGCGGGTGAAAGTGTGTGGGAGGGACCTGGCTCAGCTGGATGTCACAGACGGTGGGAGCCCCTGCACAGCTCGTCTCCTCTGGGTTCGGCACGACCTCTCTCCCCCCGACCCGCAGCGGGAGCAGCCTGGCCCAGCTCCACAGCCGCTCCGACTCCACCAGCTGGGCGTACACTGTGGCTCTGTGGGGCACTGCCTCGCAGCCCGTCTAGAGAGAGGCAGAGAGAAGACTAGTGAGTCACAAACTGATGCATACACTAACACAGTCACGCATACATTGACAGTCACGCATGCTGGGGTCTCTTTTAAAGACCAATTAACTTTGGATGAGTATGTCCACTGGCCCCTCAATGTTGTTGTTCTGAAAAATAGAGAACAATCTGATTTTCAAATCTGATAGCAAGTACTATGCAGACTGGGTAGAAAATTTGGTTCTATAAACATTAACACTAGTTAAACAGACATGTCTAGGTATTTCTCGAATTAACCTGCAGTGGAAACTGCAGAGGCTCCACTTTCGAAAAACAAAAGCAAATTCGGTAAGGGGTCAAACTAAAGAGAAGCCATGGAGATAGCATCTGCGCTACTTAAAAAAATTCAAAACTCTGGCCACTTTAATAGGAAGCAGGGCTTATCAGAAAAGTTCAAAGCACTTCCCTCCATTTACAGGCAAAAACGCCATCATGTGCATAGGTACATATTTTTAAAATTCAGCCATTCCTTTAACTAGCGGTGTTCTTAAATATTAAATAGCTTCACAACGCGCCGCTTCCCAGTCTCGCCTCACCTGAACAAGATTCTTGTGAGCATGCTCATAGCTGGGCAGTGCCCCCTCTCCAATCAGCTCTGTGTCGAACAGCTCTGTGACCAGGATGTTAGCGCGGCTCTGCATGTCACCATCTGAGATTCAGCACAGGAAACAAACAGCTCTCATTAAATTACTAAGAATGTCACATTTAAATATTTAGTTAATTATCAATACAACTAGCTTTAACTGGCTCTGACAGATGGGCATAACTGCTGTTAAACAGGTGTTCTACCAAATTTCAGGCTGTTTTGTGAAAACTTACTGCAGTTATTTCAGCAAAGTCATTGACAGTAAGAGAGTAAGACAGATAGTCAAGATAGTACTCTGTTTAGTACTTCTTGTTTAATGCTTTCCAAAAAGAATTATGAGTTTCTGTCTTCAAAAAAGTCACCCTTACTATTTCAACACCCGTATGCAATGCTTAAAAGAACATGTTTGGCATCACATTACTGTTTAACCCAGCAAATAAATAACTGCACCATCTAGGCATTACATCTGAGACAGCATATGTTTCAAGTCACATCATTCAGTTCAGACCTGTTTGTGCAGTGTAACCCGGTACAGAACGAAACTGTAATAATTCCTCTCCTGCATCACTGTATAGGAGTCACTGCTCACCTGGCCCCACAGTCACCTCTGTGGAGTGCTTGTTGATGATTTTGATTTTGTCCTTGAAGCCGTTTTTCTCTACTATTCTGACGGCGACATTGGCCATTGGTTTGAACACCTGAGGGAAGGAGCGGGGGCCGTTTAATTAATTAATTAATAAAACAGTGTCCAAAAACTGATCTGTTGGTTCTAATGAATATATGAAGACTTTGAGGGGAGGTTAAAACAATTTAACTTTAATTTTATTTGCATGGTATTTAAACAGTGAACATCCAGCTTTGATTCTTTCACCCTATTGTCCAAGAATAACTTATATTTTAATATCTTTTTTCCCCTCTGCTGTGGATGTTTTGTACAGAAAGACACCAAGACCCAACTGGTACATTTATATATCTCTTTCCCCACCCCTCACCTCCACTGCATAGCAGTAATCTGCTCCAGCGCTGACTGCCATCATTGACAGCAGGCCTGTCCCCGTACCGATATCCAGAACCACAGCCTGCTGTCCGCGAGACTTCACCCTGCGCACTGCAGCGCGAATACCCAGGAAATACTTCTCATTCTGAGCAGAGGGAGAGGAAGGACACGGCTGGTGAGAGTCAGGAGGCAAGGGAAGCCTGGCATTGGAAAGTGTTTAGGTTATTGATAAATGGCATGTTGGGAGTGGTTTATCCCACACTTGGAGCACTTGAACACAGTAAATTTTAGTCATAGACTCCAGAGCACAGGGACTAAGCATGGGTGTGAAGGGCTTACAAGTTCCTTCAGGTAAAAAGTCTAGACCATGTAAGGCGGGAAACTATGGGATGTAACCCGGTCATTAATGTATTGCCCATTTATACACAAGTGACACTATCTAAGGTTAAAAAAATAATGTCTAACACTCCATGTATTTCAGACTTAGGTCCAGGTCATCCATAGTGGTAAACCACCCTGTTCAACCTGTTACATAACTCACCCTGTCCTTATCATGCAGCATATCTGCATAAGACGACCTAAAACCAAAGAAAAAAGAAAATAAATGAATATAGGCTACTTCATTTCCATTTGAAATTATAAACAATTTTCATAAGAATAACATAACAATACCAGTCTGTATAGTTTTCCAGTCAGAAACCATACTGAACAAACACAGTGGTTCCAGTATCACAATATTGCACTGCAACACACCTCTTCTACCAGCTAAAGGTCATGGATTCTTAGTATCTTCAACTACTAACCGATTGGTATGCCATATAATTACATTTTAAGAAACTTAACTGTCAACTGATCAAGACTCGACACATTATTATACGTTACACGTGTATCTGTTTACTAAAACCTTCATTTCACAGCGCAATAAACCACTTTTGCACATTGTTGTTGCTGCTGCACTAATTGTACTTAATTGTACTTAATATTGAACTTAGCTACCTTACCGTGCGATTTCCTGGTGATAATCATATTCCTCGCTTTCTTCCACCCAGTCCAAGGCCCCCGTGGTTGGGTTAGCTCGACCACAGAATGTCTTCATTGTTTGGTCTGATCGGTAAAAACACGTTTCTGCTACGAGAAGGCTGACAGATGCAAATAAATTACAGCAGCATTTTATGATATGGAGGCAGCCATGTTACATAACTCTCCCCTGTCACCTGACATGGGCGTTGTGTTCCACAATAGTGGCAGACATACTGCATTCCACTGTCCAAAAATGTGCTCTTTTATCAACCTATTGCCATGTAAATGGGAGTCCACTATAACTAATCTACTCATCATGTAAACCAGTTATATTTGTGTAATAAATTGTTTTGGGGTTGTATACAATGTAAATATCTGCAAACTGCGCGATAAGTGCTTCTACTAACTTTAAAAACGTCTTCACATTTTCTTGACGGACGTTATCTTAAAACATTACAAGAAATATACAGAAATGCCAGCATAGTTAAAATCCCACTGTGAGCGTTCGTACTTAACAATAAAATATATTATATAGTACAAAATAAAGGATTTCAAACATTCCAAAGCAAATACAGTATTTCTAGTTCCTTGCTTGAAACGTGTTACTCGTTATAGAGGATAAAATTTAAAACAAAACAAAACAAAACAAACAGTAAACGTCGAAATAAACAGAGACAAATATTTATTTATTTCGATATGTATTTATTTATTGATTTATGTATGTATTTATAACAGACGTTTATTTATGTATTTATTTATTTATTTATTTCGACATTTGTTTATTTAAAATGTTGACATAAAATATCTTCCATAGCACAGCTTGCGCTCCCGTAACGAAGACGCTTTCTGTGAGAAGCAGTGATCGCGACGGCCCTGCTTTGGCGTGCAACCTGAAAACGAGGCTCGTTGTGTAACGGGGTTTTTCCGTTATGCAGCGACGCTGTAGTTACAAACCCGATGAGTAAATAAACAATGAAACGCGTCATTAGTTAGTAAGGAAACATGTAACTTTCTCAGGCACTTGACACTTCCCAGTGACTGGTATCCAGGTATGCCACTTTAAATTACGATACTGCTTCGACTATTGTTGTAAGACTTGTTATGATAAGTTGACGTAGATAATGACGTTCTGATATTTCTGTTATGGGACTGTACTTTGTGTAAAATTAAATATTCATTATCTATTCCCGTTATTCTATCGGGATACATAGCAGAGCATACATGCAAATCTAACAACCGACACAGATACTTCGTGTTTCCTTATGATATTTAATTCCATTTTATTTTTAGAGAAAACAAATTTTCATTGTCGAATGGCAAGGCAATGGCGATTGTATCAATCGGTGTTCTTCTATTTTTGTTCTGTGTGAAAAATGCTGAATATATTCCATCTTGTAGGCACAGTACCAGGCAAGCTAGTGTGCGCTGTAAACAGATCGAGAAGAGGACTGAGTTTAGGGTTAGGAAAAGTAAGTTACATTATTTTGCTAATATGTGTATTTATGAAAGATTCAAACACTACTCAAGCTGCACTTTCATTGAGATGATTGTACACATATATAAGATATATGTTTTTACTGTAGGAATGACACAAAATCCCAACCTTAAAACCTGCTTGCCACAATAGCTATATAACTTAGAAAGGATATTACCTTATGTACAGCTATGGCCAGATGTTTTGCATCCCCTAGAATTTTAAGATGGAGACTTTAAAAAAAAAAAAAAAAAAACATGAACATAATTTAGATATTTTATTTAACATCATGTAATCAAATAAACTACAAAATGATTTTGTAAAGTCAACCAGAAGGCATAATAGTAGTGCAGTATTTCATATTAGCTTTCAGAATGTTCAATTTTAAAATTGTTGTCAGTTTTTACCTTAAATAAATGGAAAACTACAAAGCGGTATATAACTCAATATGTTAACAATATTCGGCAGGTTTCATTCGCCTTTATGAAGCAAAATGAGTTAATTCTATAGGGTGATGCTAAACTGTCTGACAGAGCTGTACAAACAATTTAAATGTAAGAAATCAACTTGAAAGTGGTAACTCTTTAGAAACAAGTTCTCGTCGTTTCATGTGCTCCTTCCTTGTCAGCCCCCAGACACTTTTCCCTACCGCCTTACCTTTGTTTTATGTAGGGTACTCTCATCAGAGGATATCAGTGAATGTATTTTTCCTTTAGTAGAGAATGTCAGGAAGACCCAGAGGTAGAGCTTCTCGTCGCTCTCCAGCTCCAAGCAGCTCCAGAAATCGAGCAGTAGCTGGGCCAGACAGGGCTACAGATGCCTTCAACAGCAAGATGGATATTGATCCAGACATGTTAAGGTACATAAACAATTCTTACAGGCATTTTTGTCTTAGTATTTAGTGCCTAATTGAAATGTTAAAGTTCAACTGAATTTATCTTGATGCATGGGTCATTCCAGTTCAAGTTGCTCAATTAGTGTGTTGAAAAGCCTTTGAAAGAAGTGTTAAAATGACACTAGCAGTCTAGGCCTTTCCCACATGGAGGAAAATGAGAGGCATGATTGAAATATGTTCAAACAAATCACTGGCTCACTCAGATAAGTTGGCCCAGTTCAACGAATGACTCTTAAGACATATATGTCTCATATAGCTCCTCAATAGGGCGCTTTTTATTTAGAGATGAAGACTGGACAATTTGTAGTGTTGAGAGAAACAAGTCAGAATGCAAAGAACAAATGAAGTTGTATGTGTATAAATATGGAAAATGTTTAATCGTTGTTACTGTTATGGCAGATGTTTCTTTGTTTCTTTTTCTTTTATTCAGTTCCTGTACAGCTATGACCAAACGTTTTTGCATCACCTAGAATTTTAGGATTGAAACATAATAAAAAAAATAAAAATAAAAAACTATTGATATCACAAACATCTACCGGATGCCATAATAGTAGTACTGTATTTCATATTAGATTTCGAAATGTCACATGTTAATGTAACATTGTTGAGCAGGTTTCATTCGACTTTATGAAGCAGAATGTGTTAATTCTATGGGTGATGCAAAACATCTTGTCACAGCTGCAGACTGCATTTACAACCAAAAAAAAAATTGCATTTCATTGTACAGTAACTGTCTAAATTAAAATGTTTAATTTCTTTAGTGCTCACAAAATTCAGGATTCTATCTTGAGCTCTAGCAGTAAATTCTCTGACTATCGCGGCATTTTCAACTGGTGCATCATCATGCTGGTAGGTTTTACTTTATCTAACTAGCTTCTTCATTCCCACCATCAGCAAATAGAAAGCCTGTTTTACCCTAAAAAGAGCATACCATAGCTGGAAGACATTATTGTATTTATTATACTGTTTGGTTATATATAATATTGAATATAGTTATGTCTTATCTGCAGAACAAATATATAAACAATATAACATTGTAGAGTGTATTAGTATATTAATAATGTATTTCTGATTCTTTTTCAGATGCTTACTAATTTGCACATGTTCCTGGATAACTACATAGAGTAGGTGTTATTCTCACTATTTTGTCTCAGGATCCAGTCATGTAACATCCATAGCTATGTATTTGTTGAGTAAACCGCTATTGAGCAAACACTCAGTATTCCTAAATGAAGTAGAACACAAGTAACAAATTCAGTGACAAACCTTTGTCAAGTTCAGAAAGATTTATCGTCGACATGATAGTAATACTTGTGCCCAGTTGCATAAACCACATTAAGTTAAATGTAGTGCTCTCCTTAGTTTTCCCCTCAAGTGTTTCTGAAGTTTAAGGCTAGTACAGAAAACAACTTTCAACAAATATCTTAGATAATATAAGAGCCGGGACACAGCTGTATTCTTTGATTTTGTGCAGTGAACAAAAAAAGAAAATACCTTTCAGCATTTTATCTGATACGACATCTTAGATTATACCCCCAGAGATTATATGTTTCATTATTTTTACGCTTAAACTAACATTTGTACCTGGATGAGAGACCTCACTTGAGTCTGTGGTTTACCAGAGCATGCTCGTTTTTCCCTGTTATAAGAGGTGCTGTCCTTCGGAAAAGACATGAGGATGTGGTCAGGTCAACGGCTGACCACTATAAAAATAAAATCTGTTCTCAGTTGCAGTCAAATAAAATAGAAGGATTGGTGTCCAGCATGTTTCTGTAAGTGTGGATTTGCAGAATTGTTTGTCTTCATGTATTTTGTGATTCCTACTTCGCAGGTTTGGCCTCGTGGTTGACCTGGGTCAGGTGTTGTACCATTTCCTGAAGGACCCCTATAGCTGGCCGGCCACCTACCTGATTCTTGGTAAGCAAACAAAGGTGCCGTCTTATCTTTTCTGTCCCCTCCTTCCTTTTAATCAGCCTCTAAACTAGTGTAGGAAGCCTAAAATAGAGTAGTAACTGCAGATAAGTATATTAATTTAGGGATTGAAAAATGTATTCCAGAAAATGATGGTAATATACTAATATGATGATAATATACTATACTAAGTTTTCATGGTTGTGATGGTTAGAATTAAGCACCATAGGAGCATGGTGTTGTATCGGATATTTTTTTTAAATGTTGCGTACAAGGAGATACACATTATGAATTATAAATAATAATATAAGACTGGTGTGTTGTTTGTTTTAGAATCTGGAATTTTTGTATCTGAATTCTCTGTTATAGTTGAGAAAATAATGTCCTTTTTTCAACTAGTTTGCTTCAGAAAAGACTCCTAAATACTGCGTTTCTGAAGTGATGTGTTTTGGAAAATGACCACTTGGGGTTGCAGCTGTTAATCCTAACCCTTGTGTAATTTAGATTTTGTATAGATATTTCCATGATGTTGCAGTGGGATCAGAAATTATATTAACATACTGTATCCCTAATGGTGAAATTGTTTTGTATAAAGACCTTTCATGACCAGTGGCTGCTAATACAAAAAAAAACTCATTCTGGGTTATTCTTTTTTTTTCTGTGTTTTCTAACAGCTTCCAACGTGTTTGTGGTGGCCGCTCTGTTCTTCGAGAGATGGCAGGAATGGGTAAGACACAGTTATTAAAATGTATCCTTTAAAACTAAAGGATCAGAAATATATCGTAATCTAATCTCAACAATAAAATAGTCTTTTATTCACCGTACCATTGCCTTAAACATAAAGACTGTGTTAAGTATCTGAGTGTTCAGAGTAAGGATGAGGGGGAATGACTTAACACTTTCCTACACAAGGACACTGTGGAATCAAGCACAGATATATTATAAACAGATTAGTTTTGTACCTTCTGAGAATTGAAAACTGTATAACAGTGAACATTGTTCCCCTGAAGCTTATGAATAGTTTAAAATCAGTACTACAGCCAGTCAATTAAGTAAAAAAAAACAAAAAAAAAGGTTAATTTGTATGTTTAGTTCTCCATTTTGTTTGTTTCCCTTTGAATGTATTTCAGGACTATATAACCGAGGCAACAGGAAAAGTTCTAGAGATTGGAAATCTGGCTGCTATGTTGCTTTTTCCTGCAGCCGTAATATTGCACGAGTCAACCTCCTTATCTGTTGGTGAGAGACTTTTTTTAAACATCCCCCTAGGCCACTAGATTGAAAGGGTGTTCTTTTAGGTTGGTTTGTTATCCCCCTTCTACATGACAGAAATAGAGCACATACCCTCTATTTAGACTCAAGCAAGGCTCTGTAATTAGCATTAATTAAACCCAGATTATTAACAAACTTATTTGACATGATTGATTACACGCCAAATAATTTAATGGGCCCTGACCACATCTATAGCCTGAAACTTTTGTTTGTCATTAATCATTTAGTCTGAATTATACTGTAAAGTACAAGTAAACTTCATGCTGGTTGTAATTATATTTTATGTGCAAATCATATTGTAGAAATGTTATCATTTTTAGGTATTTCCTGGGTCTAATAAAATTAATCCCCTTTGACAAAAGACAGTAACAGTAATAATAATAATAATAATAATAATACAAATCCGTGTCCATAGTCCACTCAGTTCTATTGCTTTATATTTTAATATTATAGTGCTTTAGTATAGTGCATTATATATTTTTTCACTTGTTCTCCAAATAATTTCCTTTGGAATGAAATCTCTTTTTCAGTGTACAAAATTGTTGCAGGGTTTGGTTCCACGTTAATTTGTACATTAGTTATCCATTTTTAACACACTGTTAATTCTGGATTCAAGGTGCATCTCTTGTGACAGTGCTTGGTATTGATCATATATTATTTGATGTTTGATGAAGTATAGTTTTGCTGCCTTTATTCAGCTGTATCAGATCAATGAGGTGTGGCTTTATAGTACTTTCAGTGCCTCTGTTTCTGATGTATTTCCAAACAGAAATTGATAATGAGTAATACAGTGAGCATTCCATACCATCGTGTTTTCCACATGCTAGTGCATGTTCTTTCTAAAATGCATTTTTTATTATGGCAATGATCAGCTTTTATCCACTGAAAATTCTGTAGCAGGGGCTAATATATCAAGGGCTTATACAAATATGGACTGGAGTTGAGGCATATAGTGGAAAACTATTTTCCACGAGGGGGGACAGTGTCTGCCAGTGGGTTATATTGTATATTGTATACTGGAGGACACTATGTGAAAGGTGCGGACGTCAATGTATGTCAGGTGATGGTGTTTTAACGAATTACAAGACTGATTTTAAATTCAATGTTTAATAATATATATATATATATATATATATACACACACACACACACACACACACATATATATATATCTATATAAAACCCCATGACATTGTTAAAGCCTACTTTGTATGCATGTAAATATGTTGCTGTGCTTTATATTGTGGCATATCTTCCTGTAAATGATGACTGGTTCATTCCAATGCCTCCCTGTGAATACCCTGAATGGGTTATTATGGTGTACTCCAGGAACACGGGTATCTGAACAGATGTCTTTTCTCTCTGGTCCTCAGGTGGATCAATGCTGGCTCTCATAGTTTACACCGTCACTGCACTCAAGATCTATTCCTACCACGAAGTCAACAGCTGGTTTCGTCAGGGGATACAAACCAGTTCAGGTCGGCACTCAAGAATTAGGCATCCCCACCCGCTTTTGAATTTTAGCACAGACAGAGATACCTACTCATTTGGTGCACAGCTGTATTCTATTATTTTCCTGGAGAAGATTGATTGTTGCTATGGCCATAACTCAGAATGCAGTCATATGCTTAACATTAAACACTTCAAAAGTTAAAATAAACTTGACCTCTGACCTTTGACCTAATATGGCAGGTCATTTAACTCTGTAATTGAGGTGGCCTTTAAATTCACAGCTGCCATATTGAGGGATTCACTTGTTCACAGTTGATTTTGGGACTGTTCCAGTAAAAATGACAGTAATCGCTAACTTGACACTGTTTTTTTAACCTCCAGTACAGCAGGTTCAACACCTCATATCTCAGGCACCAATGTAAATACAGACTTCATATTTTCACTGGTATATAAACATCTTGGCTGCGTGACTTTTTCATTTTCTGATGACTAAGACCATAAGTTATGAGCTTGATTCTCAAACTATTGCAGGGGTGTGTTTGCAGAGACACATTAAATGTATCCACAGGACTGTATCACAGGACTACCTGACTCTCAAATCTGCAGCAAGAGAGTGTTGTCTGAACAAGATAAGAGATTGGATTATACAGTTTTCTATCCTCTCATGCGTTTAAGATTACATTTTCTATAATTAGGCCTACATTGTATTATCTAATCTCTAACTATCTTGTATCCTATAATAGTATCCTGTGTATGTGATGAAAATATCCGTACAGTATATCTAATCATAACATTATTTCGTTTTGCTGTGACACTAGTGAAGCTCTTTTTTCCCCAAGTTGAGTTTTTGTTATACTGAAGCTTAGATGATAAACAACCCACGTAAAAGGATATTTAACAGGAAAATAAATATAATATTAGGAGATGGCAAACAAAAAAAAATGGGAAAACTATCTCAAACTACACCTTAAAAGTATGTTATCTGGTTTGGATAATAATTATCTCTGTAGAAATAAGCTCCCTTTTTATATTTAATATTTCCATACAGGCACTGGGGTAAAAAATGAATCTGAGCACAAGTGGGTGTTGTATCCAAACAACTTAACAACAGGAAGTAAGGAGACATGACTTACACTATCCCTTATGTTAAATTGTGAATTGTCCTTTGATGTTCACATTGTCATTCACTATTTACAGTGCTTCTATGAGCTGAAAGGGTACTTCTACTTTCTATAAGCACCAACTTCTGATTTCTACTGTACCTAGTTCCTCAGTACTATGCACTTACATCACACTGCCTCACATACTTAGATCAACCTGCCTTTTCAACCTAACAACACAGATGTTTTCTGATCTTTTCTTACAGATCTCTATTACTTCTTGTTGGCACCCACTCTCTGCTACCAGCTCAACTTCCCACGCAATGTTGTCATTCGCAAATGGTTTGTGGCCCATAGGGCCCTGGAAATTGTGAGAATGGTTTATTTTGGGGTCCTTAGATCAGGGATGTGAGCTGTATGGGGGAGGGGGGCGGGGTAACAGGATGGGACGGGGAACGACACATGCCAGAAGGGTTTTGCTCCAATTGCAATGAAACTTGTTAAGGAGCTCAGTTCATTGAGTGTATGATAATCTGGGGGTGTAGAAGGCTGTCTGTTTGTCTTGCTGACTGTCTGTGATACTTACATTTTAATTCTGTAAGTAGGTTTTTTTTTTATATGTGTGAGCAAATACTAAAAGAATTCAGCTGAACAGTGCTTAGATTGGATTCTAGTCATAATTCATGAATTCCAAGCAGTGACTTCTGAAGTGTACCAAATAAATGCCGGTAGTATATATAAATGCTGCTAGTATAAATGCATTTTCCTTGGTGCCAGATTGATCCTCTGCTGCATGCCTACATGTGAATGTTACATTTTTAAGGAATATTTTTCAGCACTGTGTATACAGGTTAGGTATTCATTTATCATAGCGATTTAAAATATATGTGTTATCATTATGTGGGCGGAAAGAATTTGTGAAACAAAATCTTCACTGATTGAGTTGAATGGATCATTTTCCCAAAAGCAAAAAGCATTTGAAACTGCTGGGTTTGAACTGGTTTATTTTGGGATCTTGCAATCAGGTTACATAAATATTTTGTAATTAAAAGAATAAAAATATGGATAAATGATCATCCACTACCTATGATACCCATCTTTCTGTGTGCACTCTCTCACTCTCCCTCACATACTGTTGTCTTAAAGGTACAATGTGTGCCAAGCATTTGTCACAGAGGTGAATCAATGGTTATTTGTTTGTTTTTAAATGTACTGCACTGGTCTCCCCTTCAGTTAGTGTGGATGATTGAAGGCCTTCAGAGAACTAAAGACATTATTTAGCAGAAGTGATTGACAGTGTTAGAATTGAAAGTGTCAGAAAAGTTATACTTTGTTAGATAAATATTGGCTCTAAAACAGAAATTCAACTCATCCATTTCGGTGGTAAAAACATCTTCATATGGAGATACTTCCCCAGTACATATCCTGTCTCAAACTTAAAAACGTATTTTGTAAAATGGGGGTGGAGTGGGGTGTCAATTTTAAATATTCCTGCCATTTAATTTGGCAGTGTTTCAGCAACAATCTTGTTTTTGCAGATCTTACTCAGTCAGCTCATGATAGCAATGATTCAGCAGGTGAGTTTGAGTTTTGTACCTGTCCTTATAACTTCACAAACAAAGGAGGGGTGTGTCACCAACCTAGTAAATGCATGTCTGCTTGGAGTGACAGCGTGTGCCATATAAGAATAGTTCGAATCCCACTCAAGCCCAGTTATGCAGGGTTAGGAAGAAAGATCATCTGGGGATAGTTCTTGACCTAGCGATTCACGGACCCTTACTGGTCAGGCACCCAGCAAGTCCAGACGGAGACCTCCCAGGTTTGCCTTGGGTTTGACAAGGGAAAAGAGGGGATTGGGTTGGCAACAGGAACAGAGGGTGTCCATTGATCTTTAGTCCTCTGAATGTGAAAGGGGGTTGCAGCCATGAGGCAGCGTTTGAATTGGGCATTACAATTTGTGTACAAGAACATGGAAAAATGAGGGGGTAACAAGACGATTTTTTAAAAAAGCACTCTGTAAAATATGTGAAAAAATGTTAACATATATATATATTTTTTTAATTGGTTACAGTTCGTACTATTTTATTCATTTTTGGTTTGTATTTTATCTCCTAGTTAATTTTCCCACACATACTGAAGTCATCGCGTTTATTTACAGTAAGTTTTCTGTTTGCTACTATTCTTTCACTTACTCTTCATGCTGTGAATTGGTATCATAGTTCTGACCCTTGTAATGTGTAACATCGTCAGCAGGTAATGTGTATGTTATGAACAAGGCTACCTTATAGGGATCTTTTAGTTCACATTTTGGCTTTTAATTTTGTGTTGATGCCTAAGTGCACCCCTGCACTAGGCTAACTTCTGTAAAGGTGGGCATAGTCACTGTCTGATTTAATTCCAAAACTACATTGACTCCAATCAGCACGCAGTCAGTCAGAAAGGTCAGCTACCTGCATGTATAAATGTAATTGATCTTCTTATTAATGATCAATTATTTTACAGGTTCTTTACATTGTAGTTAATGACAGTCAGTTTGGCCATGTTTTTAATGAATCTACTCCTTACTGTTTCTCTTGGGTTGGATAGGAAATGGATATGACCACAAAAATTAAGCATGTTTTGGAGTTAGTGGTGAGTTTATCGCTGTTGGTGTAAAGATACTTTTCATGCACAAGCAAGGACTAGCTTAACTGATGGAATTGGAAAAGTTTGGGACATAAAGGTATTCCATTGGGGATGCCCAAGGTTAAAAGGATTTCTTCCTTGTAACGGTAATTAAGAAATGAATACCTTAAAAACAAAGTCAAATAATTTAAAACTTTTATTTTAATCTAATTATTGTCTGATCAATGCATTAATAAATATGCCATTATTTTGTAAATGGTGATCTACACTTTATTATACGAATAATTGCTTTTGTATCTACAAAAAGGAGGAAGGGGGTTAAAAAATGGTAGATTGTTTTGCATAAATCCTTCCAAAGAAGGCCCCCTTTTTTCTAGGCTCCAAATAATTTTATCTGGATCATCTTGTTCTACTGGTTCTGTCACTCTGTCCTCAACTTCATGGGCGAGTTGCTAAAATTTGGAGACCGGGAGTTCTATGCAGACTGGTGGTAAGTAAGCTGAGGGAGTATAGTAGTGACGCTAGTGGAGCCCCAATTTCTCCCTAAATTGTATTAATTTGTGATTTAGACACAGTTGACACAGGTGTTGGTTCTTTTCATTTAAAAGGGTACCATGCTATATATTGAAATGGTACCTAAGCATTTCCTGCCCTTAGTTACCAGAGAGAGTAATCTACAGCTTTTAATTTACATTTAGTATTTGAAAACAGCAGTAAAATAAAACTTCTAATCAGATATAAATATAAAAAAAGCTTTCTGCAAAAGCCTTCTTCAGTGATTTGTGGGGTAGAGAACTGAAGTAACTGCATGATAATGCTGGGGAAAATGTAAAAAGACTGCAGAAGGTCTTGCAGAAATGTGTTCGCAGTCTTTTGTGTTGTGAAAATCGGGTACGAATTTGCCTGTTTGCAAGTTGCAGTAGATGTGTTTACAGGCAGTTTGGTAAGGCTGTCAAACCGGACATTAAGAATCATTTGGTTTTAACAGCATCCCCTTGATGGCCAGTTCAGTTTTTGAGGGGACAAAATCTACCTGCTATACAGTGGTCATGACCAAACTATTGTCCTTCTTATTGTTCTGTGCTGTTAATCTCTTTAATATTTTAATCTTGACGTTCACACTGTTGGGATGCACTGCAATTAAGCTAAAGCACATTACAATGTAGCCTTTGTAGTGACTAACAGCAGTGTATCTTGAATGCAGGAACTCTGATAACCTTAACAGGTTCTGGACTACCATGAATCTCCCATTCCACAAGTGGAGCATGAGGTAGGTGCTGTGAAGTGAGGAGGCTCTGTCACACAGTTTATTAATGAAACAGGCAAGGTAACGTAAGTACTTAAGCCATGCAGATATAATAAATAAATAAATAAATAATGTCCCAGTACATAGCTCAAGGTACTGTTGTCAATTAGGACTACTGTTCATGAAGATAATTTGCACTGCCGGATGTTAGCCAAGTTGATTTTGCTAACCGTGTATTTCACCCAATTATTAAAAGTCATAGTTTTTTTTTATTTTCGTAGTGGATCTTGGTAATAGAATATCCAGCAAACCAATGTGTAAGAAGCTGCAGTCTGACTGGATTCTTGCTGTTTCTGCAGGCATGTCTACAAGCCCCTTCTCATGCAAGGGTTTCCTCAGTGGCAAGCTCAGGTCATTGTCTACATGGTGTCTGCAGCTCTCTGTGAGGTATGCCATTTAGGGGTTATGGGTTTCAGTATTTTTAATATTATTGACCCCAGTTTGTTCTAGATCTTCTTGAAGTGAGCTTATTGTGTTCAAGACAAGGGGTCTCACAGTGACTGAAGGATAGACACTTAATAGCTGGGCAACTCAAACAACGTCATTCCAGTATATTTTCAGGCAGTCAATAGTGTAGAGGTAGACAGTACATTTTCTGAAACATTCAGTAACACTGCTGGTCTGGAAAAAGAGCATTAACAAATACTGTCACAGTTAATCTGCAAAAGATTTGTTGTAACACAGTGGAAATATTAAAGTATTCAAGGACAATAATTGGCTGTAATACAGTCAAACCAAAAAGCTTTGCTTGTGTATTCTATATCGCATCAAGACTGCTTCTGATTCCACTGCTTGAGTGTTAATAAAGAACATCTGTCACTGTGGCAGAATGCACAATGGCGGCAAGAAAAAGTGTTTACTTTACCATCAGCATTTGTTTTTCCTATGTGTTCATAAGTGACTACAAGTGAATACATGTCCAGTTTTCTTTACAACAGCTGTGTAAAAACTACCAGCAGAACAAATCAAGTGCTTAGTTGTGCATTTTCTGGTACCAACCAATAAAAAATCTGGCATATTTTAAGGTTTGGGTATCCCCCCCCCCCCCCCCCCCCCCCCCCAATCTAGGTATATGAATTTCCAATTAAAATGCTGAGGAGCAGCCATAACCCAATAGTATTTTAAATATAAATCCAAGAGAGCTTTTAAATATAAATCTACCTCAACACTAACACCCAAGTTAAGACAGTCTAGGTGTAGTGTGCGTATCTCACTGAATGTGTGCATTATGGTATAAAAGAACCAGCTCTTGATACTGGTGTTAACTCTGTCCAACTGTCACTGTCTCCTCAGTATGTCATTGCCATTCCACTGGAGATGTTCCGTTTCTGGATCTTTGCAACAGTTGTTCTACAGGTAAGGTAGCCTTTTCTATTACCTCATGAGTTACCAAAATGAGTTGGGTTTTTTTTTTTGGGGGGGGGGGTTATATTATTTTATCCAAAGCCAGTTTATAAAATTACATGTCTAAATAAGTGAGAGTTAATTCCATCCTTTAAAATAATGTTGCATTAACATGATTATGAAACCCAGTCTCTAAAATAACATGACAACAGCATGACAATGTTTTGTTCTTGCATGTAAACACGCTATTTATGTAGTCTCTATTTCTACATATTTTCCAGGCTAAAATGACTTTGTTGCTGGGCCGGTTCTTCAGTGGCAACTACGGGAACTGCTTGGTGTGGCTGTGTGTGCTCATGGGCCCCCCAATAGCAGTGCTGACCTATTTGCACGATTACTACATGCTAAATAGAGAAAGCAATGCCTGGAGTTTATATTAACGGCCTGTTAACATATAAAGAGCAAAGCAACATTTCCAGGACATTAAACACAACTCTCTAGCAGAAACCTGGCTGCTTGTGTGTAGTGCATTCAGCTGAGCTGACTAGACATCAGTTAAGACTGTCGATTATGTGTAATGATCTGCCCTCTTTATACATATTTGAACTCTTTCTGATCCATACCTCTACATCTGTGCCTTGTATAGCTGTCTACTCTTATTAATGTTGTCTTACCTGTGGAGCTCTATCAACTTGTATGCCTAATCTGTCTCTTGGTATCTAGATCTGTATACTCAATTACTGTATACACAGTGATGCCCATAAATATGAACCCCCTGTGGCTTCAGGTAATAAAACAATTAATCACTTCGCTATCTGGCTGTGCTGCTAATCAGAGAGCTGAATAATGACTACATTTTCAACTACAAAGCAAGTTAAGAATGACAAGCCCTAATCTAAATCTTGTCCAAGTCTAAACATGCTTAGACTAGTCTCTGTGGACTAGAGAAGTCTTCCCATTACTAATAACCATTTCCTGTATGTACAGTACAGTATTTGTGCATATGTCTAGAGGATGGATATCTTTTACCACCAATATCAACCTCAATCCATGTTGGGTTCAGAACAGGATAGAAACATTGATATTTCCATCCAAGTATCAAAATATTGAAATAAAATAATACAGGTTTATTATGTTATTATAAAAGCAAAGCATGAATATTTTAGATCAAAATTACTTTCTACAAAAGATGTTATAGGTAGTGGAGCATTTAACAACAAAATTAGTTTTACAAACCGATCACATAGCATATGGTCAGTAACTGGACCCGTCTCTAGTTTGTGAAACCTAGTAAGACAGTATCGAAGACCTAACTTTAAGCAGTATATTATTCCAGATTTGAAAAGGGGTGCAGCAAGATGCTGTATTAATGTCTCAGAATACAATTCAAACGCCAGCATTTTGTTGGCTGGTTGACATAAGAGTCAACTTACTAGTATACATTTGTGGCTCTACAAGTTCATTCTTTTTTCAGTCCCCAAACTATTTAAAATAATGCTTTTTCAGAAGTTGCATAAAGAATCAACATTCATAGAGTACTGTAGTTATACCACGATGGAGAACTGGAGGAATCACAAACCGAGTCCTCAAAGGAATCCAAAATCTGATCCTGTAAACAAATAATATTCACTCTCTAACGCTGAATGTATTCAACACTAGAACTATCAACACTTGTTGTATAAACCATCATATTTCATTATTAAGAGATTGCCATTTATTATGCATAACAGTCTTTTAAAAAGTTTGCTTTATAAAAACTTTCAAACGAATTACCTATTTAAAAAGCAAGATGTTTACCGGTACAATAATTGCACAGCATGATAATTGTTTAACAATCTGGAGAAATCCTAGCTATAGAAAAAATGTAAGTGAACCAGGTAATGTTTGTTAAAAGCATATGGGACATTTTTTGCACTGTAACAATGTTCAAACTGAATAAAAAAATAGCTGTTAACAATTATATTAATAACTTTTATCTGGTCTGTCAAGATAGAAAAACCATTAAAAGGATTACTTTGAAAATCATTCTGCCCCTTCATAATGGTCGGAATTATTGGATAGGCATGTGATCACACTATTGGTACACCTATAGCAGAGAATTACCCTATATATATATATATAATATATAATATATATTATATATATAATATATATATATATACTGACCTACTGGATAATTCCTAGTATTCAATCTAGTATTGGAACCACAAATGAGCTTCCAGTTTCCAGTCCCACTGGCTTGGAAGGAACCTTTCTCAGTTACAGGGAACACAGTCAGTGTCCTACCCACTGCATTTTAAACACATCATCAAAAGGAAACAGCAAAAATAATACATTCTCCAGTGATACAGATGTCCAACAAATGAAAAATAATTTCCAATGTTTTTAATGTATTTTTTTTTTGTACATATATATTAAACAAAGTTAACGTTAACAGATGTATATTAAATACAGGTCATTATGTTAACGGATATATATCACAATTGCAAGGATATATATATATAATATATATATTATATATATATATATTATATATATATATATATAATGTACATACCATATATATATATATATATATATATATATATATAATATATATATATATATATATATATATATATATATATATTTCTTCATAACATTAACAGATAAACCCAATAGTCCTCTTTTTTAGTCCTGGCTTTTCGTTCTTCATTCTTAAGGTCTTTGCTGGTCAAGAGATACATGCTGATATTTATTGCTGGGGATGAAAGGACATTTAATTAGAAAATATGCACAGCTGAGCTACAACTACAGTCTCCTACAATAAAAAAAAAACATTATAAAATAAGAAAATCCAGGACTCCTCTCTGCTCCTCTCCAGCCAGATTCAAACATGTGCCACCAGGGGCACGAGAGGCTTGTGAATATTACCTTAACTAAGTTGGTCAGCAGAACACGCTAATAATAAACACTTAGCACAACTTGATGTGCACCAACACAGACAACAGTTCTTGTTTGTAACACTGGAAAGTTCATTACCTTCACCTTGTTCTGCACTGGGAGGTAGAGTTTGAACTCTGCAGGGAGCTCATCCTCAGAGTACAGTCTGTCTGAGAAATAAACCCTTCTGATCCGACAGTTTGCATGAATCTGAAAATCAATGAAGTGTGAAACAAATTACACAACTAGGAAAGCTGGATGCTTAACACTGAAAAGTCAGTATAGATTTTGTTTCCTGATGAGGACTGGCAGTGGAACTTAGGGACAGGAAACAATGTGAGCTAGCGACAGGGGCACTTTAGCCTAGTGGTTAGAGCTGAGAGACAGGGAGGCTGCATGAGTCAGTTGATAGAACTGTGAGTTAGTTGATAGCACTGAAGGACTGGAGGGCCAGGCTAGCCTAGAGGTTACAGCTGAGGGGCTAGCAGGCAGTCAGGCCTGAAAGATGGAATGGAACACCAGCGTACCTGTACACGTAGTGTCTCAATGTAGTTGGTTCCGTATGCACGCCTGGTGAAGTCAGACAGGTTGAACTGGATCTGGTTCCAGCCGTCATCAAGCCTCATGGGCATGGTGCAGATAAAGGGCTTGACCCGCGTGGTGCTCTGGTAGTTACTGGCACGGAAGCGCCGGCGCACATTCTTGTCATCCAGGACCTGCAGCACATGGAATGAAGGCACGGCAGTTCAGTCTAACATAAGGCTGGAGTATTCTGCTGTGCTGTGTATGTGTTGCTAACCCAGTTGCTATGTACATCACAGAACATAACACCACTGATGGAAGATTCTAAGATCTCACTTGGTTGGAAAGGCCCACTCTGTTTCATAGAAGTCATAATTCTATCATTCAAAGAATACAGCCCCACTTTGAATTTGATAACACCTGTTATCCTCAAGGTTCACTCAAACATCTAAATTTAGGCAATAACTGATAGAATATTCAACAGATGTAATAATTGATTCATGCAGCACTACTTCACACATAATTAACATGAAACATAAGACTTGGAACCTGTTATGCTTGATAAACTTGGATGGTTACATTAACAATTTCAAAATTTCAACTTCATATCATATTGACAATTCTAGGGACCAACTGGGCTTGAGTGAAGCATGTAGACACAGGGATTCCATAGAACCGAGATATTTCAGATTTTTGGTTCCACGTATCTCATAGTAGGGCTCATCGGAATAAGCTATTAATGAATGTCATTAATATATTTCAGTAGGGTCTATAAATGATAAACAAGCTTCCCCTAATAAACAAATAATTTGCATTTATAGCAGTTATGTTTTACTGTGAACAAGGTTTCCACAATACACTATTTGAACACACTGTAAAAAAGTTTGAGAGTTATGACTTTTGATTAAACTTTGTAAAATGATGCAAAACGCTTCTCCTGTGATGCAAGTACATCTATGGGAAATGTACAAAGTGGTAGAAGAGCCCAGTCTTTGATCTCCTGTCTCCCAACCCATCAACCAATTTCCAAAGACTTTTTAAAACTTTTACACTCATTCTTACATTAGAAAATTAAAATAAAAATAAACCTGATCACCAAGATAGGTCTCTGTGATACTTTGTTACATTCATTAATGTCCACAACAGGTTTCATAAAAATTAAATAATCTAAAAATGGAGGTGTGACAAACTACCCCTCCAGTACACATACTCCTATTGCTACCTGTGTTCAGAGGTCCTGCACTATGAGTACTAGTACATTCTAAGAGAGGGAGGTCACTTACCTGCACCTCGAAAGTGAAGTACTTCTTTAAGTTCTTTACGATCATCACCAGGAATGGAAGTTTTATACCCAGGGTTTTCTTTGGATCTGCAGGGCAAGTGATGTATGTAGTACTGTTGAGAGAAAGAAGCACACAAAGTGAAACTGTAGCTCACATCTCACTTAAATAACTAGGAATGTTGTCATCAAAACATGTGGCAAACAGCCTGGCCATACCTTACATTGGTACCCTCGATCTCCAGCACCAGGGACTGGATGTCGTTGTCTGTGATTCTTTTGATGTGGCCATTTCGGACCTGGCAACAGACAGACAAATATCATTGCAAAATATAAATTTACATACCCCAGTGGAAATGTATAGTTCCTAGAAATTTCTCAAAAACAAAAAACTTTAGGAAAAATCTTTTGTAGCAAACGTTTTGCTTTTGTGGATGAGGAAAAAAAGAAGTTACAAGAAATAGAAGTCTATTGTCTACAATTATTTATTTCAGCAATTTTTTTACAAAACTGCTAATTCAGAAATATTCATACCCTTTGATGCTATGGTAGTATTGTATATAGTATAATATCCTTCTATGGGGCTGTTTTTCCTCTAATGGTACAGGAAATTTAGTTCCAATACATGGTTAAATGGATTCCATAGCATACCAAAAGACATTGGCCAATCATCTGAAACCCTCCGCTGCAAAACTTGGTTTAAAGCACAACTGGACGTTCCAACACAACAACCATCCAAAGCACACGTCAAAATCTTCTTCAGAATGGATAAAGAAGGATAAAATCAAGGTTCTGGAATGACCTAGTCAAAGTCCTGATCTAAATCCAATTGAGAATCTTTGGTATGAGTTGAAGAAGGCTGTGCACAAGAGAAGTCCTCCGAAATTGAATGAACTGGAACAATTCTGCATTGAGGAATGGTCAAAAATTGCTAAAGAATCAT
Organism: Polyodon spathula; assembly: GCF_017654505.1. Classification (NCBI taxonomy): domain Eukaryota; kingdom Metazoa; phylum Chordata; class Actinopteri; order Acipenseriformes; family Polyodontidae; genus Polyodon; species Polyodon spathula. The sequence continues at coordinate 33,486,743 of NC_054546.1, read as the reverse complement.
TGACAAATTATCCTAATCATTTAAAAGAGAACTTGCTAAAAGTGCCTCAACTAGCTATTAGACCTGGGACAAATATTTTTATATTTTATTTGTAAACACCAACTATTTCAAATAGCTGAAATATTTAAATATATATGCTTGAATAAATCAGTTTTGATTTTAAATATTCAAATATTAATTGCACAGTTAAATATTATTTTGCAGAAAACAAATAGTATTTGAAAATATTTAAATATACGTACGTCTTTTGAAAAAAAATATATACTGTATATTTTCAACTATTCCCAAATAGTTAATGAATAATCAAAAACTAAAACCTAATTATTACCCTAAATGTATAATTATGTACCAAGTCTTGCAATTACCACATGGTGTTTGAGGAGGACTTCTAGCGAGGAAAATGCTAAACATGTTCAATTCAATAACATCAAAGCATGCCATTAAACCAGTGGTTAAAGATATTTCATTGTTTTCAAATATTTACCCACTGAAATAAAATATTCAAACATTTCAATTAATTGATAAAATTAAATCTAATTGAAATAGAGCAGCTTCCAAAAGACAATTGAGTGGTTAACAAGGACAAGGGTGATTGAAAACGAGACATTTCGTGTTTGAAAGTGGTCTCGGGATGCACAGCAGTCAAATATCGGTCAAAGTTCAAGTATAATCTTTCAGACGAATATGCCATTTTGAGTCACTATTGCGGTATATGACTTTTTTTGGAATGGCTCGGGATGCAAATATAGCCTTCAGCCCTTTATATATGTATGTGTGTGTGTGTAAAGTAGCACGTTACAGGTTAGAAACACAAAATGTATTTCTTTAGCAGTCATTAATAAGAGTACACATACAGGCACTCTGGACAACTCCCACAACTGGAAATGGGGGCTTTAAAACAACAGCAAAGTATTTCTAGTCTTAAAACATACTATACATGGTGCACTTGAAAAAAGCGAGGTAACAGAAAACTCCATTTAAACTATTGTGTTGGTTTCACTAAATATATTCCACAGCGGAATAGAAACAGATGAAAGCCGAACACTTTCAGGAGTGGTTGCTGGACAGAGGCACACTTCGCAGCATCTGAATCGTGGCAGTCATGCCACTGACACCCCATAGAATGACAGATAAAAGTTAGCACTAGTTATATGACAGCCACAACAACTACAGACACAGCCACAATCTTACCTTCTTGTCCCAAATCTGAAGGGGTTTGCTGCCGATGCTGTACAGAATGGAAAGAAAGCCGCTCTGAAACGTGTTTTTAAACATGGTCTGGACAAGACGTCGCAGGGAACACTATGTTGCATAAAATTGCTATTTCCTCAGGTTTTTTTTTTTTTTGTCTTTTGCAAACACTGGGCTGTTTCAGAACCTAAACCACAAAAAAAACACCAAAAAAAAAAACGCAATTTGTACCAGATCGCCAAAGAAAATAGGTTTGATGTAAAATGTTCCAAGTATTTCTGCTTGTAGTTTAAAAATAGCAGAAATTATTCTGAATTATCTACAAGTTAATTTCCTTTTAATTTAGAAAATGCTGTGATCTTAATTGCTTGTAAACCCGCTTGCAGACGAGTGATGCTTGTCTTTCAGTGTGCCTTCGCTACAGAAACAGCAAACTCAACCCAGATTCACAGGCGATGTGCTCATCACAACGTTTCAAAATTCCTCCGCCAGATACGTTTCATAAACAAGTAGATGCACGGAACTGCCGGCTAGCAAATTCAATAATCACCTTTTTAAAGATAAACAAATTACTGATAATTGAGTTATACAGCACCGACCTGGTTTATTAAATACACAAGTGTTACTAAGGAACTATTCTGGAACACTTTTCACAGCGGAGGGCTACTATGCCGAATATATGGGAGACGCAAAGGACATTGCTTTTGTTGACAACGTGATGAGCTGTCATGGCAACCGTGAGACGCGCCCCCCCCCCCCCCCCCCCCCCCCCCCCCCCCCCCCCCCCCCCCCCCCCCTCTTAGCCACGTGATTATTCTAACACAACTTTGCAGTCACGTGTTTAGTGGACAGCATCTGCACAACTACAACAGAGGCTTGGAAACAGGTCACAAAACATTAATCGTGAGTGCTAAATACACATGGAGCGAGTGTTGACGATTTTTAAACGTGACTGTACAGTAGTACCTACTGTCGTTTTGAGTTTTACACTGACATAAGTATTTAATCTGTTTACTGCATTGCTCTACCACCTGTGCAACTGTGCAGTTTTTTTTTTTTTTTTTTAAACCATCTTCAATTTATTTAACAAAAACTAAAACCTTTGGGTTACTTTTGTTTTAAAAGTATCAGTATCCCATAAAGCTGCAGAAACAGTTATTTTTTATGGATATCTAGGATGAGCAACACAATACCAAAAGGAAGAATGTTACCCATGCCAGATTAAACCTTAACAGTATATTGAACATACAAATTAATAACTTCCAATAGCAACGAAAAAAGGTCATTTAAAGGGGACGGTTAGTGAATACCACAAAGAATGAGTGTAACAAAAGAATACTGGTCCATGCATACTATTTCATTGAAAATTGTTAAATGTAACGAGGATTTAATTAAAAGATCTGTAGGTCAAGAACAAGTCATCTAACATTTTATCAAATGAAATCATTTTAAGTATTTAAAACAATCCTGTGATAATTTACAGATGGTAATTTACTGGCAAACAATAAAAAAATTTTAGATGACCTAAGATTTAAGATAAGGAAGCTTCATATTATTAAGTCAGCTGGCTTCTTTCATCGGTAGTCTATTCGACATAAACTGATTGGCACTTGAAGGTGTGCAGTATGACTCATGAAGCTTTGTTTTTAATAATAATGTAAGAAAGTAGTGTCACAAATTATATTATAGTGAGAGACCTTTCAGCCCTTATTGATTAGGGAGCCCCATTCTTATTCTACCAACAAAAACATAGCATCTAGGGGTCCCCGAGTGGCTCACCCAGTTAAAGCACTGCCACTGGGAGCGCAAGATGAATTATACAGCTTGGACGGTGCCAGTTCACATCCAGGCTGTGCAGAGGCCAAACTTTGCTGGGGACACATTGGCTCTGACACTCCCCGGGGGGGGGGAGGTGGGAAACCAGCAAGGATTGCTTCTCCTCATTGACAGCGAACCCTACTGGCCAGACAACAAGCACATTCAGAGTGGATAGCTGTTCTCTGGGATCGGTAGCCCGCCCACCTCTTCCCTGGATTGCTCAGCGTAAAAGCGGTTTTGGCTTTAGGCCTGTGATATCGGAGGAAACGCCCACAGAACGTCTGTGCTGTGTCGGGCCTCGCTGCGGTGTATTAGAAAAAAACATAACTGAGCGTTCCAAATTGGGGGGAAATAAATCAAAATTAATCACTCTAACTTATTAAAAGAACAGAAGACTTTGCACAAGTTAATTAAACAAGCATGCTTATTTTACATATATATACTTATTTAGAAATGTTTCTTTGTACAGGCAGGTCAATTTATATTTAAACAAATGTCTTTTGTACAAATCCCTTGTGTTGATCCTTTTTTAGGTCTGCAGCTCTGTTATGCAGTAAGCTGACTTTGAAACAGGGAGACTGAAGACCTCTATCTGTCTATCCATAGGGCATTATAAATATAATGAAGTTTATTCTTGATGACCCTGTTTACCTTTACCCACCCACATTTCACAGCCAGCCAGACATCAGCATGTGAAGTACATATCACATTAATAATTATATGTCAACATTGAGTTTTTAAAAGTAAATGAAATCTCATACCTGTCAACTTTTGAAAATACAAAATCCAGAGCAGTGCAGGGAGGTGCTGGGCGTAGCTAAGTTTGTGAACTTGCCTCCAGCACTGAATGCATGCCTGCACAGGACTCCCCTGGGTCCTAAAACCTGCTTCGTACAGACAGGGATTGCATAATCACACACCAGCCATGAATTCTGTAGACAATAAAGGTTTGCTGACATAAGGGGTTTTACAGTAGAATACGGAAGAGAAAATCTGTCCCGGAAGATGTCCGGGAGAAGAGTCCAAAATACGTGAGACTCCCAGGGAATACGGGAGAGTTGACAGGTCTGCACTAATGGTTACACTGTTGAGTTCATCTCTGCAGTGCATTTCTACGGTGCTAAGGTGGGAGATTTAAATTCTTCATGAACAAAGAAGATGATGCACTTTCATGAAAGTTAGCTTCCTCACTCTTTATAATCCCTCCATCACACATATACATACACACTGGCCACTACTCACCATAACTCTTTACTCTAGTTTTCACTTTAAAACATTAAAACCAGTCCATCTAGGTTATTTTGTAATGTTACAAATATGTTTTCCTTAATATTTGTAGACTGGCGTCAACTAGCTTTGATAAACAGGGGCCATTATGTACAAAAACCATCCTGCTGCTTGAAGAGCTGCCTGTCTCCAGCCAGTCACAGTGATCCTTAGTGGTGGACCACAGTACTGCTACCCTGTTCTCCCTCCTCTGTCTCAGAAGGCGCTCTGCAGGTGTCAGTGGCAGCCACAGTCTGTGGCTCAGACCTCTTGTGTGCAGAATCAATCCATCATGTGGCTGGTGTGGCCACCATGGTCGCAGTTGAGGCAGAAATCGGAGGAGCCACGGACAGCCACATGGCTGACGGCACACTGGAAAGCGAGTCGCTTGCAGACGGCACGTATTTTACATGTACAGTAGCAACAACAAAAAATGAATCAAAAGACTATGTTTCCTATTATATGAAAGTCAGCAAAATACTAGGTAGGTAAGATGTGTCATATGCTTTGGTTACAAGACATTAAGGGTAGATATGTGCATGTGCTTCCTTGTAATTTCTAATGGAACTTGATGCAGCACAGATGAGTTTAGCCCATCACACCGAAAGGGGAGTTTCCGTTTGTTCTTTTTGCTCCTTCTCCCGCACCCTGGGGTTGTGTGCTCCTGGTTTACAAAACAATAGTCATCAGGAGAGGATTCCCCCCAGGGTAGGATGTGCTCAGAGTCCCTGCACACTGTAACCAATGGAGATAAAAAGAGTTATAGCGCCATGTCAGATGCCTCAGTACAGTGTGAAACCTCGCAGCTGACCCGCATGCCACCAATGCCTTATTCAGCCCTGCTTATAGTACTACATTTCCATTTACGATTTAAGCAAAAGCTTTGTCAACCATATATTTGGGTTTTAAAAAGTATATTTGAAAAGCAGCAAAGTGAAACTAGAAAAGTCCTCCCAATGCCGCCCCTTGAAACCCTAATGTGATGTTCCTGCTACCTACAGATACATTAGAAGAGCCACTATTACCATCCTTTAAAACGGGAGCACCTATGACCACGACTTGAGTTTAATTTTGAAATATAAGCACTTTTGCAGTAGGAAACTGTATTTTTCACAATGGGGACAACATTTAGTGTTCCAGCTAAAGACCCACATGTTTTCCCTGCACACAGAAGTAACCTAGTAAGCTAGCTGTGATAGATACCTGCCCCTCACTTATCAATATTCCAGACCACTGGTGTTGAAGCCAGAATCAGAGGTGCTGTAGCAGCAACTGATGAGATGTAGCTAGGCTACAGAGAGAAAGAAAACATTCCATTTGTAACTATCTAATGCAGTGGTTCTCAGCCCTGGTCCTGGGGGAACACTGCCTTGCTGGTTTTTGTTCCAACCAAGCACTCAATTACATAATTGAACTTATAATTTGTCTAATCTGAGTTTTTTAATTATTTTAAACAGACGGAGATTTCACTTTAGGTATAAAGTTGTAGAGTGAACATAAATTCTTAAACTTTTTATAAGCTACTCTATTTAAAAAGCTCAGATTAGGTAAATTATTAGTTCAATTAATTCAATTATGTAGTTGAGTGCTTGGTTGGAACAAATCCAGTAGGCCAGTGTTCCCCCAGGACCGGGGTTGAGAAACATTGATCTAATGAGCAATCAACCAATCAATTATGTGAAAGCATGTACATTTGGACCTTCACAAAAGGTTTAAACTAACCCTATAGAAGCTATATGTTTTGAATCCCATATTTCTTCATCACTACATTGTGCAAGGTGGTCTTTAAAGTATGTATTTGTAACATGTCTAAATTACAAATGAATGTTAGTTTACATGTTTATGTGGCAGATTTAATTCTAATGCCTCCTTGGTACCCCGTGAGCTAGCAGCTGATTTACAAATCTGCTGGGTGGTGTGAAGATGGAGGCGTGGTGTGGGACTTGTCCGTAGAGAAAGAGATGTAGTCCTGGGGGCTGCTCTGCCCCTCAAACACGCTACACAGCATAGCCAGTGTCTGGATGTCATGAATCAGACTGAAGTGAGTCAGCCTGGGGAAATCCACACACAAGTAGATGCCATGTTGTTGCTGGAAGGGTTTAAAAAAAAAAAAAAAAAATATTAAAATTAAAATATTATACACTTCTAGAAAAAACAAAGCTTGACGGATAAATCATTCAAATAACATTTTCAATTTGCTTGGTCTAAGCAAGATAACTCATTCAAAACAGCAGACCAGCAAACTAATCTGGTGTATTTCCAAACATATTCATTCGTTTTACAGATATGAAACCAAAATTATTTAGTCAATTATCCAAGGGGTATCGTTCCTAAATTTGAAACAGTTCAAAAGAGAGATCCTAGGGAAATAATTAGTCTGGTAATTTACCAAGTTACAACACTTTAGGTAAAGGAAATACATATTAAAGTTAGGTGTTAATACATGTAGCAAGTAACAAAAATGAGAACACACATTATAGACAGATTGTACATTGTGAGGGGAAAACGGTATTTATACTGAAAACACGTACGTGCAAAGTCCAGGGCTGGCATAAAGGGGTATATGCACATATGCTGTGGCACATACAGTTGACCTAGAGTGCTGAATTATGGGTTTATGGATTTCAACTTCACTCCCCATTAGCATTTTGTTTATGATGGCTTTTCTTTGCAAGTAGACAAACCACAGCATGTGTGGATATACGTCAAGTGGCTTTATATTATTTTTGAGATGTAATCAAGCATCCAGGAAGGCATAATTCAGCTTAAATATAAAGTTAAATACAACAGCTGGTATGAAAATGAGACATGTAAATGTACTGAGAAAGAGAGAAATAAAGAACTATTGATGAGCACTATGCAGTCAATCAGAAACAGGCACATGTTTATCCTCATCTGGATACAATGACGAAAAAGGACATGGGTAGCTAATGAGAGTGAAGACAGTACAGGGAAGTCGTGAATGACCTGTATGGAGCAGCGGTGCGGGGGAGAGAATGGAGGCTTCTGATTAGAAGAGAGCACACCACAGGGAGGAGCAGGGAAGCCAAAACACCAAAAACAAATAGAAATACCCATTAAAAACACAAAGCATCAAGAAGAAACAAACAAGAAATATGAAACAAACTAGACATGAACCAGTGACCATGCACACTGCAAGCAGGTATCTCAACCATTGTGCCAGAGCCAGGTTTGTCTGCAGCTGTCGGTTAGACTGACACTCCCCGAACATGCAGCCAGGTAGAAGTGAGGGGCCAGTGGATATCTATATACACAAGAGATTACAAACGGGGATACAAAAACAACAATCTGTGTGCATTTAGCAGGACTAGTAGCCATTTAACATAAAATAAAGCTTAACTGAGTTGTATTACATTATGACTACTGTATATACCATTGATTTAGTGCAGGGAGGACAACAGGACTGAATCAACAGTGGGAACAGTCATCAATTCATCTTCATTCCTTCTGATCAGTAGTGGGGTGGAGAGGTGAGGTGACATTTGAATTGGGCATTTTAAATTGAATCGGGAAAAAAAAAAGACTTTCACCAACAAAATATTTCTTAAAGTATAGAAAAAGCATGACAGATATAGGATGAGCATTGCCAGACTGCTTAGAGTTGCAATAGTTGGAATTGTTTTTCATGCACACAGACCACTTTAATTGCAGAACCTGCAAAAGTTTTCCTTACTTGCATAACGATTAGCAGGGGATTGTATTAACATTTAGTGGCATACGACAGTCAGTTACCAACACAGAAAATTATGTCAGTTAAACAAAGGATGGCCTGTACCATAAAGTTGTAAATTACAGAATATTCGCTTTGTAAATTGACTGTGATTTTTTTAAGAAACTGTGCAATTAATTTGACCATCCGGACTCCATGGTGCTTTAGTATCGGTTATTATGTGAATATAATAACTTGATTTTTGTTTCCTTTTAGGTAGTTGTCAGGCACCCATCCTGTTACACTATGCAAAGGATAATTCTAGTCCAGGTAGCCTGGTTGAATTTCCCGAATTGTTTTAGGCTTGGGGTGGACCCCAGGCGTAGTGTATCGGTGGGCTCGACCTTCTTGCATGAATATCTCAGGCACTGTAATAGCTGGTTCAAGGCTTGTTTGAAAGTACATATTTGTAGTTTTCCAATGACGTATTGTATGTCCTGAACACATGCTCTATAGTAAACTGAAACTAAGGCTTGAGTCATGAGACATGAGTCAGCTCCTGAGGTTTTTTTTTTTTGTTGCCTATTACTCGTTTGCTTCAATAGATATGGTTCCATTTTCAAAATCATTTAAAAGCATAGGCTTTGTGCTTTCCATTGATGTCAGGAATGCTTTCTACCACCCCCTCATTCAGTGCTCCAGTGCTGTGACGTGCAGCAAATGGTAAGTGTGTTCAACTGCCTATAACTCAAAAACACAAACACAGTCAATATATCAAATGAAAGAGGAAGCTTGGGGTTTTCCAATGCTATCTCATGTGCCCGGATGACATTTTCCTAGAATAAGCTACAGATTTGCAATTTGACCAATGAAAACTCCTGTTGCAGGGTCTGGGGCAGCCCCAGCTGTTCCAATTTCCCAGTTGGTGTTATACTGGACAGGAGGTCAGCTCGCTGAGCTGGGAACACAGTACAGTCATGATTTTTGTGATTCCTTTTCCAGTTTCTAATTAAGGGTTTTAATTTTATTTTCTTTGGAAATTTGCAATGGTTTGTTAGGTGACATCCATTTGATATTTGGTGCATACTAGGCTGACTTATCCACCAATACCAATCTACAGGGTCTGTTTTAATGATCTAACAGTGGTAGATGCCAATACTGCCTTAAAACTCTTAAGACAGATCAAAGACCTTTTTCCATTACATTTTATTGTATTCAGTGAAGTTAATCAGGGGGACAAACAAATAAATCTTGTAGGAAAACACTTTAACTTAGAATAAAGGGAGGCACCATTTGGTTTTCATAAAGGTTGATGATCTGAATCTTGCTAACTCTATGAAGGTTGATGATCTGAATCTTGCTAACTCTATGCTCCAAGGCTACTGCTTTGTTTGTCCAAATACTGTGAAATGTTCGTGTTATTATTTTTTTGTTTAGCTTCTCTCTCACCTTCCTCCTCCTCAGTCCTGTGGCCTGGAATTTGCTGTGGCTCTGAGTCCTGCGAAAGGAGCGTCTTGTCTGACTCCACAGACATCCCACCCATCAGCTCATCCAACCATTCCAATATGTGGTTTGCACATAACCTCAATAATTTCAAGAAAAAACCCTCTGAGTTATTAAAGGAGTGATAATCAAGGAGTGATTTCTTCCACATATGTTGTTTTTTTTTAAATGCTTTAGCAGTATCATAAACCTGCTGCTAAACAAAGGTAGACAGTATAATCGTAAATCTTGAAAAACTACTCACTTCTAAATCTTTTGTAATCATTTTTGTATTACTTTAGTATAAATACATGTTAATTTGGATTCATATGTTGTTTTTTTCTGACTTTATGTGAACGAAAAGACACACATTTGCCCATTTTCCCATTGGAAATAGTGATATTTTGAAATATCACTGTCCTGGTCACAAAAGCAAAGTTTGTGGGGAATAATAGCCATTTTCTATACTTTTGAGGCATAAGCAATTAGGAAATAACACTTACTACCCAGGAACAAAAATTGTGTTACATAGTGTAATCAATAAATCGATTAATTTTTCATTTTTACTTTTCATTTTTTTTTTTTATTCCTTTAATAAAAAATGTGGTAGTCTTTGTAATGAAGTAAAAAGGTTGGTACATCTGTAAGTATAGTGTGGTGCAGGGTAGCATTTTAAAGATGCTGACAGCTAAAAGGATTTACCCTGAAGTTAAGCGAAATTCACCAAAACATGAACTGAGGGAAGTGCGAAGTCACAGGAAAAACAAAGGAAGCTTTCACTCTGGCTTAACTTCTTAATGTATGCAATGATTTAATCATTATCTTTTGAAATGTTTAACTTATTATAGAAACAGAGAAGTTTGATTTCCCTGATTGATGAAGAAAATAAATTACACAACAGGGTATCGTTCTTACTGTGGGCTGTTTAATCTGCAACAAATAGCATTATTGGAGATTTAAAAAAAAACAGAATGCTGCAATTTTCAAACAACTATATGCAGTATGATTCACAAATAACATTTCACTACATTTGTCAGCTCTATTATGTTACAACTTTCTTAAAGTTGTAATTAATTTAATTAAGAAACAATTATCTAACATAAATTGTATCATGCATAAAATATAGTATTATTTGTTTGCCAAAGTATTTTTAAACTTAATATTCCTCGAATTAGTGGCTGGTCAATAAAGCAATTGATTTCACCAGGTTGCAGCAGTCAAAAATGGTCCCCAGCCTACATTTTTGAGTTGACTATTGAGCTTTCTAATGCAAGAGGTTACAAATGAAAGAAAGGTGAGCTTTTTTTTTTAATTCTGGTAAGCTCTTGTGTATAATTCAATCAATTACTTTATTGACTAGTCCCCAATTAGATGAAAGTTCAGGTTGAAAAATACTTGAAACAAATGCTCATATATTGGACTTTATATAGGACTTTACAGACAAAATCCTTTATTATAACTTCAGATGGACTGAGCATAAATTGCTATATTATCAGTATTTCACTTGATCGTGAGTTCAACAACACCCTGGCAAAATAAGTATTAAAACACAGAAAATATTAATTGAACAAAGATCCTTGTTTTGCAATGGAAAATAAAGCTGTTGCATTGATTAAGAACATTATTGTTCCTTAAAGAAAAATGTATTACCCAGTACATGTACATACATTGTACTGTTCTGTATGCAGTACTGTGGAACTCAACTGTACATGAACTCTTCTGATTGTTAGATTTAAGTGATATTACACAGTGTGATAATAACTGATGAACTTGCCCCCATTACTGTATCTTGTAGAGCGCTTTGTGATGGTGGTCCAATGAAAGGCACTATATAAAAAAAAGATCGATTGATCAATGATTGATTGACCCCCCAATATATTCTGTCCAAGGCTGCGTTGATGAAGACGATTGTTAGCTTTAATGGGAGAGATATTAAGCGGGGTTGACAGTACTAGGAATAAATCCTTCAACAGGTAAACAGTTCAAAGCAATTTACCTTTTAAAGGCTACTAGTTTAGCTATGTATGGGCAAGGTGACCAAGTGGCTCTGTGTTCAGAAGGACAGTTTGGGATCGTTCAGGCTTTTCAACTCACAACCCAGTGCATTCTGGTAAGTGTAGTCCTGATTCTCTTAAAAGTAAGAACGGTACCTGAGACAGGTAAAACGGACCAGAATGCATTGGGTTGCGAGTTGAAAAGCCTGAACTGTCCCAAACTAAATCCCTTTAGTTCAACTGCTACCACCTAATCCCTATCCCCCGGTGTCTTCTAACTTTCCCCAGCGCCAAGGCCCAGTTTCCCGGTACGTGCGAGTCCCTGAACTCCACCACAACATTCTCGCTACTCCAACGGGCCGCCATCTTCCGGGTCTCTGTGTATAGCATGCGAGGAAAGGATAGGATACAAAGTCGCTAGGGTTGCTGGGAGTTGTCGTTCTTTGAGGGTGAAAAAACATAATTTCGAATTCTGTCTGGAAATTTGCCATGAAAAGTTAGTACAGGTTGTTTTTGTGTATATTTAGTGGCTTTATTGCTAAGATATAAGACAATGCACAATTATATTATATAATTATATAATTACTTAGCAATTTATTTTTACAGTCTAAATTCCAGCAAGACATTTTAATTACATTAGATTTTGCAAACTCTATAGTCAAAGAACATAATAACAAATTAAGTTGTTTAAAATTGTCAAACTTAATAATTAAATTATTTACTTTTGAAAATTTATACTATATATATATATATACTATATATAATATATTATAATATATAGTATTATATATAATATATATATGGATATATATATATATATAGTCTTGCTGTACATGACATATATCAGATATATTCTGGAATATAGTCTTTCCACATATTACATACTGTAGTATATGTTTAAAATATATCAACGTGGACAAAAATACATGCTTTAGACATTGAATTTTAAAATATAAAGTTTAAAGTTATGGTTTCATCAGTTTCATAGTTTTATATATAGTTCAATGAAATTTAAACGTTTTTAAAGGCATTCCTGTGAATGTTTACTACAGTACTTTAATTGTCCAGTGTTAAAAATACAGAGCGTTCAGTTGACTTTGACAGTGAGTTGGGTGCGCCATCTAAACTGTGAGTACTGTTTTGATCTCTCTAAGCCATATTTAAATTGCATTTAAAAATCAACTCCCTTAAGTGACTTTAAATACAATACAGTAACGTGGAAGTCGAAGCAGTTGTAGTATGTATTTAGAATTTTGAATGTATCTAGAGATCCGCATGTCCAATGGTCACGAAACTTGCTAAAGTTAAAGATGCATGATTCCTGGGGTAGGAACCTATATATGGACGTTGTTGTTCTGTTCATCGGACTGTCTTCCCGTGTGTCATTTTAGAGTTATATATATATATATAGTACCGGACGTGTTTTTATATATAACTTGCATTGATATTTTGTGGTTAGCTAATATAACCTAGGTGACGGTGATCAACTTTTTTCCGTTAACAGATATATTTTGAATTTACAGGTGGGGGTAGAATTTCAAGGACAAATATATTTAACTATGGAAACTCCGGGATTGCACCATAGAAATGCATGGCTGTTTTTACCAAGCAGGGCAGGAAACAAGATCTGCTCTCTCGCGAACAAGCTTTACAGAAATAGCTTAACAAACAGAAATAGATAGCCTTGTATGTGTATTTGAAAATGAGAAGCACATATTTGTTAAGAAACAAAGATCACCTGATTCCACGTCTTTTATATGTATCTCAAGAAAATGTTTTTGAAAAGTCATTTGTAAGGGAATTCATTGTATTCGTCATATTACTTTCTCATTAGTGGTGAAATGCCTTTACAGTGAACTTTATTACACAAACTGCTGAACACTATATAAACTAAGGGTAACTTTGGGTACCCGTCTAAATAATTTTTGGATCACTGTAGTTCTTCATCATAAGTGATCACAAAGCAGGCACATGCCGTAAGAAACATGCACCTGTGTCATGGTGTGGGATTTGTCATTAACCCTATGGGGCTTTAAGGATTAGGAGACACTAGGGCCCAGGGGAAGAAGGGCGGGAGGCGTGGGCCGAGTGGGAGGGATGGTTGTGACCCGCATTACAATAAATGTTTGAGGACGGTAGAGCAATTTGATTTTCAACCTGAATTGCACAAGTCGAAGGAGCTGAAAATTGCAGTTTCTTTCAGAGCAGAGGGGAATTCCTGTATAGGTTAGTACCAACAGTCTGTTCACTTTAACTGCGGATGAAGGGTCTGAATGGGTTAATTATGTATTCAAGTGAAATCTGTGAAGTGTAGACTATACACCTGGGGTGCACAATGCACATCCTGGTGTTAGTTCTGTCTGTACCATAACTTTATTGAACCAGTTAAACCTTCCCAGGTCTAAATCTGTGCATTATTTAATGATACCTTTATCGCTGAGGACCGTATTTCTGCACCTCAGTATACAATCTACATGTTAAAATATACTCTTTGTTTTGTGTGCATTTGATAAATACCAGAAAACATTATGTAACATTAGAATACAGTGTGTGTGTATGTGTGTGTAGAACATACATATATTACAAACATGTATAACAGGCCATGTAATATAATATAACTATATAATACGTTATATATATATATATATATATATATATATATATATATATATATATATATATATTGAAACTGTAAACGTACAGAAAGTTAATATATTAATGTTTCATGACGTGATTAACTATTTTGATAATTAGTTACCAATAATCATAAAGATTCTTTTGTCAAATTTAACACGTAATAGTCATTATCTTATATCTTAGTAAACTGTTGTGTTCACTGTTGCACATGTACCAGTTTTTTTAGTTAATTTTTTTTTTTTTTTAGAGGATGTGCTGAACTCAGCTGAAGAGCCTCGAGTTCTGTGCATTCCTTCCGTGTTTGCTCACTTCCCATATTCGCGTGTCGCGACCTTGTTTTTATATAGTTAGACAAGGCAAAATTTCAGTTGTGCTGTATGAGATGTGTATTTCTGCATTCAAATCTTGTTTTTCAAGCAAGGGATACATAGTTTTCAGTCTCCCCCTGCACTGACAGGCTTTGGAAATAAACATGAGAAAGCAGAAAGTACAGAAGAGAAACAGGTTTCACTTCCTGCAGCAAATAATAGTGTCGGCAGATCATGTCTAGCTGTTCAGTTTGTAAGTTTAAAGGGCAAGGAAGGCAAAAACAGCAGAACCTTTGTGATGTTCTCAATCAGTGCGTGTGGAGGGGTGATGTTCTCAATCAGTGCATGTGGAGGGGGTGATGTTCTCAATCAGTGCATGTGGAGGGGTGATGTTCTCAATCAGTGCATGTGGAGGGGTGATGTTCTCAATCAGTGCATGTGGAGGGGTGATGTTCTCAATCAGTGCATGTGGAGGGGTGATGTTCTCAATCAGTGCATGTGGAGGGGTGATGTTCTCAATCAGTGCATGTGGAGGGGTGATGTTCTCAATCAGTGCGTGTGGAGGGGTGATGTTCTCAATCAGTGCGTGTGGAGGGGTGATGTTCTCAATCAGTGCATGTGGAGGGGTGATGTTCTCAATCAGTGCATGTGGAGGGGTGATGTTCTCAATCAGTGCATGTGGAGGGGTGATGTTCTCAATCAGTGCATGTGGAGGGGTGATGTTCTCAATCAGTGCCTGTGGAGGGGTGATGTTCTCAATCAGTGCGTGTGGAGGGGGTGATGTTCTCAATCAGTGCGTGTGGAGGGGTGATGTTCTCAATCAGTGCATGTGGAGGGGGTGATGTTCTCAATCAGTGCGTGTGGAGGGGTGATGTTCTCAATCAGTGCGTGTGGAGGGGTGATGTTCTCAATCAGTGCGTGTGGGGGGGGATGTTCTCAATCAGTGCGTGTGGGGGGTGATGTTCTCAATCAGTGCATGTGGGGGGTGATGTTCTCAATCAGTGCATGTGGAGGGGTGATGTTCTCAATCAGTGCGTGTGGAGGGGTGATGTTCTCAATCAGTGCGTGTGGAGGGGGTGATGTTCTCAATCAGTGCATGTGGAGGGGTGATGTTCTCAATGTGGGGGGGGGGGGTTGGGGGGTTGGGGGGGGGGGGTTTGTGTTATATGGCTTTCTTTATTTATTCAATGCTGCTCATGCATTTCCAATGAACATTTTCTGGGAATTTCCAAAAATAATCATCTTGGATTTTCCTCAGCAATTTGATCCAGCAGAAATTCCAGAATTATGTACTTAAAAAAAACAAAAAAAAAAAAAAACATATTATTCTGTGTAATGTTTCAAATAGTTTGATATTCATGGTTTTAGAATGTTACCAGAAAAAGAAAAGGTTTGTAAATGCTCTTTGTATACAAAACTTTATTTAATCCAGCAGAAAATACCTTTGTTATTATTAGAGGTCACTCTTTTAATAGTAAAGCTGCTGTTAACAATGCTGCTCTGTAATTTCGCTGCAATACCATCGCATACAATCCGAATGTGTGCTTGCATGCAATCGATCGCATGCAATCACGGCTGATCGCAGTTGATGCAATCGAGTGTCATTCGATCACATCCACATCATGACTGGTGTTTGGAAGCAGGACTGGGGAATGGGAAAGGTGTTTTGAGTAGAAAGTAGAAAAGCAAAAGACATAGAGAAGACCGAGGACGAAAATATTGCATACACCTATTGAAGCTTCCATATCTCATGATTAAAAGTACAACATTAAATAGATGGACCTGAAATCCTGCATGAGTCTGTAATTTTACATAGCCTAATTTACTGAGCCTTACCTGTTCTGAGTTTCTGATCTAAATTGGAGAGCTTGTATTTTCCACTTGTGCATTGTGCTGGTGGACTCGGGAACACGTATTATTATACAGTCTTGTATTAGGCTACATATTATAGTGCATGCTTACTATTGTGTTTGTAAAGTATCACTTAAACACATGTCTGAATGTGTTTATTTTACAGAATTAAGTTTTTTTTTTTAAACTACTTTTTTCAATCATTGTTGTTTTTGCATTTCATCGTTTCGGACTGCGTTTAGGTCATTTATATAACTATATCACCTAATTTATGACGCTGTCCTAGGTTGTTGTTGGCTAGAATCGAAGTCTGGAATAATTGTCTGGTTGCCGAGGGAATACTTGCATGCGTCCAGCATTAGTAAAAACCAACTGAAGCTATATGTGTTCAGATTGGCTGAAATCATCTTAAGCGTTGCGTAATTAATATTTACATTTTTTGTAATTTAAACCAGATTTGAGTTAAAGAAGCTTTGTGAATAGGGGGGCCCTGTATTTCTCAATTAAAAAAATATACGTGGCTCATCCAGTATGTGTGCCTCATTGGGCTGTCAGTGTTCTCATATGAAAAAGTGGGGTTTCCCTTATTACCAAGCCACAGTACAGGGTTTTCCGGCAATACTTTGTTTTGTCCTATATCAGAGTTTGTTTTGGGTTGCATATTCATAGGCTGCTTGGTTTTATGTTAGACGGAGGTGTGGCAGAGGGATTGCTCTACCAGCAAGATAAGAGGGGAAATTCTCAAAAATAACAGCCATGTGATCCTCTTTCATCATCTGAGCTTATGTAAACTCCTGGAGTATAGAAACAGAATGAAGGACACTTGACCCTGGAGCGATAATCAATGACAGCGAGCAGCTGGCCAAAATCAACACTCCCTGTCCGCTTCGCGCTCAAAAGGGAACACTCGTGTGTCTCCCTTACTTAGACTGGGGAGATTTTGGAAACTCCTGCATGTACAAACTGTGACTCCAAAAAGTATTAATTTGACCACAACATGTATGTTTCTACAATAGTGACTGAAAAGACAGGTATTGCATTACTTATCACTATGTAACACAATTTTTGTTCCTGGGTAGTAAGTGTTATTTCCTAATTGCTTATGCCTCAAAAGTATAGAAAATGGCTATTATTCCCCACAAACTTTGCTTTTGTGACCAGGACAGTGATATTTCAAAATATCACTATTTCCAATGAGAAAACGGGCAAATGTGTGTCTTTTCGTTCACATAAAGTCAGAAAAAAACAACATATGAATCCAAATTAACATGTATTTATACTAAAGTAATACAAAAATGATGACAGAAGATTTAGAAGTGAGTAGTTTTTCGAGATTTACAATTATACTGTATTTACTGTATTGTACCAATAACAAGTATAGTACCTAGTTGGTTTAAATGTGCATGTAGGCTATGATAAATATCAAGAGGAAGTGTTTTAACTTGTGTTTTAGTCCGGATTAATTTAAGCAAAATTCATAGTCAAGTATCCACTGACGTCCATTTTGTGTAACTAAATATAGGTATAAAGTGTTTCGTCCTGAACTTTAAATGGAGACTAAATTAGGCACTAGACTGTATTGCATTTGAACCCTTGTTTCAAATAGTTGAGAAATCTTACATGTTTGAGATCATTCATTGAAATGGAGATTTTAAAAAGTTTAGTGGATTTCATCCCCTGCGAGGGTTGATAAGGACACAAAGATATATGAATCCTGCCCACTTGCTTGTTAGATTTAATATTTGTATGTTCTATGCAGCAGTTGTTTATTGTATGCTATATATTTTTATAAAGCTCATTTAGATCCTTCAGTTGGTAATTGTATAATATTGTGCTCTATTAACCCTTTCAGTCCTGGCAAGGAAATCAAGGTCCCTTCTTATTTTAGTGCTGTATGTTAGGAAATCACGTTAGAACCTCATGGGACTCCTAGGTCCCAGTCTGAGGTAGTGCATAAACATGTAAAACATATTTTTTGTTCTGTTCTCATACTCAATAAAGGAGTTCCTTCTTCAGCTCGACAAAAATGATTGAAAAGGTTAAAACAAAAAGGGAGGGGGAAGTAATAAAACAGTACAAATAATTCAAACAAAAGGCAGAGCTTCTTGTGTCCCCTCCATGACATCATGCCTCTGGTATCCTGGCTGTAGGAGAGTATTGTTTCCATGTGTGTTTGTAGATTACTGGGAAGGGCAGTATTGCATGCTTAGTTTCCAACCTCCACTTTCCTTCTGCATTGCAGTTTTTGTTGACAGGCCCATTGCGTGAGAGAGGGCAATCGGATTCCAAAGGAAATGGGAACTGAGGGAATGGCATTATTGGAGGGAGGGTTGGCTGGCACAAGGATTCAGTGCCACACTGACGGAATCAGTTGTTCTGTATCCAAAATGCGCTTTTAATCAATCTGCTCCAGTTGGCAATGAACAGATGGTGTGTAAAAACAGGTACATATACTGGCTTTAATAAGCAGAACTAATTTACCTTGTTTGCACTACCCGGGTCTTACTCAACACACTCTTTCACTGTTGTGAAAAAAATTGAAAGAAAAATCTTAGTTTTATTATACATTTAACTGGTTTCACAAGCCCAGATTCAAACTAATCTGGGAGAACCATACCTAAGGTAACAATAGTTAGTCCAAGATTAGTGTTCACTCTCAAATCTGGCCTTTCAGTGGCGCTAAGAAATGACTTCTAGACAACTCTACATCAATGTACTTTGTGTTATGTTGTATGAATCTTAGAGACTAACGTAGAGGATAGGTAATGCAGTAACCTTGTATGCCTTTAATCTCTGCGAGTTCTGCTAGTAAACTGGATGTGACTAAATCGGGCAATTGATTGATTCTAGAGTAATTTCATAATATTTCAAAATCGATGGATAGGCTACGTAGCTACCAGGATCTTGTTCAGAAACACATAGCTTGTTTGTTGAGATGGATTGAGCAGTGATTTTCAGTTTGGGTGTGAGATATGTTTTGTAAGAATTATGTGGTGGCTTTTAGACAAGTTGAAACTGCTAAACTCGTGCTGTAATCGTTGGAACGGATGCATAAACAGCAACACGGATGTTGATAGGAAAGACTTTGCTGCTGTGTTGTCCAGTGTAGCTGTTTGTACTCTGAACTAGTTGGTCTTTAATATTATTTGTTTCGGTTTAAAGAAAACAGTAAATGTAACTACACCAGTCAACATCTAGAATAACTTTAACTGTACTACCTGAATGGCAGATTCACTGCAAGTTTTTTTTTTTTTTTATGCAATCAATTACAAAAAATACAGATTTGCCAGCCTCCTTAGACAAGTTCATAAATCAGAATGTTCAAATTATTTATTTTTTTGTTTAGTAACTCTAGTTTTGGCGTTTTCTCTTTTCTGAAAAAAAATTGTGCTGATAAAAAGTGAAGAGACCCCGAACGCAGAGGGATGTGAAACTAGCTGAAACATGCCTGTTTGAATTCAGTGTCAGCACCTCTGCATCTCAAGGGCATGATGTAGAGCAGTCAGAACATCTGCATAGCTGTAGTGCAAGAACAGGTTTTCCATGTATTTTTTTCAGACCCTATTCCACTGTATTGTTATGTAGTAATGTTATTAAATCAGTGCTGTTAGTTAAAGGATAGCAGTATTTACAACAGCTGTTATTTTTATTTGTTTATTTTAAATACTCCATTATCTTGTTATCTCCACATCTCGATAATTATTTACTAATTGTAACTAATATCAGCTTTCCCCCTATAGAATTAACTAATTTTGTTTCATAAAATCAAATGAAACCTGCTGAATGATGTTATGTTAACATATTGAATTACATAACACTTTGTAGTTTTCCATATACTTAATGAAAAATTGACAAATGAAAAAATGTAATATTTTAAAATCAAACATGGAATACTGTACTATTATGGCTTCCGCTAGACTTTTGCAATATAATTGTGTTAACAATTACTGTACCTTTAATAATGTATAGAATAAAATTAACAAACATGTACAGATTAACCCGTTTTATTTCACCTCGCTTAATATCATACACCGTTTATTGTCAACATTTTTCAAAAACCACTCGCCATGCCCCATAGGTTTTTTGAGAAATTACCTGTCTTAATATCATCTCTCAAAAACCACTTATTGTTACGTTTTGTGCAGCCTGTAAAATGCTTTGGCTAGGCTTTACTAAGGGTGCATTCAAGGAGATCATTCTGCGCAGATTCTGGGCTGATTCTGACCAGTTTAGCCAATGATCTTCTAAGAATGATCTCTGTGAACACACCCATTGGCTAAATTGGTCAGATTCTGCACAGAATCATCTCCGTGAACGCACCCAAAGTAACCACAGGATAGAATTAAGTTCCAACAACCAATAATCATTTTGGCTGATAAACTGACATTTTGCGCAGCCAGTCAAATGCTGCATGGGCGGTCTTAACGGGATACAGTTCAGTTACAAAACACCAACGTTTTTTTAACATAGTCGGTCTTATTCCCCCCAAAAAACCCACCAAGTGCCATGCTTAATTGATAGCTCTCATCAGTCAACAATTCATGCCTTTTTTTAGATAATGACACAAACTGTTTTGTTCCAGTTAATGATACAGAACGTATCTGTCCTGCAGTAAACTGGATTTGTTTAAATGTAAAGAATGACTACCTGTACAGTATTAAAACACTGCTCTTTAATTCACTGTTAGTTTTCTTTCTTTTTTTTCTTGCACTTGTAATGTGCTGTCACAGGCAAACGCTTTATATCATAACCCGCATTATATCACGAATTATCATGATATACCGTGGATTTATCTGTACTTAGTACACAAGTACCTACTGATGAGCTAGTAATCTATTCTATTGCATTAAGCATACAAAATTACAAAGCTTTACAAATCATTAAATTAATGCAATTCAGTATAACTTTGGCAAATTACAGAAGGTATGAAAATGTTATATCGATATCGTGCATGTATTTTGATATTGATATGTAACAAAGTGCCCGCCCCTGTGTATATTATCTGTTATGTGTTGCGTGTGGTGTGTTTAAATGTTGGTGTATAGACATTGGTACACGGGATATAAACGGGTCTGTGTAACACGAGTGTTTAAAAATGTATATGTGTATTTAGGCACGAGGATTGCACAGCACTTCACGTGCAAGTAAAATGTAGTAATATGTGAGCACGGGGAATTGCACTTTATTAATTCACGTGCTGGGATTCAAGTGAATAATTAATTGGTAATTGAATCCCAGCACAATAGTATATATAGATGCACGTTGTCACATACTGGGGTTTGGGTGTTCGGTGAGCGGAGAACGGGATTGGAGACGGAGGAAATAAGTATAGTAGTAATAATAATAATAATAATAATAATAATAATAATAATAATAACAGAAAGTATCTGCTCACCGTGTTTGTCAGTGTCTGTCCGTGCACCGTTTTGTTAAGTTTAGTCTGTTTTTGTTTGTCTATTTATTTTGGCGTAGAGTGCCGTGTCCTGTGTTTTCGTGTTTGTTTAAACCTTTTATTTTGTAGTAAACCGGCGCCAACAGGCATCTTCATCATTTCATTTCACATCATCGTCTTTGTATATTTCATTCCTTCCTGGTTCTGACGCCGCCCACTTCGGCCGTCTTTGTGACACGTGGTGTCCTGCGTGGGATAACAGCGCCTCCAAGCGTCAGACCAGGAGAGGTGTTTTGTGGGGAAAAAAAAAAAAAAAAAACAAACAAACAAAAAAAAAAAAAAAATGATAAGGACAGCCAAGGCAGCAACCACAACACCAGCTGGTCTTTTAAAAGCAGCCCGGGTGTTACTGCTGCGCGGAGCCGGGGCATTCTAGCACCAACTGCCCCCGGTACCCCCTTGGACAGCTACCCCAACTATGCCCCATCTGTGGTGGTGAGCACTATGTGGCCCGCTGCCCTGTCCATCAGGAGAAGGAGGAGCAGGGGTTGCCTCAGTCTTCCCCCACCATCAGCTTGGAGGTTTTTTTAAAGAACCTTGCAGCAGAGTTATGTCCGGGCTGTGGGGCATATGGGCACACGTTAGCCATATGCCCTACGCAGTATGGAGAGGAGGAACTGGCCCAGGAGAGGAAGGTGAGGAAAAGGCAGAAAAGAGGAAAGGAGACGAGGAAGGCAGAGGTTCCACCGCTGTCTCCAGAGTCGCACCAGTCTCCTGCAAGGGAGGGAGAGCCACACCAGTCTCCTGCAAGGGAGGGAGAGCCGCACCAGTCCCCGGTAACAAGGGGAGACTACACGCCGCTCCCACCTCCACCACCAGGAGACTACACGCCGCTCCCACCTCCACCGGCAGGAGCAGAGCAGCAGGAGCTGCCTCTGCCTCCACCACCTCCACCGGCAGGAGCAGAGCAGCAGGAGCTGCCTCTGCCTCCGCCACCTCCACCGGCAGGCGCAGAGCAGCAGGAGCTGCCTCTGCCTCCGCCGCCTCCACCGGCAGGCGCAGAGCAGCAGGAGCTGCCTCTGCCTCCGCCGCCTCCACCGGCAGGCGCAGAGCAGCAGGAGCTGCCTCTGCCTCCTCCACCAGCAGAGGGTGAATGCCTGCTGGGTCCCTGTCCACCAGCAGAGGGTGAATGCCTGCTGGGTCCCTGTCCACCAGCAGAGGGTGAATGCCTGCTGGTATCACTTCCCCCACCAGCAGAGGGTGAATGCCTGCTGGTATCACTTCCCCCACCAGCAGAGGGTGAATGCCTGCTGGTATCACTTCCCCCACCAGCAGAGGGTGAATGCCTGCTGGTATCACTTCCCCCACCATCACGAGGAGAGGAGCTGGAGCTTCCTCTGCCTCCACCTCCATCAGGGGGAGAGGAGCAGGAGCTGCCTCTCCCTGCACCAGAAGGGCCAGGACTAGATGCTGGCGGTCCTCAGCAGCCCTTGCATAGGCTGCTGAGGGAAGCACGGGGAAGAACCTCCCGGCTGCAGTGGCCGAAAAGAGGGCCAACACCCGCACCCCAGCTTGTCCTGACTGCCAGCCTCGCTTCGCCCAAGGATGCCAGCCTCGCTTCGCCCAAGGATGCCAGCCTCGCTTCGCCCAAGGATGCCAGCCTCTCTTCGCCCAAGGATGCCTCTGCATCGCCTGGGGTTGCCCGCCGCTCTGCATCGCCTGGGGTTGCCCGCCGCTCTGCATCGCCTGGGGTTGCCCGCCGCTCTGCATCGCCTGGGGTTGCCCGCCGCTCCGCATCACAGCCGGAAGTACTGTGGCCGGAACCCCACGAAGGGGAGCTGCCGGCCACGAAGAAGGGGGAGGAGGTCTGGAGACCGCCAACCCCAGCAGCAGTTTCGCTGCCGGAGAAGGGGGAGGAGGTCTGGAGACCGCCAACCCCAGCAGCAGTTTCGCTGCCGGAGAAGGGGGAGGAGGTCTGGAGACCGCCAACCCCAGCAGCAGTTTCGCTGCCGGAGAAGGGGGAGGAGGTCTGGAGACCGCCAGCAGTAGTTTCGAGGGGGTATATGTAACAAAGTGCCCGCCCCTGTGTATATTATCTGTTATGTGTTGCGTGTGGTGTGTTTAAATGTTGGTGTATAGACATTGGTACACGGGATATAAACGGGTCTGTGTAACACGAGTGTTTAAAAATGTATATGTGTATTTAGGCACGAGGATTGCACAGCACTTCACGTGCAAGTAAAATGTAGTAATATGTGAGCACGGGGAATTGCACTTTATTAATTCACGTGCTGGGATTCAAGTGAATAATTAATTGGTAATTGAATCCCAGCACAATAGTATATATAGATGCACGTTGTCACATACTGGGGGTTGGGTGTTCGGTGAGCGGAGAACGGGATTGGAGACGGAGGAAATAAGTATAGTAGTAGTAATAATAATAATAATAATAATAATAACAGAAAGTATCTGCTCACCGTGTTTGTCAGTGTCTGTCCGTGCACCGTTTTGTTAAGTTTAGTCTGTTTTTGTTTGTCTATTTATTTTGGCGTAGAGTGCCGTGTCCTGTGTTTTCGTGTTTGTTTAAACCTTTTATTTTGTAATAAACCGGCGCCAACAGGCGTCTTCATCATTTCATTTCACATCATCGTCTTTGTATATTTCATTCCTTCCTGGTTCTGACGCCGCCCACTTGGCCATCTTTGTGACATGATAATATCGCAGTCTTCCGAAACACAGCAAAGTATAATCACACGATTACAATATAAAATATATGTATGTAACCTACAGTAAAGAGCTGCGATATCCGCTTTTCTTGCTCAGTAAACAAATCGTACAGACAAATTCAGCTTCTCTGTTGCTGCAGCTGAACAGCCTCACGCAGCCCCACACACAAAGTGTAAACAAACCAGCATACACTTCCATTTCCTGCTCCCATGGAGACGAGCATGTATATATAAACATTAACATAAGAGATATTTACATATGAAAGGCAATAACTTACTTCAACTTAGTGGTGCTTTGCTTCATAAATATCCATAGAGAAAAACAATTCCATCCACCTCAAACCCGAAATATTTCCATACTTCACTCTGCACAGACTTTGAACTTGTTAATTTTCCAGCCATTTTGGAAGTAATTGAATCGTAAGCTGCTCTGCTGACTCACAACACCAATAAAAGTATGGTGTCATGCTGAATTTTGCATTATTTTGAGATGTGTTTTGATGGGGTTTTTTTTAATTGTCTCAGGTGATGCAAAACATTTGTCCATGGCTGTCCTGTATCTAGGCCTGAATATGTGGAATTCTATCACTTCCTCTGCCTTTCCTGCTGTTTCAGGCATGGATTTCATTGAGCCAATCCTAGGCATCGCTCAGGAGCTGTATTCGCTCTGCTCTAAGGTGAAGGCTAACCGCAGTCGCTGCAGGCGGCTGGCATCCCGGGTCCAGGCTCTGATGGGCACAGTGAAGACTATCCAGACTCAGGGGCCCGAGGGCCAGCCGGCAGCGGTGCGCAGGGGCCTGCGGGAGCTGAAAGGAACCCTGGAGTCGGCGCGAGAGATGGTGAAGAAGTACTGCTTCATGAATAAAGTGCAGAGGTTCATTGGGGGGCACGGCCTGAGTGAAGACTTTAACCTGCTGAACGAGCGGCTGAATGATGCCGTCAACGACCTCTCGCTCGCCCTGCACTCCGACGAGAAGGAGCGGCTCCAGAAGATCTTCAGAGTGCTGACCCGGGCACAAGAGGACAGGGAAGACAGTGAGCAGGACAGGAGGGACATGGAGACACGTAAGAGCTACTCTGCCTGCTCCAAACAAGATAATTGACTTACCACAGCTCAATGAAACAGGCTATTTTAGAGTAAATGATAGTCAGTCGAATATAGAAATATGATGGTCAGCATAAGAAACTGGTAGTCGACGTCTCACATGTCATGGGATTGTGAAGTAATTGTGAAGCGGTTTCAGATGGACAGAAGTGCAGTTGGAGTTGCAATCCCATAACATATAAATGACATTTTAGAACAATAATAAACTAGTTTTAAAAAATGACAGGCATATTTAAACTATAGTGCACAAAACAGCAAAGTGTCATGAAGCAACGAACAAATAAAGCACTAAACATTATCAATTTTGTTTAAAACTGCCGACTAGTTGACCTGTTCTACTATTTTTTACCTCAATTATTTGACTCAAATGAATAGTCTTTCAACCACGAACACACTTTATCTGTTGAAAGGGGGTAGTGATCCAGAACCACAAGTTGAAGTTCAGTTTTAATGTGTTGCTTTTATTAGGAACTAAATATTGTAACTGAGACTATGACCTCCTTGTTCCCTCTAGTACTCTCTCAGCAGCTAAAGATAAATGAGAAGGTGGAGACTGTGAGTGAGGCTGTGGACTCCACCTTGGAGGATGTGAGGGAAATCAAGAGCATCCTGAAGTCCAGTAAGTAGACCAGACTTGAAAGAAATATACCACCTGGATTGGATCCATGCAGAACCTTTAGCAAACCACTATTATCTATTGTGGAATTTTCCCATTGTCTTTCCAGAAAGTCATGTAAGACTGTTGTTTTTTGTAACTATGCTGCTTCCACTTCCTCAGTACTAGACTACTGTGAATTTAGCTGAATGCAAGATAGAGACAGCCATTGGGGAAAAGGAATGAAGTCTTTATTAAAATAGAATGACTGGTGCTTCTATTGCCCTTTGTACCCCAGTCATAGCCCTTATCAGGCCTGTTTCCACCTGGCCTCATCATTGACCAGCAGGGGTTGTATGAGCTCTTCATAGCTCCCTGTGGCCCACCAGACAGTTTTATATACAGTTGCAAATTGTATTCCACAGATGGAATGAGATGAGATTGAGTTTTCAGATTTGCTTTCTATTACAAATTAGAAAATGGCATATCTGATATATGCTGATTTTTTGTATTTATTTTTTGGCAGTGAAGGAGCAGAGTCCCCAGCTGCCAGACATCAGGGAGATCAAGATTGAGGAGCTAAAGTACAACAGCAAGCCCTTTATGAAAACCAACAACTCAGAGATGTACAAGGGAGAATACAACAAGTTCACTGTCGCCATCAAAAGATTCACCTACCAAATGAGCACTAGCGCAGAGTAAGATCCCCCCCCCCCCCCCCCCCCCCCCACACTTCTGTGAATCTGAAGGAGGAATGCTCACAGTTCCTCTAGAACAATTTGAACACAAATCGGTACCTCTCAGGTTTCTCACAATGCTGTGACAGCTGTTTGTAATGTTTTGTCCAATAATTAAAATAACCTAAAATATCATTCTCTCTTACAGTGAGGTCCGGAGAGTTTTCAAAAAGGAGGTCGAAACAATGAGACGATTCGAGTCCCCTAACATTCTGAGGATGTATGGAATTTGTGTTCTGAACGAGAATAGTGAGTGCTGACAATTCCACTAGGATCCAGTTGCAGGGGTACTTTCTATCAATTCTGGAACATTTCCTATCGTACCGTTCTACCCACTGTACGTGTATCTGAGGTGGGGTGGTTCTGCTTTTTTGTTTAGCTAAAGCATAGCCTCTGACTCCTGTGTCCTTTCTCTCCCAGGCCCTGTCCCAGATTTCCTGATCGTGATGGAGTTCTGTAAGCACGGCAGTCTGCGGCAGGTTCTGGACGGGAAGCGGGAGCTGTCGTGGCAGACAAGGATACAGATGTGCCTGGACGCGGCCCAGGGGCTGTACAGGTACCACACTGCGGACCAAGAGAGTGGAAAACACTCCTGGGTTATTTTTAGTAGGAAGCCATAGTATTTTTCATATGACGTTGCACTGCACTGTAAGGGTACCTCCCTTATAGTTTGAGTTTCCCATTTTTAAAGCTTGTTTTCTTACCTGTCATTAACAATTTTTTTTAATACACACTTTTTATTGTGATTATGAAAAAAGGAAATACAGTATTTCAATAGAACTTAAATAGCAAAACAACAACATTGTGTTTACAATTGTAGCATTATAATATAGAGCACAACATAACATAATTTGTATTTTTCCAATGGCAGCATTATATAAGTCTAAATAAATTACATTATAATAACATAATAGTACTTGTGCAGGCATATTACTTTTTAGAATTTTTTTTTTTGTGTGATAGCTTTCAAAGCAGACGCACTTCAAACCCACATCAATGCTAACGCCTTTATCTAGCACATATACATCAGAAAACTTGCGTTGCAAATTTTCAGTCACGTCATATACTGTATCTTCCCCAGTTTCAGGCACGGTGTATAGCACTGTTATTATGCATTATTAGCTGTGACGTGTAAGTACAATAAATAAATAGGTTGTTTTGACCAGTACCAAACCTGACAAGGCTTCCTTACAACCTGTAACACCAAAAAATAAAGAAAGCAATATTTTATTCTCTCTAGCTACACAGGCATCCATTTTTCACTCTCAGCTGTGTATATACAGATGGCCCAGACTGTCAAGCACATTTAAGGACTGCTGCCACCTGCCAGTGAAAAACAAAACTGCGTACAATTTTACAATACAGTTTTCTTTTTTATTCATTGAAGCACATTAAAAAGATGTGTTTAACTTTGCAGATGCACATATAAGCGCCTGCACGCTATTCTCACGGGACTGACACATTTGGACTCGCTTGCGCTCCATGTGGAAATGGCGGGTTAAGCAGCTGGGGGGTTAATATTACAGTAGAGCAGTTTGTTTTACAAACTGTTTTTTTTTTGCTTTGTTACAATTTCCTGTGGGCAGCTTGGCAGGGATGACAATTGAAAAATAGAGAAGGGCTCTGTATTGCATTTGAAGTGTTGGCTGGGTATACATTCCTTTGCAATGTATGCGTATTAATTGCAATGTGCTTGATTTATTTATTTATTTCAGACTGCATCAATCAGAGGAGCAGTTTAAAGTCCATGGCTGTATTAACAGCATCAAGTTCCTTGTTGATTCTGGGTTCAGGGTGAAGGTAAGGTGCTTTTACTATTTTAACTGGTTTCATAGTGACTTCTCACCACACATGGGGTTTATTTTTGTCACAGTGGAAGATCTTATTACTGTAACGCCACCCTTGAACTACATTAAAGACCAGGAGGTGGTTTATTAACCTTGCCAACTAGGCTAGAAATATAGGGTGGAAAGGTGTGTGATAGAGAAGGTTGCAAGTTATGCAGTGGTATAAGTTATAATTAAAAATAAATGTCTTCTGGAAGAGAGATGGAGTCTGCTGTACGTGGTGTTTAGCCTGGAAGATGAGAGGAGAGTGCTGGCTACTGACCCACTTCTGAGCTCTCCTTTACCAAGCCGTGACCACAAGTGGTTGAGTCTAATGAAAACATCATAAATGACGGTTTTACTAAACTGATTCCCGACTTAGCATCTGACTCTGTGCTTTTCTTGTCCCTGTGCAGCTGGGAGGGTTTGAGCTGGCAAAGACCGAGACCTCTCTGAGGAAGAACAAAGACAAGAAGAGCCATGCGTTGTGCTACTGCTCCCCCCAGCAGCTGGATAGCATCAACCATCAATATGACAAAGCCTGCGAGGTCTACAGGTAGACACAGCACCGTGATGCCCCACCACACTTCGCCACACAATTTATTTGTTGAGTAAATGTACTCTGCCCACCGATGGGATGGTCATGTTGGTGTGAAATATGGTCTCCTCTGGGACCAGGCTTGTGGTTGTTGAGCCTGTTGCTAACTAAAAGGTCGAATTGAAGAGTATTCAAATGGAGCAGGGCATTATTGGATTTCATTTCATTTTTACCGATTTTATATCTCTGAAATTCTCTTGACTGTCCTGGAAATCACTAGATTTGCAGCTAGTTGCTTTTGACAACAAATCTCGCCAAGTCATCCCTTAGTCACTAGATTTGGTGAGAAATTTGCTAAATTGGCAACACTGCTTGAAGGCGCAGAAAAAAAAAAATTTGATTTCTGCACGGCTGATTGCCTTGACACAACAAGGAAAAAGAGATCTCTTCATCGGTGCCCAGGCACTGACATTAGAACGACTGTGTGCCATTCTTAAGTCAAGGATCTGCCTATAGAAAAAAGTACTAGAGGATTTACTGTGCACAATTATATGATCGCTAACCTACACGTTAGATACCACTTTTATAGTAGTTAAGGAACGCAGTACAGTACTGTACAAATAAGGTACAATGAAAATATGTGTCTGAAGTAACCTGCGTGTCCTATATCAATTGTTATTTATAACTCTAAGCTCATGCATGGTGGTAGAATCCACTGATCATAAATATTGTAGTGTAGAGCTGACAGTAGATGTCACTACCGTTTGTAGCCAGAGTGATGATTGTCTGGTGTGCAGTGTCTGAATTGTCTGTGCTCTTTTTCCCTTGCAGTTTTGGTATTGTCCTGTGGGAAGTGGCCACCAGGAAGATCCCTTTCGAAGGTAGGTGTTGGAGTCGACCTTTTTGCAGTTAAGGCATTATCAGCAGGTTTGTTCTTGAATAAACGCCTGATTTTAATGGTTTAACAATAGTTTCAACAGTATCGGAGCAAAACAAAAGCTATTTTACACAACTTTCATAACCATTTTTTAATCGGATACATTTCTTGATTTTTGGTCCCCGAACAGTATAGTTTGACGCAGTTAGGGGCAGTGAAATCCCAAATTCAGCATCTGTACTGAGGCACTGGTGTCAGAGCTGTTTGACCTTGAAGGGTAGAAGCTCTCATATAACCTATAAAACTTGTATCTTTTGTTGGCTGTGGCCAGAATCTGTTTAATCTCCCACTACAGCCCTGTCTGTCACAGTTTCCTAATAATTATAATAAAATAAATACTACTGAAACCAATTGGGGTTTAAAAAAATTATTTTTTACTTGGCTTTCTATCAGAACATCTGTCCAAATGTCTTGGTTGCTAGGTGCCCAGATGTAAATATCCAGCATTTCATTGAATAGCACCGTACAACAGGGCTGCATTGCAGGCAGTCGGCAGCAATGCATTCTTTTTATGGAATGTACCTCTTAGTGGGATATTATGAAAGTGTAAATAGTATAAAGCATTCCACCCCCTTATTTGAAGGCAGTCTAATTTTTATATATATAATTTGTGTGTGTGTCATTCTCCTCTCTTCAGGCTTGACACCCAAACAGATTCATCAGCAGGTCTGTATAGAGAAGTACAAAGAGCCCCTCCCCCAGGACTGCCCCCCTGAACTGGCCAAGGTGATTGACGCCTGCCGCTCTTTCGACCCCTTCCAGCGGCCCACTGCGGGAGGTACGGTAACCATGACTACAGCAAGACCTGCCCTCTGCATAGTCTTGCATGCTAATTGTATATAAGGCCAATATATTTACCATTTATACAAGCATTGAAAGAGCACTGATTTTTTTTTTTTTTTTTTATTTCATATTCAGTGACTTTTTGACCTGGTTTCATTTTGAAATCTCCTTGCAATCATTCAAATCCAACAACAGCACAAATGAGACCACACCAATACAAAAAAATAATATGTTTTTTTTTTTGTAATACTGAATAATGGGGAATCATGTAAAAATATAATGCAAAGAAAATATAGTACGGTATTCAATGTGTTCTCTCCTGTGGTATCAATCTCTATGTCCTCTCTTACCCTGTCATTCACCAACTCTTTCGCTCCCACTCACTCCCTCCCTAGCACCTCCTCTTCTCCTGTTCTCTCTTGTGCTCACTCCCTCTCTCTTTGCCTTCCGGCAGCGCTGGTGGATGATTTACGGAAGACTGTGGAGGATGATTGCTCCCCCATATTATAGAGGACAGCTTGTGGGAATACCATGATGATGTGAATCCAGTCATCATAAAAACCGAACATAACAAAACCAGGTGCTGAAAACTAGAATGGAGCTGAAACATGTCTGTTACCACCACTACTTCCACTTCCCTAAACTGTTTTTATTGTCGAAATGCGGTGTGGTTGTTATATTTTTTTTTCCTAAAAAATCCATCCAAGATACAAACAGGAAAGCAATATTTTCATGCTGTAATGCACTGCCATTTCTGCCCATTAGATTGAATAGCAAGGCAAGGGCTGGACACGAACCGCAAACCATAGAGTTCAAAGGCAAATGCCTTGCCATGAGCTCTGTAGTCGGGAAGCAACTGTCTTATGCTGATGTCAGTATTAACTCCCTACCCTCTAGATCTATCCACCCCCCCACCCCCCCCTTATTCAAATCTCCTCCTTGAGCGTAAACACAAGTGGATGTCCACTGAGCGAGTTTCACCATTGAAGAGGAGGGAACAATTCCACCCTACAGGAGAAACGACCAATGAAGTGAACCCCATCTGCTCATTCGGCCTCCCCCAGGATCTGGAGCGACTACAGAATCACGTGTCTCACTAGCCAGCATACATGCTATAGCTTATATAATCATGCAATAAACATGAATATTTAATTCCGTGGTTCAACAACAGGGGTCACAATTTGCATATCAGTGAGCAGGAGAATGGTTTGTGAAGAGTGTGTAAAAAATTTCATGCAGGCAGCTACTTACATTGTGAAAACTGATCAAAAAATATATTTAGTGACTAGTGGGTTCGCACTCAGTTTTGCTGCATTTTGTCTGTATATTTTACCAGAGGCTGCTGCCTTTTACAGTCTTTCTGAACTTAAATTGTTTACATCAAATCAAAGCTATTTAGGAGCTCGTTCAGCCATATTCTATATGGCTGAAATGCCATCAAGTGGACAGTCTTGTTCAATTTATTGGAGGGTAGTGTACACTGATATACCTTTTGCAAACTCTTAGTGTGTCAAACCCTGCCTGACTGATGCCAGTAACAAAAAACACAAACTGCAATATTGCTACATTCAAATCATTATAGTGAACAGTCTTACATAGTTTCTACTTCCAGTAGCTATGTAGATCTCAATTGTGGCATTTTCCAAGAAACACATGGTGCAGCAAACATGTCTTTTCATTTTAAAACATGAGATCCGGTACTACATCAGGTTAAAGAAAGTTCTCATTTCCCATGCATTACTCAAGAATTCTTTGTTACATGTTGTTACACTTCCAGTGGATAGTATATTTATATAAAATGACAATCGGGATGCTTTTAGAGAGCTTACATGGAAACTTTTTATATGATTATTTTATTGATAAATACCGGGTGTCCTAGCATGGATCATCCTCTGCCTTTTGCTTTCTTTTGACAGGTGTCCCCAAAGGCTCAGTCCTGGGACCCCTCCTGTCTTCTTTCTACACCCACTCCCTTGTTCCCCGCATCTCTGATGGCTTCTTTTATTATTTCTACGCTGATGATGCCCAGACCTTTTCTTCTCCCCTCTTCCT
Source organism: Polyodon spathula (assembly GCF_017654505.1). Classification (NCBI taxonomy): domain Eukaryota; kingdom Metazoa; phylum Chordata; class Actinopteri; order Acipenseriformes; family Polyodontidae; genus Polyodon; species Polyodon spathula. The sequence goes on along the minus strand of NC_054546.1, from coordinate 33,453,835 downwards.
CCCCCACTGCTAATCGCTCTATCTCTATTTCTCGTGAATCCATAACCCTTTCTCCCTTCCCATCCACTAAGAACCTCTGTGTCACCCTCGACCCCTCCTTCTCCTACTCTCAGCACATCTGTACTCTAACACGCTCCTGTCGCTTCTTCCTCAGCAACACACACAAAATTTGCCCCTTCCTCACCAACTACTCCACGCAGCTCCTAGTTCAGGCCCTGGTACTGTCCCGCCTTGACTACTGCAACTTTCTCCTGGTCGGCCTCCCTGCCTCTGCTGTCTGTCTGCTCTAGCTCATCCAAAACTCTGCTGCATGCCTTTTCCCTTCCTCGTTTCTCCCATGCTATACCACTGCTCTGCTCCCTCCACTGGCTCCCTATCGTCGCAATTCAAAACTCTTCAACTTGCCTATCGTCGTCTCAACCTTTCTACTCACTCCTATCTTCGGACTGTTTCTCCCTACAACCCCTCTTGTCCCCTTCACTTCTCATCCAATGGCAGATTAGCTGTCTTTTGCTCTTATTGGTATTTGATCTTACTATCTACAGATTTTATTGTACTTTATAACTGCTCTTATCTGTAGTGTGAAATGGTGTAATGTGATATTTTGTATTGTGATATTTTGTAACAACTAAGTTGCTCTGGATAAGGTAATTTAATAAATAAATAAATACATTATAAATAATGTAAGTCTGGCATACTGTTGTACTGTCTTATGCACCTGAAAGGTTACGTATACAGATGTATACATGGGCGCTTGAATATTAAATAACATTTAATGCAGCCACTCTATTAAATAACAGGGAATACAACTTATATTAAATCATTTTGTTTTCCCTGTAGCTATATTATCTACTCATACTGATTCAGCATAGTATCCCGTATGCATAAATATATATCGTATTATTATTATTAGAAACAGTACGTAACCTACATGCAACAGCGCAAACAATACCACAGCTTTGACCAAGAACTGCTTTGCTTGGCAGGGATTGGACGGTAAGCCAATAACAATTTGCAATATATTAGGAAGGGCGGGGCATTAAAAAGTTCCTTCCAAAAGAAATGAGCAGCACCGAAGGGGCGGGGTCTTTGGGCTGGCGGGGAGATTCGGTTGAAATCAGTAAAACCGAGCGCTCTGGAATCGAACCACCGATCGGGCTCTTCGGAAGAGATTAAAAAATAACAACAATCGCACGAAGGAAAAAAAAAAAAAAAAAAGAATAATGAAAATACACACTGTAATTGTTTGTCAGAGACAACGTGTTAAAACGCGATCGTGAGTGTTTTCAGCCAAAACACTGCTTTAGACAAAGTGAGTATAAACTTTATTCACTGCTTTAAATATTATTATTTGTGGTTTTGTTCTGGTAACATCAACAAACAGTAAATATCGCTGTTACTGGTACAAAAAAAATCCATTTTGATTCCAGTATGTATAGATTTTTCTCTCTACCACAATCCTGCACGGGCCTCTCCTTGCAGAAGAGGATCCCCGGGCTTGCGTAGCTCAGACTTCGGCGGTAAAAGCCTGAGAAACGGGAAGACTGAGCTGTTTGTTATCGTCGTGTTGTTTTTAAGTGCATGCTACAACCGTAATGTTTGTGTGGACCGAGACGCTTTTCACGAGATTTTCTTTGAGATAATCGTTTGAGTGAGACAGGTGGCAGGTTGATTGGTTTACATTTTTGTTCTACGATACTTGTGTAAATATTATCGCGAGGTAATTTTAAAGATGCTAACCCTAATTGGTTTCAAGGGGTTTGGTTAACTTTTTTTCTTTAAGCGTTTAATTTTGTTTTCCTTTTCAAAACATACTGGGTCAATTGCAGCGTACTGCACTTAGTCCACTTAGTGTCTATAACTGGCGGATTAAGCAGGTTTAGTCCACTTGATTGAACTAAATTAGTACACTTGATAATCCCGATTGCATCGGATCTGAAGTTAATCCTCACCGGTGGATCGTCTGCTAAATCAAACTAAACAAGATCATGATCGCAGCCTGTCCAATCAGTATCGTGAGGATCCTGTTCAGCGGGGTTCATTTAGTACTGTGAAGGGGACTAATTTAGTCGGCTACGCTTGAAAGTCTTGAAAGTGTTTTGCAGAGATGGCTGCATTTAACGATTAGTGCATCTGAAAACTTTATTGCGTACATTTCTCATGTCTGTCTCTTTCGGGCAGTCAGACCCGTGATAATAAACAAAGGTCTAGCACAATATGTTATAGGCCGTGCATTTAAAATATCATTTTTAATCGTGTTCCTTTGTCTGCAATCACACTGGGGCCGTTTGAAACGGACTCGGTCTGGTTCGTTTTGTCTGAAACAATGTGCTTGCTGTTCACACTTATCTGGATGCGAACTAAAGTTCAGTTTTTTGGCCCTTTTCCATTTTTTCCGGACAGCACGTTTGTATTCGCAATGCAGTTTTCATGTGAACTTGGTTCGTTTATCTGGTGTGTGAACCGGATGTTTACAGTATCTACAAGGCGTACTGAAAGATTGCGGCTATTGATGTATTGCTGCGGTTTTTAATATAGCAGGTATCAGGTTATTACATATTGCTGTGGAAGAAAGCACTGGGGGACACTAAGCTAATTTAATTAATATAAGTATTCAATGCCTACACTAGGAGAATGCAGTTTACGCAATTCTGCACGGTTCTCCTACTGTCGGCATCAAACAAAGTCATTTAAGAAAAGACTAAATATATTTCACTGAAGCTGTTCAAATAACAGTATATAATAACACAATAATAGTTTAAAAGTTAAACATCGGGTGGATTTATTGTAGATCCTAAAAGCTGTGTTTTATTTATATTGTCATCTAGTCAATGTATTGTCATTCCGACTGGGGTAACAAATTAAGGCTGGAACTCTGACAATGCACGGTTTCACAAGATGTGGCACCCTAATGTATTTGCCAGCACTTTTAGTTTTTTTTTTTTTTTTTTTTTTTTTTTTCTCTACCTGTTTCCAATAGGAGCTAAACTGCGCGAAAATATTTATTTCGAGTCAGGTTAACATGTATAGTTCGTTCCCGATGTGAAAAGGGAAAGTGTCGAGCAGCTGTTGACACTGACGTTTTGCAAGCGAACCAGACTCGTTGCCTTTGACAAAACGGACCTGGCGGGCTTTGTTGTTCACACTGCACACCAAACCCTCTAAACGGACCCAGTGTGAACACACCCTTTGATACCGTTTTCTGTTTGACCCAATACAATTTGTTAATGTGCGTTAACAATAAACAATAAATGGTCCATTATCACGCAGTTACAACTTTTTGTGCCTATGTATCAATATAGGCATCTTAAATGCAAGTATGATCTGCCAGTTTGAAATGTGCACACAAATACCTAAAAACAAAAAGAAAATACAAAGGTTAAATGACAGTGGACTTCCTGGAAGGCATGGTTTGCAAACATATTTTGGAAAATATATGTTGACGGTCCAGTGGTCAGAGAAATTGGCTTTTTACCAGGATGTTCCAGGTTTAATCCCAGCTCTGCCACTGACTGTGTGACCCTGAGCAACTCTCTTAACCTCCTAGTGATCTGTCCTTCGGAGGAGACGAAACTCGAGGTCCTATTGGAAGTGAGAGCAGCAGTTGTGATGCATAGGTCCCGCCAGGACTGAAAGGGTTAAAGACTCCTTGTTTTTGTGTTTATCCTTAGTTGCTACAATGGAAGAGATGGAGATAGACCTGCAGCTGGGGGGAACAGAGACGGTGTCACACCAAGTGGAGCAGGGTGGCTTGAGCGGTGTGTTCCCGATAATCATTCCTGAATCGGAGAGTGACATAGAGGAAGAGGAGTGGCCCGTGCCCATTCTGAGGGGGCTGCTGCAGGGGGGTACCAGCTCTGAGGTCGAGCCAGCACGACAGGGGGCTGTAACCAGGAGGAGGCGGGCGACGCGGGCGCAAAGCCAGGCTACTCGCACCTCTGCAAGGTCCAGGTGGCCCCTCACAGCAGGAAGTGCCAGGTAAAGTTCTGAGTCACTGAGTGTTGATTACAGGCTCACAGTTCACAAAGCTTCCTTGGCTGTAGATACAGTACTGAGTTTTTTTGCAGTTCAATGCCTTTTGAACCTGTTTTACTCTGAAAAAAAATACTTTAAACAGCATGTGTAAAATAAACAGTGCATTTGAAAATATTTTGGACCTGACATGCATGAATGGACCACAAAAGGTTAAAATAAAATAAATATATACTTTTTTTTTTTTTTTAAACTTTCGAATGTTGGATTCACTTGTCGATAAGTGCCATCGTTATCGAATAGTCGAATGTTCGACTATTCGGTCTCACCCCTAGTTGTAATGTGGGAATAGCATGCTGCAGCTCGCATGCTCAGTGTTGGTGAAGTCCTGATCTGACAGCATGTAACACGGGCAGCTCTTATGATTTACATACTGTTTATTTTTCAGTAAAAATACGTTTTAAATTTCAGTGAGTTTGTTCTGCTATATCTACATCTTAAAAACACCCCAGCAAGCACGTTGTCATACATTTTCATTAGCACAATCTGAAAGCTAAATTTAGTAAATGCTGTTTTTTTTTTTTTTGGTTTACTGCAATCAAGTAAGCTGCAGTACATAGTACACTTCCTAATTACAGTCCCAAGTATTCTTGTGTGTTCTGCTTTCACATTTTTTAAATGATCAATTTGACAAATAAACTTTGCTTTCCCTGCAACAGCTGGCCCTGCTTTAGTACAAAGCTCATGCTACATACCGTTTTACAGAATGGTAACTGCTCTGGGTTACTGTGCCTGCTACTTTGGCTGAAGAGAGATTATCAGCTCTTCATCTAACTATTGAATCTTGTGCAATTAAATCATACTTAAACTCCAGACTGTAAACAATGTAATTAAATCTATTATATCTGGAATGCAAGACGAAACAGATGAGAAAAATCCATTTGTGTTGACTCAAAACTATTTGGGCACTGTACGATTTGACTTGTGAAAGATAACGTTGTTTTTTTGGAGTTGATAGCTTTTCTCAGCTTGGTACGGTAATCTTTTCACTTCCCTGTTTGTTTAATTCTTGCGCTTTTTTGCTGCATTACAGCCCTTTAATTATTTTCTTTAAGTGTCCAGGCCATTTTGTTAATGGCACGTTTGCACTACACAAACCTTAATTTCTTTTTATTTGTTGCTGTTCTTGTTCTAAGTTTCTTAAATGCAACTGTTCATTTTAAACTACTTTTTTACACACCACTACTCGCATGTTTGGTCACCATCTCAACTTTTTGCAAGATACTGGGGTTCCCGTATTCTGCTGGTGTTAATACAGCAGCTCTCTGCACTTACAGGCGTTTTTATTCAATCAAGTTGTTAGTCCTTCTCGCACTTCAATTCATTAAAACATGTGATATGCATTTTTTGCACAGACAAATGTCCTGTTGCATTCATAAATATTGGCACTTGTGTTTAAAGGGAGATGCAGGATATTTGAGCCTAACTCCTAAAAAACAGCTGTCATTGTTTTTTTGATTTTGCATTTGTAACCATTTAAGTCATAGTCTGGAGCCCTGCATCATAATTTCTCATTTCTCTGTGATTCAGTGGTACAATCAGATTGATACATTATGATGGTGTGACTGAGGGAGGATTGTTTTTTGAGGAAAATTCCCAGTCTAAATGTTTTAAATGTGTTTAATGAATGTTTAGGGAATGAAATGGACTCGAACAGCCCTCATTGAGGTACGATAAGACCAAATACTTTTGACTGCTAATAAACAGTTCTGTTCTGTGGCACAGGCAGGCCTCCGCGATGGACAGCATCTTCCAGCCAAGCCGCAGCCAGACTGTGCAGCTGCCTTACACCGGCTCACTGGTGCACATTGTGGGGGACTCTGCCACAGTGAGTGTCACTGACCCGGGTTCAGGGAACACCACGGAGCAGAGTGACTCTGAGGAGAGCCTGACTGACCTGGAGGAGGCTGCAGCGCCTGCAGCCCCCGTCGTGCCCGCTGTCTCTCTCACCACAGGTACCAGCTCTTCACTGTCTGCTTTCTAACTTGCAGAGCGAGGCTTGAAACCTGCACCCAGTCCTGGGTTTCTAAAATGCCTTCACTTAACTATATTATTTAAATCAGGAGCCAGTAGTTTGCTGATAAATGAATCGTCCCTAGCCACATGAACAACTATTAATAAACCTGAAAATGTGTTCATGCTGCAGTTCAAAATAGGTTTATCAGGGCTCCTGTTCATTCCAGTAATATACCTAAACTAGCCCTGGTACTGAAACAGGATTGTTCAGCTGTTTTCCCTGGCATCAACGGTAGTTAAATGCGGTGACGTTTGTCATTTTTATACATGGAACTGTGTAGGGGTAACATGCTTTTCAATCACGCTGATTTTTCAAACGGTTCTGCTATTTAGACAAGCACTGCCCCCAACAAAACATTGTACATTAAAAAAAAATCATCCATTTTATTGAAACTTTAAATACCGATGCATTAGGAATATGTTTTCCATGGCAAACTTGAATCTTAATACTCCCCTTGCATATTACTGCCGTAATCTGGGGCTATTTTGGACAGTTTTGAGACACTTTTTTTTGTAGTAGTTTCTTTTATAAATCATTTTTTGGAACTAAGTTTGTGATATATTTACAGGAATACCTATGTAATAGTGTTGAAACATTTTTGTAACATGTGACTTAGACCCTTTTTTCTATTTAAAGTTTGTCCGATGTTCCAGGGCTTTGTGGAGTCTTTGGACACCCCTTTAAACCTTTCCTCATTTCAACACTGGACACCTGAGAAGTTTATTTTTTTAAAAACTAAAAATAGTGGAGTTTGTCCACAGGAGAACTTTAAACCCCTGAACTGCTTTTTTTGCTTTCATTACTCAAAATGCTGTAGAGAACAAACATAAACTAAGTAATGTTAACCTGCAAACAAATATTTTAAGTTTCACAGACAGCAGCTCTTCGGCAATTTCCGTGTAACCATGGTAGCTTTTTTCTTTTATATGTTCGAACCATTTCTACCGTCTCTGCAATCTAATCCCTTTCAGATCAGAGGATTTCCTAGTCTGAAATTTTCACTCCTTGCGCAAATCATACAAAGAAAGTAGGGAAACCCAAGAATAAAATAAAACTAAACTCATTAGAAAGCTAAGCACCAGGGTTTTAAAATAGTCCATAGTTTGTTTAAAATGTACTGTTTTAATTGCAAAAAATAACTTTAATTTCTGTCCAACGTTTAACGACGTCCAAAATAGCCCCAGATTACGGTGTGGGTAAAAGACTTGGCTTCACCTGTAAATGGATTTGTGTGTGTGCAGGTCTTGCAGTGCCAGCAGAGGGCCGTGCTGAGACTGTAGGGTCTGTGCAGAGGGATGTAGAAGGTCCTCTCCAAGACTCGGAGGTAAGGAGGCCTGGTTATATATTTCTTCCATTCATTTTGTTAAATATCTGCTTCATGTTAACAAGATATTCAGTAAGAGGTGCCATTACCATTAAACTGTGACCCTGGGGACAATGTGGCCTTTTATTTGCAAAATGTGTAGTTTTAAATATCAGTATAAATTACCACTTAGTTGACATCTCTTTGAGAAAGTGGAGATAATCTCATACATTTCGAGATACATGGCTGCTGAACATACAATGATAGCTTTTGTTTTATTGGGTTTTTATCTCTGTCCCTCTTTCTGTCCAGTCAAGCTCTCCAGTGAAAATTTCTGGGCCGAAAGAGGTGTCCACTGCTTCCATAGCACCCCCCAATGGTCCTGGGGAGGAAGAGGGAGATACCTGTCCTATCTGTTTCGAACCCTGGACCAATGCAGGGGAGCACCGCCTCTCCACCCTGCGCTGTGGGCATCTCTTCGGGTTCACCTGCATCGACCGCTGGCTCCGGGGGCAGGGGGGCAAGTGTCCGCAGGTTAGTCACTGCTGCAAGGTATGCCAGCTTTTAATAGCAATATTGCTTCCCGGATTACCAGCAACCCTACGGAAATGGAAAATAGCACTGTCCAAGTATTTACGGTAATCATCGGAGCGAGAAATTGCCAGCAATCTTCCTGAAGAGAAGGGCTTCAAGTAGCAACAATATACTATTTGCAAGACTATAGTAAGTATTTCACGTTTAAAATGCTGTGCCATTGCTGTACATTTTAAAAAGACCTTTATGAAACAGATTTTCTGCAGTCCCCCAAGTACACCCTCTGTCTGTGGACCATGTTGATTGATCATTTGAGCAATGGAAAATGACTTCACTTTTGCTTTATATGCAAATAATTGATATAATTAAAAAAATAAATAATTGCCATAGGTTTCCATCATCACTAATACATTTAGCAGCATTACATCCACTTGTGTAAAGGGAAGTCGTTCAGATGACTGATCAATTAATTATGCAGTGGAATTTGATATAAGACAACCCATGTGACGGACTCTGTTTTTGATTGTTTCTCTGAGCATGCTAATGCTGTAGCACTAACCAGCTGAGTGCGTCTCCCCACAGTGCAATAAGAAGGCGAAGCGCACGGATGTTGTGGTGTTGTACGCTCGCACGTTGAAGGCCCTCGATACCAATGAGCAGGAGAGGATGAAAAGGTACAGGACTGAGCGTGGTTTATAATTGCAATATTCTGTGGTGTTTGTATATACTCGGGGCCTGTGGATAATTCTTACTGCATGAAGTTGTGAGCTGCTGTGAATTAACTGGTGCTCCTCTCCTCCCGCAGCCTTCTGGAGCGCGAGCAAGCCCTGCGGAGGAAGTCTGAGCTGGAGTCGGCACAGTGCAGGCTGCAGCTCCAGGTGCTGACAGACGAGTGCGGGCGACTGCGCAAGCAACTGCAGGTACCAATGACTCCCTCGCTACGCACATTACCTCTCGCTCCATTCTGAAAACTGCTCCCTGATTTGCTCCTCCTTTCGTCATCTTCTCTTCTGTTGTCCACTGTGTTTCAGGAGTTGAAGGTGTTGATGTCCCAGCAAGGCTGTAGTTCCTCTCAATCGAATGGCTCCCGCACCACCCTCTCGCAGGGCACCAGCCAGGCCCAGGGGGGCCGCTACACTTTCAACAAGGCTGTGATGGTGTCTCAGACAGGGAACTGCCGCGTGCTTTCCTACTGCGAGCCTCTCAGCTGCCTGCTGGCCTCCCAACCCTCCCCACAAGCAACACTGGTACCAGGTGAGTAGCAAAGAGTTACTGCAGCATGGCAAAGTTACTGCAGCCCTCCACAAAAAACCACTGCAACCAGCTTTACATAACATAGTCCTCAAAGTCATGGGAGTCACTTCTCGCTCTCTTTATTCCAGTCCACGGTTTTATTAACCCCTTACGGTCCTATGTCGGACCAGGTCCGACATTACAATTTTCCCTATCCAGTCCGATGTTGGACCCTGTCCGACGTCATCACAAAGACGTAAAGCACAGGTCTCTAGCCGAAAAAAAATGGCCGTATCTGATAGCCCCATGCACCACAGAGATAACACAGGCATAAGCAAAGGAGATAGTTGCTTCTGCATTCAGCGCTCAGTGAATATTTGCAAAGCTTTTTGAGATGTTATAGTAATAAAATGACTTGGATCTCATTATTGAGGAGTTTGGTGATAAAACGAGTGATCAGGAGAGGATTTATCAGTATGCATGTCTATAAAGAGGTATGTGAAAAATACAGCGAACAAGGGGTGGGTTTTGGCTGTAGTTACAGTACTGAGTGTCCTTTTGCGATTCAATGCCTTTTAAATCTGTTTTACTCTTGGGGGGGGGGGGGGGGAATATTTTAAACGGCACATGTAAAATAAACACAACGTGTGAAAATAAATTGGACCTGAGAAGTGCTGAATAAATGGACCGCTAAGGGTTAATGAAATCAGAAATCCAGAGGTTTGTTCAAATTAGGTCATTGATTATTTAATTGAAGCAAGGTGTTCAGTTAAGCTATTAATTCAGACAGTAATATGGTTATTGATTAAGACCTACAGCTATATCCAAAGGTTTACTTCACCTATGATCTTCAGGTTGAGACAAAAAAAAACAACTATAGGAACATGATTTAGATCTTTTATTTAACATCATATAGTGAAAGAAACTACAAAATTATATAGCAAGTGTCTACTGGAAGCCATAATAACAGTACAGTATTTAATGTTAGAAAGCATGTTGTAATTCAATAGGTTGTTCAGCAGATTTCAGTTGACTTTATTCAACAAAATGCGTTTTCTACAGGGTGATGCAAAACTTGTGGCCATAGCAGTAGTATAAAAATACAGTAATGTCTGAGATTGGGCTTTAACTTGAAGTGAACTTTTGAACTTTTGATTGTTTCAATGCCAGTAAAGAAACTAAGCAAAGGGCTGCCTAAAATGGTTACTGTAGCCTTGGTTGATTTATTCCTCTAAGGTGACTAGGGCGTTATGTTTCCAAGGGCAGTTGAGTTGTTTTAGTCAGAGTAGAAATGCATTCTGGTACCTTTTGCTTAACACTGCAGAACTACAAGTACCAGAATGAACTGTGATATTAAACAGCCTAAACTGTCACAGTGTTCTGTAGTTTTTATAGGAATGTGCCTGTGTGTCTCAGGTTGCGGTGTTAAGAAGATCAGTGCAGTCAGCATGAAGGCGTGTCAGTACGTACCAATCCACGCCAAGCAGATCCGTGGCCTGGCCTTCAACAACCAGGCAGACAGTCTAATGCTCTCTGCAGCGCTGGACAGCACCGTCAAACTGACCAGGTACAGTGAAACCTACATGGTCAAATCAGTCAATCGCAATACAACCCCCAAGCCTTTTTTAAAATGTACACTATATGTCCAATCCAATTAGAATATATATTATCTAGACTAATAATGATCCCGATATTTTGGATAATTCTAATGTTTTTATGAAATTTTGAAAAACTGCAAGGTTTGGTCTAAGTTAAAAGTGGATTGGATTACACAGTCGAAATCTGGATCAAAGTTATCCTGATCGCATTTTGAAAAACCCAGTTTCAAAATATAAAATATGTAATGCACAAAGGTTCTTAATGGGAGTTGCCAAAGGCTTTGGGTTATTGCACTTAGAAAAGAATGGCGCTGTTTACAAGTCTGGCTCTCTAAATACTGCACAAGCTCGGATGTGTGCAGGTTGGCATGCCTGTGGGAATGACAAAGCGTTTCTCATTGAATTTCTTTTAGTATTTGAGTGTTTTAATAGTTCTGGATGTTGCCTGTGACAGTACAAGATGTGACTCTTCTCTTTCCTCTTGTCTTCCCAGCCTCCTGACCAACACGGTGGTGCAGACCTACAACACGGGCCGTCCCGTGTGGAGCTGCTGCTGGTGTCTGGATGATCCCAATTACTTCTACGCTGGGCTGAACAGCGGCTCTATCCTGGTATACGACACACGGGACACCAGCACATATGTGCAAGAGCTCGCTCCGCTTGGGTCCAGGTAACCACAGGGGGGTGGAAGGGAGGAACTGTGCGGGAGAAGTGAATGGAGTGATAACTAATACTAGTGGAAGCGAGAGGACTGTCAATGATCAGCAGGAAGTAGTGTATTTTTACAAGGTCTTGCAATTGTATTGTAGACCAATTCAATCTATTCAGGGATTTAATGAGCATAAAAATGATCCCATGTGAGCCTTGCACTCCTTTTTTAGAATGCTATATTTACAGTCAAATAGGATCTTTACTGCTACACAGAATGTAAACTATAACAAAATCTGTAGCGGTGTCAGGATAGTGGTCTTCAGGGTGAGTGTGACAATGGGGGGTAGAAACCATGGTTATGAAAATTTAGACACAAAAGATCACAGTTGAATTGAGTGCAGATATTGCTTATGTACTCCGTTTCTTGTCTGTTCCTAGGTGCCCGGTGGCCTCCCTGTCCTATCTCCCTCGCGCCGCCTCTGCTGCTTTCCCCTGTGGGGGGTTGATTGCTGGGACCCTGGAGGGGGGCAGCTTCTGGGAGCGGAAGGATGGGACGACTTACAGAGCCCACCTCCTCCCGCTGGAGACGGGTGGCTGCACAGACATCCAGGTGGAACCAGCCAGCCGGCACTGTCTCGTTACCTACAGGCCAGGTGAGTAAGAGAGCGAAGCCCTCCCAGCCCAGAGGGATGCTAAAGCAATGGATTTCTACAGGGGGACAGAGATGCCAATAAACAGTTTTTTTTATTGTGGCTTTCTAACTGACATACTAAAAGCTCTGAGCCAGGTTGCTTAGTAACCAGTTTAGGGGTCCTTCAGAAACAGCTGTGCAAATGTTGCCTTGCTTGCTTTTTAGTCTGGGATTAAGGAACGGTGGGCACAGGTTCTTTACCAACACAGCTTGAAATTCCACCTTTTAAAATAATCCAGAATAAAGAGAATTCCCAATTTTAAAATCAGTGAAGTATTTTATATTGGGTTGTTAATTTCTAAATGCCATGTGTTTTTCAATTACCAAAATTATAGATTGAACAACAAAAATTATTTCTAAGGCTAGCAGCCCCTGGCTTTTATATAAAAAATAAATAAATATCCCGCTACTATTTTCTGCTTTCATAAATTGTCATTTCTGGGGTGAAACTGGGAGTATGCTTGACTATTCTAATTGGATACCAAGATGCAAAATTGTACAAGGCCTCAGCACAATTCTAAATTATTGAAATTTCATTTAAGTTTCAATTGTTCAATGCATCCTAGAAAACTGCTTAGCCATTAAAAATGATATCCTTCTTGCACATGCCACACTTACTCCTATAATTGTAACACAACTAGGTATGAATTTTCCTAGGCACACGTTTTTAGGGTATCCATGTCATGTGACCCCCTTTTGTATGAGTTCTGATCTGGTTTTGAGAGTGATACTGATCTAATGACAGTTGCTTTTGTCCTAAAGCTTCTAAATTATGTTTTTATTAAAAAATGTTTTTATTGTCTTCTGGGTATCCAGTTACTTTGAGACATTGGTCAAACAAGAAAAAAAATCATTCTAGAATTAGGGCATTTTGGTATCTGCAAGATCCCAAAAGAGACCTATCAAACAGCTGAAGGTGTTGGTTGGTGTACTGGTTTCAGAACACTATTCTGCCCATTAAGGCTCATCCCTTGTTAACACTGCTGGGACGGTCCAAGACATGTTGTTTTAGCTGTTAATACTTTCATGCATTGTTTTCTTTCTATCTTTAATACTTGCCCCTTTCTTTTTCCCCAAGGCAAGTCAAACCCCTCTCTGCGATGTGTACTGATGGAGCTCAGCAGGGGGCGCCAGATAGACTCGTCTGAGGACCCTCCGTGTACCTGCCACCCCATCCAGTCCTTCAGCGCCGGCTCCTCCTGCAAGCTGCTCACCAAAAACGCTGTGTTTGAGAGCCCGGCACGCGACGGGGCCATGCTGGTGTGTGCAGGAGACGAGGCTTCCAGCTCTGCTATGGTAAGAGCCCTTTTGACTGAAGGGAGGGTGGTGTAGGGCCTTGAGGTTAGAGCTGATGGACTGACAGGGAGCCATTGTGAACTGGTGGTTGTGAGTGTTAGGCAGGCAGTGTCCTGGATGGTTAGAGCTTACAACTGGTAGGCTGTGTCTAGTCTTTGCTCCAGGTGACTGAAAGGGAGATTGTGTATTCTAGTCTATGGGCTAAGGGACTGGGAGGTACTCTGTAGTTTAATCTTTGGGCTGAGGGACTGAGAGAGAGGCCGGTGATCTTGGGCTAAGCTGTTTATTGGGCTGGGCTTGGCGAGAGTATACAGTAAATTCGTCTGTATGGTACTGTTCTGTAAATCCTTACCTGTGATGTCTTGGCAGCTGTGGGATGCCGGTCGTGGTTCTCTGATTCAGAAACTGCAGGCTGACCAGCCAGTACTGGACATCAGCCCCTTCGAGGTGAACCAGAACAGCTACCTGGCCTTGCTCACGGAGAAGATGGTGAAGATCTACAAGTGGGATTGAGATAAAGAACTGCAGGAAGAACCAGTATGTGTGCAGCATGTCTGGAGTAGATTGAGGGAATGTGGGAGCCCTTTAACACAGCACAACAGAAGGGCTTCTGGAAGTGCTTGAGATAAGGCAGCAGTTCATGCGGCATGATTTTGAGGGAAGGGGCATTCTGGGAGCACTCGTATTTGGGGTCGCCATAGAAATAAAAACTAATGATCCAATGAGAATTGAGAAAAGCGTCAAACCAAATACACCATGGAGTTGTGGGTTCCCACTAATTATGACTTTGTGATCTTCAGAATGAATAGGAACTTGGGGTTACAACAGTTTTAACTTGAGTAGAGTCCCCACTGTAAATTGGGACAAATGAGGGGAATGCCTATCGGGCTAAAGGTCCAGTGCTGGGGTGTGTTGAGTGCATCATATACAAGATAGTGAGGCACAACTCTCTGCATGAATATGGACCAGTGGTGACCATTGTACAGGCAGCAGTGAAGATCTTAAGTGTTGTGTGTGTTTTTTTTTTTTTTTTTTTTTTTTTTTTTAATTTAGAAGTGATCCCAAATAGCTCACAGAGCAGCAACATCGTGTTTCCAGTAGGCACTCTCTCTTCCCATTGTTTCTTTTATATTGCTTTTATTTAATACAATGTTTGCACATTTGGATTTGTCTGAGGCCTTGGTAGCTGTCCCAGATAGGCATGCTCAGTCTCGCAATACAGTTTTCAGTACTTTGCATCACCAAAATAAAATTCATGAAATCAATTCACATGGGAAGAGGAAGACTGGATTTGCCTGAGAAATTGGGCACAAAAAGCTGAATTTATCAAGATATTTACATAATGCAGTTTGCGCCATTAAAAAAAAAAAAAAAAAAAAAAAAAAAATACAGTAAACTACTTTGGGCTAGAGGGTGTTCTGATAATCAAATTACAATTGAAATGTTAATGACTTTCCCTATCAAGAAACCTGAAGACATAATACAAACCCTTTACCCCGATGACTGGCCTGCTAGGGCATTTCCTGTGATAACAAGGCAGGAGCGCACGGCACTCGAGGTTAACAAGTGGCTGTTTGGAAAGTGGAGGTGTTTGGATAATCGGAGTTTGAAAACTGAGTCTGTAATTCTGTCAGTGTTTCCCCACTTACAACAATTAGCCTAGGCGTGCTTTCTAGTAACTTAGTATTACATTAAGTTTGTTTAGGTACTTGAGTTTTATTCTGGTCCTATATTCAGGTTGTCACTAGCAGCTTAACCTTTAAACATAAGCCTATTTTTTAAAACTTGATTGCTTTTGTATTTACAATTTATATCTACAGTGCCCTGCATTTGTTTTCAGTTTTCTGCTGAATGATTCCTTGTTGACTGACTATGTTCTTCCACAATTCTTAGCTTTTATGTGGATACTTGTTTGCTGCCCTGTTTGTTTACATTCCCTTAAAGCAAGGGTCTCCAATCCTGGTCCTGGAGGGCTTGTATCCTTCCTGGTTTTTGTTCGAACTGTACCCTAAATGACTTAATTGGACCAGTGAAGTGCTTATTAGAAGCTTAATTGGTCCAATTAATTTTAGTGAACAGTTAGAACAAAAACCAGGAGGGACACTGGCCCTCCAGGACCAGGCTTGGAGACCCCTGCTTTTAAAGTGCTGCTGCTGTCAGAACTAAACAGGAGGTTATTTACATCACCAAGCTCAGGAAGAAATAAGGACCAAGAGTATATGGTTTCAACATGGTCTTGTAAGCCTTGGTTCACTCAACACTAGTTACAAAGCTTTGTTGCCCGAAGTTGAAATAAAATTAAAATACGGCCTCTAACCTCAAACTTCCACTATTTAAATGAATAATATTAAACTAGAAAATGGAGGTTGCTTTTGATTTTTAAACAGGGTATACATACATAGTCAGTGTGTGTGCATGCTATAAACTGTGCAGAGGGAGAATTATTTATATATGTGTGTCTGTGCTTTATATGTTTCTCGATTTATGATTGTTTAATTTTGTAATAAAGTAGATTCTGTAATTCAGTTGATTGTGTTCTGTTTCTTGTAGCTGCCTACCAGGAATGCCTGTATGTGTATATATATATATATATATATATATATACGTCTAAATATATATGGTACGTACAAGGTTGTGTGTTTTAAGTGGTGTTTACAGTCAAATTACAACAACATGCTGGACTTCTACAATATTTAACTAATTAAAATTATTCACTGGATACAAGACAGAACCTATCTGTCCTGCTGTGACACCTTTGATATTTTATCATGTAATTTTACCAGTATGACCTGAATGGATTGGAATAAAGTAATGGGACAAGCCAGAACTTGTCAAGTAGAAATATGGTTATGACTCACGCTAACTAAAAGAGGAATAAGTGATTTTGTGACTTTTCTGCCCACCAGGGGCTCATGTTATGCTATGAAATATATAGAAAACAGTCCCATTTACACGAATGTAATCGATTGGCACATTCTGTGCATGCGCCCAGTGGGATAAGAGTTTGATCCACTTGCTTGGACTAACATTAGTACCATTGCTAATCCCAATGGCAGCATAGTAAAAATGGATTAGATCATTGGAATCAGCAGTTAAACTAGATTAAGTTTACTGATTGCAATTTATAAAACCAGACCCTTGTGGTTGCAAAAAAAAAAGGGGATTAAGTTATTCCTGTGAAGTCACTATATGCTAGTCTGGTTGTTCTGATTTGTCCCTTTTTTCTCTATTTGCTTGCAAACCTGTTTAATATGGGATATACATGTGAAAACTCTGTTCTTTACATTCCTTATGTATGTATTACATCACCCAGGAATAATGTATATTTTTAATAAGCTTTTACTTCTAATGCAACTACGAAGGCCAACTTTAAAACCGGTAATTTTACACTGTAATATTAAACTTTCAAATCTTGTTCTAATGTGAATACTGTGCATTTACATTATTATTATTATTATTGTTACTCTGCTCACCTGTTGCTCATGCTTAACAGTCAATTGTAATACAGTGCTATGTTACTTTTTTTTAACTTATTTTTCATTCTTGGTAGAATATGAATATTGTTTAAGCTGTGTACAGTTATTATATAACAATAAACTGTTCAGTCTGTAGATATTAGAATCTTGATACAGCTGTTTAAATAACGTACCTGTCATTTTTCATTAACATCCTGACAACTTTTTACACTTATAACTTTAAAGTGTTTCAAAGCTTGTTTTAAAATGGCCACTGTACACAGGTTTGAGATCTGTCTTCTAAATCACTGCAGGAAGAGCGATAAAATGTGTGCTCTGGCTTTTCTGTTTCTTATCACATCGTGGATCGTTATCAGGAGGGGATATATCAGGTGTCTTCATTTATTGGTGTATTTAAAATGTTTGACTAGAATAATCCCTCCTCCAGATTAAACAGCCTGGTTATAATGAGATGCAGGACTAATCCTGAATATCCTGCTCACCCCTACATCACAGAGTGGCATCATCCTGCTACTGCTTGCAGCAGTGCGAGGTTATAGACTGCATGTCATCTGCTAACATCCGGATTTGAACTACTTCATGAAAGATGCTTTAACGTGTCCCCTGCAACAACATGTTTAAAAGTTGCCAGAATATTGCTTGGTGTTAGTTGGGCAGCTGTACTGCTTCATGTTATTTAAAATACAAGATCTTACTTAGATTCTTATTATCAATCTCAATATGGCTCCCATATGACATTTCATAAAAAAAAAAAAAAACGCCAGACAGTGTGTGAGAGGTTTAGGATTAAGTGACAGGGTATTTAGAGAAGTACTATTATTAGTAGTAGTTGTGGTAGTAGTGTCATTATTATTATTATTCATTACAATAGTAACAGTAGTGTTATTATAATTAACAATCAATCACAATCCCAACAATACTAAATGACTGGTAAGTACTGGTATACACAAGTTTAGGCATCCGTCTGTGTTACAATATGTGTGTCAATTGTTATCTGGTTTCATAGACCCCCTATAGCACTGTTTATGTACTTAATATGATGTTTACAGTGTTTAAATGTCTTGCTCACAGCCTTAAAAATACAAACACATAATCAGAGAACTCAAAATATCTTTTTAGAGGTAGTTAGCAGGCAAATACACCTAGCTGATATTTACCTATTTAACACATGAGGTTATCTTAGTATATATTTGAATATTGTGCTGCTTGGAGCTGAGGGAAGGTGGTTACAAAAGTACTTTGCATATAAATGCTTATCTTCTTGATCTAGTTTTGAATTGAGTTAACAAACTACCCAGGAATTAACACGTGGCCCTTTTCAAAGGCACCAAAAAACAAATGCAACAAATTCTGTGTTATAGACAGATATCATAATATTTTTTAAAAGATGCTGTAAGGATAGCAGTTCAGTGCATAATACAGTACGGGGTGTAGCAAAAAGTCAAATTTCCACTTGGCTAAGAGGAAGACAGTTTATCCTGTCCTGTGTTGGTCCTGTAACTTTTTTTTTTTTTATTCTGATATGTCCACATCTCACTTGGTGTGTGTGGTTTTTTTTTTTTTTTTTGTTTGCTATAGCCCCTGGTCTAAGCTACAACCACACCAAGGCCCTTTGCTGGCTTGAGTCTGATTGGTTGAAGCTAGCCTTTCTATCTAAAGGTTTACTCTCCTTTCTCTGCTCTCTCTGTCTCACCCTCTCTCTCCTTCCCTTCTTTAATATTTTTAATATCGTAAATATTTCCAGTACACATATTTGGTTAATTCACTGGTAAACATGTTGAGAGTAAATTGTCCTATATTTTCCCTTTACAAGAGCCCTTCACTAGTTCACTGTTTTCAACATTTCATGTTTTTTTCAAGTCAGATAGAAGAATAAAAAGGGTGTACTCTTATCTTTTTTTCTAGTAAATTAAAATTAATACATGGAAATCAATTCTGTCCAACATCAGATCCAATATGTTGACAGCCATGCAAAGGCTCTTTAAAACTTACATTTTAATCTAATCAGTGATCAGCACAGCAAATTATTTTGCATTATAAATCCAGTATGAGAAACATTCCTGTTTCTAAAGAACAAAGCACATCCTGTCCACAGTTTCGCCCCATTCTTCCTTCAAAACAATATGCTCTTACAGGTGTTGAACTCAGTTTCACCCCAGCCTTCATTTGAGCTCCTGCAAGCTTTGCAAAGTTCTTTATTAGCAGTCAAACTATACCTGCTTCTCTCTTGCTATGTTTCCAGCTAAAGTTCATCTCCACAAGTCTGCACAATTTATTTATGATCCTTCAGAAATTGAGCACTTTTTTTAATCTAACGTGATAGCAGAGATGAGATATCATGTTTTCTATAATGTGTTTCTTTCAAAGCTGCACACTTGAGACCTATGTAGCTAATGGAAGTGCAAAACAGGTATGATTTATGGAAGCATTTGTTAGCTAAAATTACTTTAAAAGTTTATTTTTTATAAGCTTCCTGGCTATGCACCATAAAACTTACAGTAAATGTTGTTACAGAAGCTCCTTGTTTTACTACGGATTGAAATAAACTACACCAGAAGGGGAAGGGTTACATTATATTCGTGGATTTGTTTGCACAAAGTAAAACACTGCTATCTTGGAGCTATTACGCATGTGTGGAAGGCTGAGAGCTGCAGTGAACACCTGCACTGCACCCTGCAGGTACAGTGTAATCTAATACTGCAAGCCTCTGGAAAACCTTCAATCCACCATTCCCAATTAAGTTATAGCTCATAAAATGAGTGAAACTTTATGCCCAAAATATGACACTGGACATCTTGCAGAGGACAGCTGTGTCTGACATCCTATGTTAAATTGATCTACTATGATAAGCTATTACATGTCCCGGCCTTTACAGTCGTAATTTGAATACTGGCTCCCTGCTGACAATTAGGACACATATTCACTGTTTAAAAAGGTATTTGTTTTCTTTTTTTTTTTTTTTTTTTTTTTAAAGACGGACTGGTTTTATGGAGATTGACACTGGAAATAATTGCTATATGCTAGTTTTAAAGTGCATGTTTTTATTCATCTGTTACCAAGTGTTCATTAATTTGTTTGCAGAGGGCTAAGAGAGCTAAGATGCATTGTGTACTTAATGCATCTCAGATAGCCACTTCACTTGAGCCAAATTCAGTGTATGCAGTTTATTCTGCATCTGCAGTTCATGAGGATTCTAGTTATGACAGTACCTGTGCCCTAAAATCCTTATCGTTCAATTGATTTAGTCTTTTCCTTACACAATACAGCCAGATTGTGCAAAAATGTATTTTGTAGGATTTTTGCAAAAAAAAAAATAAAAAAAAAAAATCTCAGAATAGGAAAACTGTACTGCTCCAAAAATATATTTAATATCTCAATGTCAATTTCAGAAAGTATATATAGAATGAATGAAGAGTTTGGGGGTCGGCCATAAGGTCAAAGTTTAATGGGTTTGTGCATTTTTATGGATTTTGACAGCTAGATGATTACAGTCATTTAAATCTTTGACATTGCTAATAATAGTTATTTCCAATGGAATTCAAAGACTGCAACGGGGAAGTCAAATTAACACTATAAAAAAAGGCATTTTGTATGAATTATCAAGGTTGTTATAATATCAGATGGATCAACTCATCCCGTTCATGATGAAGCAGTCAGTAATTGGGCAACTGGAGCCGGAGCCAGAGCCAGAACCAGCGCCAGCTCAGTACATTCAAATCCTTACATCTCTGAACCCATTTTAGATGCGGGGATCATTTGTATTGTTCCATACCTGTAACTGAATTTGACTGAGAGAACCAAATAATAAATAGGGCCATTCTGCATAGCTTAATGCCAGTCCTCCTTTAGGCTGAAGATACATGAGACTTAAGCCTGTTAAAGCAACAAAGATCAACTGAAAACAAATAAAATACAGTACAGTATTGTCTGACCAGTGCTGGTTATTTCTAGACTTTTATAACATGGTTAAAAACATTGCTGTAACACTGGGCAAATAGTACATTAACAGAATACCAAACAGAACGCTTCACAACAAGGCAGTCGCAGTGAGTAACACTAAAATCGTCACACAACTTGAACCAATACTAGCCATGTTGGTGGAGGATTTCCACGGTAACTACTAGAAACGCTGATGGCCACTCCATCTTGTTAAAAGGGGGAGCGTACGTTTCCACCGCGCACACCGATAATATAAACAGGAGTGGCTTAGTACAGTGCTGCTGCTGCTGGTGTTGCTATTTCCACCGAAGATGGCGGCGTGTAGACGTGTTCAGCTGCTTCTTCTGTTGCTGTCTGTTGTGGTCTCTGTGTGCTTCTCGCAGGTGCAAAAACTACATTTAAATGTCAATGATGGTATTCCAGGCCAGATGAAGATCCAGGGACCAGGGCAAGCACCCATCGCGGGGAACCCGGTAGCGCCCGCAGCCGGGGCCCCCCAGCCCCGCCGGATCACCGGCTGGAAGCTGGCCGAAGAAGAGGCCTGTCGGGAGGACCTGACGCGATTATGCCCCAAGCACACCTGGAACAACAACCTGGCCGTGCTAGAGTGCTTGCAGGATCGGAAGGAGGTAAGCTAGTGGGGGAGACAAGAGGGGTGATCGGTGGAGTGAGACGGGAGTCGGGGTGTGCCTGCACATTACTGTGAGTGAGGCAGGACCGAGGTAGGGGGGGGACCGAGGTGGTCTGCATGTAGCTGTGTGAGGTGATGGCGATGGCGATGGCGAATGATCTTGCACATCTGTAGCCAAGGCCGATTCCCCAAATTCTATTGCAAACCAGACCAAAAGATGTAGCATTTTTAATCGGCGGAACTCTATTTTGGGATTTAAACAGATTTGGGAATCGGTGGGCTCCTTTTGCACGGATACTGCAGTGTATGCCGTAGACGTAATTTGGTTGTTACATAGGTAGTGGGTTAGTTAGCATTAGTTTACAGAGTAATGTGGATTAATTAAAATCAGCACCAAGCTATTGCTGTAGTGTGCACGTAATGCAAGTGTGCAAAATGGTAATTGTATGTAGTTACTTTTTCCTCCGACTAAAATCTCGTGTGTCATCAGAGCTAAATATGTCTTAATTTGTGTAGCAATGTTATTACGTTTCCTTTCTCCTTATGGACATTGTCTGTCTGAAAGAAAGTTCTAGAAATTCATATTATCTTTCTGACATTAGTCAGATCGGCCGTGCCGTCTATATAAACTTCCGTAATCAGATTGTCAAGCTGATGAACAATAAATACATGTTGAAGCTGACACCCTGGGATCCATCAAGAAGCTGCTTGATGAGATTCTGGGATCAGTAACCTACTTGCAACTAAACGTGCAAGATGGGCCAAATGGCCCCCCTCATTTATAAACTTATGTTCTTATGTTTCTTATATCAGACTTGATACAGATATAAAAATCTACCAGCAATTTAAAAATACCGCTTGCATTTTGTTCGCTTGTAAAACTGCCACTTTGACAGCAGAGTGTCTGCCCTCCAGAATATCTGGGAATATTTCTAAAGTGCAGGACCACAATGTGGTAACAGTGCACCAATGCTAATGATTGTCATTTCAGTGCAATCATTCTAAACCTGAAGTACTGTTTGAGGGTGAATATTTAAAATCACTGAAAATATGCACTTAAAGCATGTTTTCCTTGGTTTTAAAAACAGGACAACACTTACATTAAAACAAATAAATATATAATATATATTTATATAATATAGAAGCTAGCTCCATCATTTATTTTTTTTAATTAATCTGTGACCAAAACGAATGTATCTGCCATGTACTGTAATGTCATTTACAAGTTTAGGATTCTGCTTTTGTTTCAGGGTTTTTGTTTTGTTTTTTTTCAATATCTTGATGTGTGCCACACATTACTGCTCCAAAGTAGCATGAAGGTTTGAAGTAATGGCATTCGGGAAAATAAATGTCCACCCAGTGTTCCTCATTTCCACACATGGGAAAGGCAGTGAAATAAACCGGAATCCGTCACTATGAATGGATGGGTACCATACTGACACCGTGGCACTTCAAGATGCAAAGGTCTTTCTTGCTAGCTGTTGGGACTGACCTGCCTTTAGGCAAACCATGCAAAATAGCAGGTAGTCGGTCCTTTATGGTTCACCAAGGTATGGTCATGTTGCAAACCGGAGTATATAATAAACAATGTGTTGTAACTACTGATGTTCAACCGTGGCCTCTTAAAGGATGCAGTTGTGATTTTGAGCTCTGCTGCTCCAGTGTTTGTCGGTTTTTATCTACAGATTTGATTCGATGGGCCATGTCTGATTAAGTGACGTGATTTCTGAGACCGGGAAAAGCGAACGAACTGCATGAAAAGTGAGATTGCTGGAATTATTTTATAGCTAGGACCACTTTAATGTTGCTGCTTTAGCATGGCAGTTTTAAGTCCCTTATTTATTTGTTTCCCCTTTTGAAGCCCATTCATCGTGGCACAACAAGGATTCAAGGATGGAAGCCCTTTGTTTCCTCTCCCCTTTTTACTTTCTGTGTTGGTTGCCTGGTGCAGCATTGGGGGTATATATAAAATATTGCAATGCTGGTTAAGATATGGTATGTATCGCAGTTGGCCTGATAAACTACTTTGTATGAAATACACGATCAAATGATAATTAAAGATAAAAGAAAAAAAATGAAATTATAGGAGTATGCCTTCATACCAACTATAAATCACTCTTCTCCCTCATTCAAGAACCATTTGTTAAACTACATTAAGCTTTATTGTGCTTTTTGGTCTTCTGTTAAAGTACAATCTGTCACATGGTACTCAATAAATGATTACATTTCTACCCCTACGCAACACTGACTTCTACTGTGCCACATGGAAGGCAAGTGTAAGGTGGAGGTGGTCCTATAACCTGCATTTGTTGTGTTGTTGCAAGACGAAACAAGAATGGGCTTCTTGCATAGAACTGCCTGTTGAGCCTTGGTTATACTAAGTTTGTATATTTAGTGTTTTGTTTGATCCATACTTGCTGTTCAGCATTTCTTTCTATTGCACAAGCAAGCCCACTGGTGTGTTTCTAATAGGAATGGACGGCACTCGGATGTTTCCCAGTCTTTGCTGCGATAACTAAAAAAAGCTGGTATTTCTAGCACAGTAGATGTACGTAATGTTAAGAAGATGTGACTAGCTATACCAGTCTAGTAACGTGAGGCTTTTTGCTAGCAATGATTTGTAAATGTGGAATAATTGCACTGTGAGCGTGAGATAGATACCCATGAAGTGTACATACCGTGACATTAGATAACCGTTCACCCCTAATTAAGACTCCAGCATTCTTTTCTGGTGCAGCAGTTGCTTTTGGATTATCCTCAGTTGTTAAATTGCTCACTAGACATGGGAGCTTGCTTGTGACGATGGGGTACTTAGTGTTAAATGATAAAGAAGCAGGATCCCACAATGATATTCTTTTAGGATCGTTTATGTGTCTTACATACATTTGAGGCTTCACCGCCAAAGCGATCTTTTGTAGATTGTGTTTCTAGAATCTGTGGTTTTGTGGCTAGTATGGTTTTTTTCTTCTGATAAACATGACTCTGGTTTACAGGGTATTTTGTTGTGATGGCGTGCTGTTGTAAGACGGGCCAACGCGTGAGAACTCCGGGAATAGATGGGGTGTTCACATGCCCTTTTCTGTTTCCCCAGTGCAGCCAAATGAAGATTATTCCCTTGGTGGGGGTTTGCTGAGGGGTAGAGCTATGCTGTGTGGGCTTTGTCATGTGAGGTGATGCTGTTTTATGCAACGCTGATTAGTAATTGGCCACCAAGGACTATCAAGAGTGACCTTTTGGAAAGATACACTCCTCTTCCCTCCTTGTGAGTGTGTGAGCGAGGGAGGGGACCTCAGGTAACTGCAGAAGCTGAGGGAGACGTGATCGTTGAAAGGTTATCTTCGTACTATTCTATTCATTTGAAGGAAGAGTAGCTGCATCATACCAGCCATTCCAGAGAGATATTGCAGTTTATCTTATCTGGTACACGATTGAGACATTGTGTGCTACGCCACTTGAAATGAGCAAAGTGTTATTTTGTTACAGGCATTCATATTGAAATATTAACGTTGCTACTCTTACATGGGGTAAAACCTGACCCAGTAGAAACCAGTTGTCTTATTGTACAGTAGTGTTGATGTTTTGCAGTGTTATTTAGTTTTCTTTGGTTAACATTGATCAAGAAATGAAAGGAACAACACTTAGTTTCAACATTAGGTCATTTGCAGAATGTTTTATTCTGGAATGTGTTTTGTTTTTGTATTTCTTTGCTTGTGTGCAGTATACTCCTCATTAGGGGTAGCACTGAATAGCAAAGTGATCGACTGATCGCACTTCATGTAGCTGTGAAGCGTGCAGGTCATGGACGGAAGTGCAGTGACAACCCATTATCATATCGGTTACATTTTTCAAACCCTAATATAGCTGCAAAAAAGTCCAAGGTGTTTTACAAGATAGTGCTCAAACAGCAAAGTTATGAAAGCAATGCATTCCCAAATAAGCACCAGACATTTTAAAATGTAATTTTATTAATATTTAACTTGACAAGTTAACCTGTTCAGGTATTTTAACTTGGCTTTCTCAGCTATTGCACACTGTCAAATTTAGGAGTAGCTATAGTCCAACTCTTGCAATATTTCTATGTACTCTGTCTAATGTTTGTCCCTCTTTTTCAAAAAGCTTACATTTGTTTACATAATGTGCTTGATGTATTGAGATTGATTCTTTAGAGCAGATCTCATTTCTCTGAAGTTCATTTTAATAGCCTGCTTTCAGCCAAAACAGTGCTGTAAAACAAATCTTGTATAGTTTTGATGTTATTAAAATGTTTTAAAAATCCTGAAATAACCTGGATGAACGGGGATCAGCAAGAATCCATGCAACTGGATTAATCTCATATCCTTGTAAAGGATTTGTACCAAAATACTATTGGAATTATTTTTGAATTGAATACACAATTCCAGTGAGAGCAGTCTAATCTTGATGTGAGTCTAATACCACTTTCACACACAAATGCCGCTAGTGAGCCATTCACACAGCATGAAATTGTGCAATCTATGCTGGTATAATCCCGTCAGAACCCTTTCACACAGCCACAAATTCTACAGTTCAAAGTGCCGCATCTGTTAAGTAGCTGCCACTAGAATTGAAAAGTTGAACAATTCCTTAAATTCTTCCGGTCTTCAATTACTACCTCGTTCTTGATCAGCCATTGTGTTTGAAAAAAAATGAAAGCATGTAACACAGAAGACAGATGCCCAACACATCTGGTATACAGTCATGAAGTAGTTCAGAGTCTGCATAAAATATGATGGCTCTGTGACGGTAGGCAGTTCACAGAGACCAAAGTGCCAGATTGTGGTTCTTAACTGTCCATAAATAGTCTGTGTGAAAGGGGTGAAAGTCACTTGGTCTTGGCTGAATATTTTAAATACTGAAAGTAGTGCTGGGAATTGCGGATGTTGGAGAGGCACTTTTCATCATGGAGGCACTACTGTAGCTGATATGTATTCAGTTACATCCTCAGCCATATCTTTTCACCCCGCCAGCTTCTCTATTCAGTAGTGTCAGTCTTGGTTAGTGCTGGACAATATGTGGCTCTCAAACTATGGGTGGTTGAAAGGGAATGTTTTCATGTATGATTTAACCTCATTGATTGAAACTTGAATTAAAATCTCGTATAGACACAGGGTTATACGCCGTTTCTCTGACAATGCAGCGACTCTCTTTTTATAGTAGTTGTGTGGTTTGAGATTCGCCCAGTTCAATAAATGTGTACAATATCAATAGATACATGGAACTACATTTAAGCAACTGGCCTGAAGTCTGAAAAGCACTGAAACGTTTGCAATTTAAGATCCTGAGGCTTCAGTGTGACAAAATGGTGAAACCAAAGACTAATTTGTACTGAAGCATCCCCGATTTACATAGTGCAGTCATGCCTTTTGTTCTGCTTACAGGTTTGTGATCCACCAAAATGGATTGCACTACTTTTCTGTATTTAAAAACCACTGGTAAATAAACAAATGGGTAGCTTTGTCAATGCAAGTGCAGTTTTACAACATCTAATCTAGTCTAAACACTAAAACCTGAAAACGGGAGCAGCAGTACACTGTGCTGGTTGATAACAGATTATATAGATGTTGTGTAATTGCTGGCTGTATGATAGCGTTCCTATTAAGATTAGCAGCGTAACAAGCCTTGTATCCCATTCCCTATAATTTTGTGGACATGACATCCACAGGCAGCAGCAACCTGGTATAGCAAGTTTTGACAGTGGCTCTTAAGCTGTGGATCCACCATTTAATGAATTGATTCGAATCGTGTCGGCTCAAACAGCTAGTACTGCGTGGATGATTGGCTTGCAACCCATTTGTTATAGGTGGGTGGGACAGAGTCACCTGGTTAATCACCCCCTCCCCCCCATCCTAATTGCCTACTACTTGACCTAAGGTGAGTTCTGTCAGTGTGCTTTGTTTCTCTCCAGATATGTTTCTTAGGTTTTCTTTGTGCCTAAATAGATACTTTTATTGGATTCGTCACCCTTTTCTTGCAATTCCTCACATTAATCCCGCAACAAGCAAAGACCTGCTGGACTGATCTGTACAACATGTTTGTTGCAGGCTCTTGAATTTCTTTTAAAATTCACTCTCCAGCAGAGCTTGACCTTTGTATAACACCACCTTTAGCAGCCAGACATCAATGATTTCCTGTGTCACTAGTGTTAATGCTACAACATTCTATTTTATATCTCTGTTCTAAATGTCTTTGGGATTCTGAGCTTTGCAGAGAGGCGTATTTATGGCACGTATGCTGGGGTACACTGTTTTGTTACGTTCTGGAGTGCCTTTCATCTGCTGTAACGCGACGGTGTACCCCCACCTCCCACCCCCCATCCACCCCCACCTCCCACCCCCTAGGGGGGGGGGTGGGGGTGGGGGTGGGGGGGTGGGGGGGGGGGGGGAATGTTCTACATTGTCAGTAAATGGATGATGTGTACCTTACCACTGCACTGGTGCGAGCTAGGGTTCCTAACTGCTACCACCCCTGCGCTGACTCAGGAGG
Organism: Polyodon spathula; assembly: GCF_017654505.1. Taxonomy (NCBI): domain Eukaryota; kingdom Metazoa; phylum Chordata; class Actinopteri; order Acipenseriformes; family Polyodontidae; genus Polyodon; species Polyodon spathula. The sequence continues at coordinate 33,425,933 of NC_054546.1, read as the reverse complement.
GGCGAAGACTAACACACCCTGTCCCCCGAAGCGTGTGCTGTTAGCCGATTGTGCCAATTGTGTGCCGCCCCCTGGGAGCTCCTGTTCTCAGTCAGCAAAGGAATAGCCCGGACTCGAACCGGCGATGTCCAGACTATAGGGCACTACTTTTCTACGCAACTGCTTTTACTGGATGCGCCACTCGGGAGCCCCAGGCTTAAATGTTTATGGAAAGGCTTAATGTTAAGTAGTAGGGAATCTGCATTGGATATGATAGTGGCATATCCTCCAAACCCTGTGAAGCTCATGGAGTGGGAGTGGGAGTGGGAGTGGGGGTGGGGGTGGGAGGTCAAGCAGCTTGACTGCAGGGAGAGCGCTGGAGGAACTGGTCTCGCCACATGCTCATCACTGACCTGAAACGACAACATGTGGGGGGCATGTGATCACTCGCACGAGAGCTGCATTCCGGCTGACTCAGGGCCCTATCCAGTCATATGGAAGCTCGACTGCAGAGCTAGACAGGGGCACCTGCACAGTTCATGATTTCTGTTTGACTTCTGTTTTAGTGTTCAGATAACAGCCTGATACCTGTGGCCAGGATCCGGCCTTTTGATACTAGTTTTGTTCTTTTCTTCTGATAGTGCTGTGCTTTGTCAATGCAGTAATCCGTTGCATATCAGATTGTGGTGGGACCAGAGTAAGGGTGGATATATAAAGTCAGATGAATTAATCCTAATTTTAAATGGCATTATACACAGCTGTAACAATTACTATATTCACCCAATTATTGAGATTCAGGTTTTATGATGGCGCTCTCCTAAATCCCTTGTTTATAAAGTTACAAGGTATTCATGCTTGACAGAGTCGCCATCTGCTGTGTGGGTGCATGCATTTGCTGCCGAGTGACAGGCAGGAGATGATGAAATGATACACCCCGCAGGCGAACAGGATTTTACATAACACACTGAATAGCTCACGTGACGGAGCACAAGAAACAGTGTACGAAAAATTTGGTGGGATCTACAATCTCTGAAGTAATTTTCTCTATTCACTTATAAACTAGTGTTGCTGAAGAAGTTGATATAATGGCAGATAAGTGAATATGTGATGGATGGATACTATTCAAGCAGTTCTCTTTCTCTCAGCCAATACAAAGATCACACAATCTTAAGATAAATAATACGTTATCTAGTATCGTAACTTTTCATTTTTGGTTGTCCCGATTTATTTGTTTATTTATTTTTTTAATTCTTCAACCGCCCACCCCCAACCCCCCCTCCTCCCGCACAACCAGATCTCATTTTGGAATCCTATCATGCATTCATTGAAATCGAACGCCTGTTCCAAATTATGCTTTGTTGCTCAGATGCAGAGTTGAGCGAAGTAATTCTCTGATATCAGCTGTTATATTTAAACACTTTATTCCCTTGTTATATGAACAGAATACTTTATACTCCACTCCTGTGTTTTTCACTCATGAGTTTGTGGATCAACTACATTAGGGTCCTGCATTGGGTTGGGTACTATTTTGCAGATTGTGTTTGGGTCGGACTGTGAACTTTTTCGTGGTTCAGGTGCGGGTCAAAAAATAAAAATTTTCGGGGCAGCTCAGGTCTGAATTTTAATCACCGAAAATTGACACAGTGTACGACAAAACTGGTACTAATCTCTGCAAAAGGACAAGTGTAGCTCTTTCCACTGATGGCATGAAAGGAATATATTTTACAGTAAAGCAAGTAGAGATTGTAACATATTAACTATGTTAATATATCCAGACCACTAGAGAAAGCTACCACGCTATATAGCCTATTGTATAAACTCAATCTGAGGAGAATGGTAGAGATGTGTGTGTATGAGATTCAGTCATCTGCAGGCAGTAGGTAAAGAACAAACGCTTGCGGATTCGGGTCGAGTCGCGGGTTGTAAAAACCGCACTCTGAACTACAGTACTCTTTCAACATTTATGGTGTATCCTGTATTTATCTGTATATGTTTGTAGCTTTGCTGATAATGCCAACATCAAAGGGGGCTATCTTTACCCTCCCACTCAGTTGACAAAATGCAGTTGGACAGGGATGGGTTATCTTGGCAGAAATTGGATATGTGCCGTATGTTCATTGGCTTCTAATTTTATAGTGGATTTCATATTTTTACATATTCTACAAATACGTTTTTTTTTTTTTTTTTTTTTTATATAGTGCATTTCATAAGAGTTATCACAAAGCGCTGACCAATTAAGAATAAGTCAAATCAAAAAGATACTTTTTAAACTTACTTTTAAAAAGCCAAGTGAACGCTCCAGGAGAGCGAGTCTGGAATTGTGATTAGCGAAAGCTCTAGCACCCATAGACAAGGTTAAAGAAGGAACAGAGAGCAGACCCGAGTTTGAGGAACAAAAAGTGAAGTCTTTTATAAATGAAATGTACAATCTCCTGGTCTGCCCTGAATCTTTACATTTTCGCTGCTGTGTTGGATGTGCACTTAGTGGGTAACCTGAAGCTGGAGCAACCTGGTCTCTACAGGGAGTGCATGAGAGAATCTCCAAAGACGCACCGGTGACACTCAAATGGACCTGGGCTGTATTTTTAGCAACAGCTTCAGGCGATATTGAATGTTTCTTTTAGGTTTCTCCAGGAAGCATTGTTCTTCATTTTTTTTCTGAAAAAAAAAAAAAAAAAAAAAAAAAAAAACAGTTTATGCCAAGTTGAACATCTTGTGTAACCATGTCTTAACTGCGTGGTAAAATAACTGTTCATATTAACAATATGAGGAACAGTGAAAGTGATGCTGAAATACCTGTACAGCTCGAAACATACATTTCAGAATCGACCTGTTGGGGCGAGCCAGTTGTCTAAGCTCACATGTGTCTTGTATGAAAAAGTCTTCAAGTTCAGTGAACACTCTTTTCCATGTATATTCCATAAGTATTGATGCTGCAGTGTGGAACGCTGCCAGTAATTGGGCTATGCTGATTAATGAGAAACGGCAAGTCTGACACCGCTGTAGGGATTAAAAGCACAGTCCGGGAAGGGATTTCGAGGAATCTAATTTAGAAAACAATTGATTTCCTATAATGCGCCCATCCTCCAGCAAATAACAGAACTTGAGTCGCAAATCATAAAATATCTGTCTTCCAGCTCACATTGTTGATTTGTGCTGCTTTTTGAAAATGTGTTTTCTTCTGAAAGACATGCATGCAGAAAATGGGTGTTGGCCTGGGTGTTTACATAGTAGTAACTGTACAGTGTAAACCAGTTAATATTAAATATTTATTTGCGGTCTTTTCCATTTACAGTTAAATGCTGTACATTATACACAAATGCATGTTGCAGATTTACAGTATAAAATGGAGGTCTTTCTTATTCTGGCTTTTTCTGACAGGCTATTTATTTTGAATATTGTAAACTTTAGTATTAAACAAGTTTAAAGTTAACGGTTAAGAAATTAAATGGGAACTAACACCCTTGCAGTTTAATCTCTAAATACTTTCATTTTTTTATTTAGTTTTGGAAAGAATCACTTGCTTGACATCTTGGCAACAAAGAAAGTGTCTCCCTTTCAGTACAGATTTCACTTCGTTAAATATTAACCAACGTGTAGTTTTCAACATTAAATATTTAGTATGGGAATTAACTTATTAAATATTAATCATAAACATGGTGCAACATGCACTTCAAACCAATGTGTATAAAAATCAAACTCGCACACCATAAAGATCTTGAAGGGATGTAAAATAAAAGGGGGCAGCTAATGAAAACAATATTGGATGGCTGGCAACGTGGCTGAATGTAGATCAGTCTCATCCTCCCTCCCTTGGCTGGTAAAAACCATCTCTATCCTGCTTGGCTACCCAGGAATCACCCCATACAGTAACTTGGTTGACTAGCCACTGTGGGTCGAGTTTACCAATGGAAAAAGTGAAGTCTTTCCTGGACACGCAAACGCTGTTTAAAGCCTCTGCTTAAATTGACACCTGCTTGGCCAACCACAGCAGAGTACAGTTAATTATTTAAAGCTAATAAAATGTGTTTGTTGATAGCTTGTCTTGTTTCTGAAAGAACCGCACTCTGTCATAATTTATAGTAGCAGCCTCCACTTTAAACTTGCGTGCTTCATATGAGGAACTGTGTTTATCTGGTCCAGTGCTCAACCTACTGTACACATTTTTTCAGCTCTGTAAACAAAGCAAATTCCGGCTCTTTCTGCCTCCCCTTTTTTATTACATTAACTTATTTAACAAGTTGGCAAACATTCAGCCTGCAGCTGTTTATTTCAATACAGTAGTTGTATGTTCTAAATTATACATAAATAAATCGCAGTGCCCAAAATGATATCTCCAATGCCTCTGTGAATAAGATTACAGTATGTGACAGACTTTTTTTCTGTTTTCTTCTATCAATTGTCTTGTGTGAGCAACTATTATTGATTGGGAAAGGTCAATCAACACTGAATTTAAAGAAATGTACAGTATTTGTGTTTTTAAAAAAGCAGTCTTTGTGAGCCTGGAAATACAAATGAACAGTTACAATTAAGGCATTTGTAAAGAAAGTATTGCATGCTGACAAACTATTTAAGGAATCATGTGGATGTTTATTTTGGTCAAAGGTTCGTGTACAGCGGAAGTAATCGGTAATTTCTACTCTAGTTAAAACCGGATTCTTTATTCAATGCTTGCATTGGCATTTTTTGTCTTAAGATTGCACCATGCGGAAATGAGCAACTGGCTGCTTTAGTGCCAAAGTACTTGCATGCATTCACTCTGGGGCCATATTTAGATATCAAAGTTTCTCAGCCTGGCTCTGGTACGGCCCTACAAAAAGATCACATGCCTGTCTGCCCCCAGGCCAATCTTCATTTCTTTTTGCCTGCATAATGAATACTGTACCACAATCTTGAATGGTTTGTTAACAAATCATTCAAGATGTGTTAACAAAATAGTCAATGTAAGTATTGTATTGCAGTTTCTAGTATTAGGTTTGTAAACATCAGAGTTGTGTTTTTTTATTTTTTATTAGGGGGATTTCAAACATATTTTTGTGTTTTACCCCCAGTTATGGCCTTGATCTTTGTTGGTCTTCCCAACGCTACAGCCAGTGTGGAATGAGGGAAGCATTCCCATCTTTGATGTGGAATTCTGATAGTCTAATTTGACAGCTTTGCTGCTGCAGAGGGAAGTTTTTTCTTAACTATGTTGGATCTCTCTCTTGTTTAACCAGGCATATAGTTTTTCCTGGTACTATCCAAACAGGACCCCCTGTCTTTCCCCACCATACTCTGTGTTCTCTTTGGAAAGGTCGTTGGGTTAGGGTTCCTGTGCCTTAGGCTTTCCGCCATACAAATTTAACCCATCCGGAGTCAGTTATGTATTCACTTTGCAACAAAACGTCTTAATCTGTAGAACATCATCTAGTTTCACTTGATACATTTAACAAGTGGTTTGTTTTAAAGCGTACGCCACACTTGTTGTAGTTAAGGTTTTAGTCCATGTGATGTGCGTCCAATCATGATTAGTCATGGCAGTTAATTTAGCGTCCTGACATCTCAGGTGTGCCTGTATTACTCATCTGCATTAAATGCACTGTGATGTTTAACAATGTTACATGTGGACATATGACAAATGTTAATTGACATATCAATTTTTCTGTGCTTGAGTTTGTTACACGCTGCCTTCCACCCTGCATGCTGTGTACCAGGGTCTGTTTGTGTTTCATTTTGAAGGGTTTGTATTATAGGTTGACATGCAGGAGGTAACAACTCGGGCACTCCTTTGTTTACTTGCTTGAAACAAATCTGGTTTATCTGAATGTTAAGGAGTCCTGTACATGTTGTTGATGCAACCAAGGTCAGGAATGAAAATGCATGGACTCATTGCGTTGTAGTCTAAATATGTAATTTCCTTGACCATAAGAAAAGAAAAATCAAAGGGAAGAATTCTAGTACAGTGAGATTCATTCTTGCCACGCTGAGTTGAAGCTGGACTGCGTGTGCTTCTCTTTCAGGTGCTCTTGTACTGTAGCTCGGTTAGAACAGGGACTGATATACAGTATAGCAAGCTGCACCATTTTAGCCTGATGGAAGAGAAAGTCTCACTTAATATCTATCTGTTTCAAAACCAGTGTTAACTGATTTATGGCTGCCGATTTAGTTGGGTAAACTTGCTTAATTATTTGTTAAATACAGGATGTCCCCGCCCCACAAGTGATTGTTTGATGTGCATATTAACTAGCTGGCTATGTTTGGTAGTGTTGAGAGCTGATGAGATTTGGAGAGGTTTAGTTCAGTAGTGTGTGTGTGTGGTGGATTATGTTAATGTTTGATTTGCATTCATTAGTGTCACAGTTGATTTAGATTTTTTTTTTTTTAATGGTTCAGGAGGTCCCCAGCCTGCCTGGGAGGAGGATCAGCAGAGTGGCTGCCTCGGCTGTGGTTCATCTTGCTGATCAACTCCTCCACAGACTTCACCTCCAGGACTCTACTTCCATATAGCTCATTGTTCTGAGCTGCAAGCTTGCATTACGTCATAACTCGTATTACTTGTTGTATTACTGTGGTATCATGCATTTCAACCTTTACATTTATAAAGAAACTGGCCTTCCTGGAATGCAGTAAGCTTGACCTGAGGCAAAATGTTTCTACTGCATAAACTTAAGTTAAACATAAGTTGTGCAGTTTTATGCAGGAATTCATTAGCTTCTATGCAGGTTTTGAGAGCAGTTTGTCCATTTTCATCTTGATCTTTTTTTAATGAATGGTTTCAGAGTGATAGGTGTAACCTGCTCGGATGTCTCTGGCTTCTGATCTCTGCAGTGAAGAAGGAATGGGTGAGAGTGGGCTGGGGGGGGGCCCTCAGCCTCCTCCTCCTCCTCCTCAGTGTCTTGCAGAGCGGCTATGGTATTGCTGTGCTGTTAGTTTTGTGGTCTGTACTTCCTGGAGATTGCATGACAGTGATGGTCAAATGCACTCTGTTTAGCTAAACAACGGCCAGCTACACGAAGACACCCACAATCGACATTCTGTGTGCGAAATAAAGTCACAGCAAACCCCTTCAGGGCTACTTGGGTGTAAATAATTAAACTTGAAAGATGAGTAAATGGGAAGTTTAGCTATTCTGCTCAGACAAATGTAGAACATTGGTTCATGTCAGTCTCCAGAGTGTCTGGAAAATGACTTGGTTTGGGATCTCTTCACAATGCATTGTGGTTGCTGGGTACGAGTAGCACAAAAAAAAAAAGCAGCACACGAGAGTTAAGGAGAGTATGTATTCATACTGTACATCTCTAAAACTCATCTATTTATTCAAGAACCACTTGGTAAACTATAATGAGCTTTGTTATGCTGTTGGTCTTGTGCCACGATCCAACACATAGTTCTCTTACAATACGGTATGTTATGTAAAGAAGGCAAGACTATTTATTCATTGATACACCCGTATTTATTCCTTGCATTTAGAGATTTAGAACTTTGTGGATAGTAATACCCCTTCTGAGTTTAAGAAACATTAATATTGATGCAAATTGCATTATCAGGACAGGGGGATCCCTGTACCACTGCACTTTTTTTTTTTTTTTTTTCCCTTGTTATATAGTTTCCCAGAGGACATTAATAACCTGCACCTGTTTTCATTCAGATAATTGCAGTGGGTGGTCACAGTAAGTAAGCTTCAAATAGCAAGCATTGTGTCTGTCTCTTGAAACCACCTTTAGTGAACATAACTATTAAGCCTTTCAGAGCACTCATTTCAGATGGCTTTGTTAGAATTGTTATCCTCATTTTCTGCGGGACGGGGGACGGGAACAACTCAATGGTTTGTCATTTGAATTTCAGTTTGAGTATTTCGGACACAGCTGTATTGAATGCAGTTTTACTCCCCAGTATGTTGGTAGAAAACGGAATGAACATGACTGATTGTGTGTTTTTGTTTAAATAAATATTAGTCTGGCCTTGTTTCTGAGAAGTTCGTGTGGAATCCATGAGACGAAGGCAGTGTTTGTTATGATGTGGTCCCTGGAGTCCTGTCCGATTTTTATGAGGAGGCTTTGGTTTGTGTATCGCTGCAGTTGGAATGGATATCATCAGGAATGACTGATTAAATAAGGCTTGGTTTCTTTTCTCCTCCTGAAAGGGTGATTTTTTTTTTGGTGGGGGTGGTGGTGATTGTGTAACATTGTAAGCTTGCAGAAAAGGTTTTGCTGGTGAGGGTTCTAGTCTAAAATGGCTACTGTTTACATGTTAATGGAACCTTGGAATACAAAAGGGAGTGCTGTTTGTATTGCCTTGTTTAGCTGGTACTTGTAAATAAACAAAACAAAAAAAACTATACATTAGACACAATAGGTGTCATGATATGCAGGCCACAATACATTTGATGGTCTTGAAGGGCTGATTATGCTTTAAGGAATGATCACTAGGGCTGTGCGGCAGCAATTTCTGCATCTGACCAAATTAGAGATAATGGGGAAAATCATTCTACAGAATCGGTTACCTTTTTAATTTAAACCATTGGTTAAAAAGATAAGCCTGGTGATTTTAATGAGATTGATAACAGTAGGAAATAAGGAACACAGATACAGGATATTGAGCAGGTCAATATATTTTAGTGGTAGATGGTATAATAGTATACATTGCATAGCATGGGCTTCAGCATTTCCTTTGCCCTTTTGCTTGACGCTGTTTTATAACAATGGAGCTGGAGCCTGCTATTCAAACAGTGAACAGGAATTTGCTGCATGCATTTGTGTCCTCATGTTTTGTTCAGTCTAAAGGTCCCAGTTTCAGTGGAATTTACAATAACTGTGGCTGGATGCACAGGAAGCCGATGAAAGATTTTTCTTCTGAATGATCATTAGAAGCAAATTCACATTTTATAGAAAATAAGTGGGATGCAGGATACTAAAATATGTTGGCCATATCCAGAATGATTCTAGTAGAAGGTTAGATGCTGGATAGGTCGTAGAAGTAAATAAAATGAGAAAATGTTGGCCGATTTTATATCTTAATGGGTTACATGCCAGTGTCGTGTGTGTGTGTGTTGTGTTTTTTTTTTGTTTTTGTGTATTTAGTCTTAATTTAATTAAATGCATTGGTCAAGTAATTAAATTACCATACCAGAAATATCTAATTTCTTGAGCATGTACGTTTTTAGACCATCAAACTGCCTGTCTGGTTCAGCTCTTCACAGCTGGTGCATGCTGTGAGTGTAAAAGTAGAGCTGCAGTTCTGAATTTTATACTTATTGAATTTGCCCTTCCTTGTATGATCAGCTGACCGATGTTTCCTCCTTTTTTACTGTGTTTTTCAGGACACGGAGATCGCTTCAGACTGCAATCATGTAAGTGTTTTTATCCTCTTATTGTATTTTCTCTTGTGCTGATCCCACCCAGAGGATTCAAGTACTGCTGGGACAAAATAAGTGTTGATTCAGAGGTTAAAATTTGACTCCGTAAATTGGAAAGTCAGCAAGTATGCAGTACCTCACTCTCAACAGGTCCCTGCTAAACAGTTGTTGTGGAATTGCTTGTAAGATTGTTTTGTCTGGCTAAAACAGCATCTGGTATTCTGTATTTTAAAGGGCCAGTTAAAAAGACTGTAAAATAACTACTGTACATTATGACATACTCATTATTAGCTAAACCATATTTTTGGGTTACATTTTCATGTAATATTTGGGTCGGTCTCCAATTCTTTGTACCAAAAGTGGGAACACATGGTCAAAGTTTAAAAAACATTTCTTGTATGTATTTCTTTAGTTATCCAGTGTCTAGTGTGTCAGTTTATAGAACAAGTAAGTCTTAGTCATTTTTGTTTGACAGTTTTATTCAATGACCATCCTACTATTTGTATGTAACATTGACAGCAAAAAAGGGGTACTTTTTATATTTAGCAAGGTGCTTGGAGCTGTAAACAGTCTTTTTGATTGATTTCTTACATTTAGCAAAATATAATCCAAGTAATGTTTTAACATCCTCAGTCATGTAATGCATGTAACTGTGTTAATATTATCTAAGTTTGTTGTCTTAATATTTCTGCCGTGAAACAGATACTTTTATTTTAAATATGCTTGTAACATGGACACTGTATTTGTTCATTTGTTCTATTTTTTTTTTACATGGCTAACATACTATAATAGAGGGCATTCAAGAAATAGTAAGCTATATGCTTCATTTAAATGTCCATATTTATGTATAGTGACATCTGTAACCTGTATTGTCTTTATAACCGCAAGCAAAACTTCACTCGGCAGTAAACGGCCCACCATGCTGAGACTGGGGTTGATTAGTTGATTAGGTTGATTAACGATCAATCAGCGCCCAGCCACCTGATAAAAGGAGGCCTCTGCTTCTCATTTGGAGAGAGGGAGCTGAGGAAGCAGGTTGGTTTTTTTTGGGTTGTTTGGAAAGTTTGAATCCAGTGAAGGGATTGCCCAGCCTGGAAATTTGTTATTTTTGTAAGTTTTGCTTTTTGTCTTTCTTTGTGTTTAAATTGCTTTGTTTTGGCCCTTGTGCCCTTTCATTTTTGTGTTTATTTATAATAAAAGTTTATTTTTTTGAACTGCAGTCTGTCTCTGGGCCTCTATCCACTCGCCAGCCTGCCACATTTGGTGTCAAAGTGGGATAGCGCCACCTAGAGGCTCAGAGCAGTATTTTTGTTTTGTTTTGTGGAATTTTTGGGATAAATTTTTTTTTTTTTTTTTTTTGGAAAAAAAAAAAAAAAAAAAAAAAAAATGGGAAAGAGCAGACAGCGGCAAAAGCAGGAAAAGCAGCAGCAGCTGAAGAAATGTAAGCTGCTGCAGCCACCGCTGGAGGACCCGGCCAGCCTCTTCCCCTGGTGTTCCTGGTGTGGGAAGGAGGACCATCGTTGGCGGTCCTGCCCAGACGTGCCACCGGCAAACTGGTGTGGCCGGTGTGAGGAGGACGGCCACAACTGGGCAGGATGCCCCTACAACCAGGCCCAGGAAGAGGTGCCGTGTTCACCCCGGGCATCAGGGGCCACCCCACTACCTCCAGCACCACCACCTTCACAGGAGATCTGGGACTGGTTGATGCACCCTGAGGCAGACCTCGTCCACGATCTCCCCATAGTTATCAACACGCTGTGGCGTCGAGATGGGGAGAGGTGGGAACAGTGGGAGGAACAACACCACCCGGCCTCCTTCCCAGAGGTTGCCCTCATGGTGGTTAATTACCTGGCTGTAGACATGGGAGATGCCCCGGTCACTCCAATAAAGAGGGGTGAGCCGCCATCCCGAGAGCCCGAGAGGGGTGAGGAGCTGCCGTCGCTCCCAGAGCCCGAGAGGGGTGAGGAGCTGCCGTCGCTCCCAGAGCCCGAGAGGGGTGAGGAGCTGCCGTCGCTCCCAGAGCCCGAGAGGGGTGAGGAGCCACCGCCGTCGCTCCCAGAGCCCGAGAGGGGTGAGGAGCCACCGCCGTCGCTCCCAGAGCCCGAGAGGGGTGAGGAGCCACCGCCGTCGCTCCCAGAGCCCGAGAGGGGTGAGGAGCCGCCGTCGCTCCCAGAGCCCGAGAGGGGTGAGGAGCCGCCGCCGCTCCCAGAGCCCGAGAGAGGTGAGGAGCCGCCGCCGCCGCTCTCAGAGCCCGAGAGGGAGGAGCCGCCGCCGCCGCTCTCAGAGCCCGAGAGGGAGGAGCCGCCGCCGCCGCTCCCAGAGAGGGAGAGGGAGCCCGCCGCCGCTCTCAGAGCCCGAGAGGGAGGAGCCGCCGCCGCCGCTCTCAGAGCCCGAGAGGGAGGAGCCGCTCTCAGAGCCCGAGAGGGAGGAGCCGCCGCCGCCGCCGCTCTCAGAGCCCGAGAGGGAGGAGCCGCCGCCGCCGCTCTCAGAGCCCGAGAGGGAGGAGCCGCCGCCGCCGCTCTCAGAGCCCGAGAGGGAGGAGCCGCCGCCGCCGCTCTCAGAGCCCAGAGGGAGGAGCCGCCGCCGCCGCTCTGCAGAGCCCGAGAGGGAGGAGCCACCGCCCCGCTCCGCTCGAGAGGGATGAGCCGCCGCCGCTCTCCAGAGCCCGAGAGGGAGGAGCCACATCAACCGGCCCAGGAGGGCCACCACGAGTGGGCGGGTCTGCGGGCGAGAGCGAGTATGGCCAAGGATGCCTGCCTTGCACCGCCCAGGGGATGCCACGGCCCGCTCCGCATCAGGGATGACACATTTGGATCGCCTGGGGTTGCGCTGATCCGACATCAACCCCGCCCACCACCACCCACCATAACAGCCCACCCAAGGGACATAATTGGACTCTTGGGGGGAGGGGAGTGGGGAGGGTGGGGGGAAGGGGGGAGTTGGCCGATTGCGGCCGGTGTACGTTGTACATGGGGGGAGGTGTGTGGCAGAGCAAAGCTCTGCCCTTTAAATTGGCAGGGATGGGGTTAACTTCCCCTACCTGCCTGGGTTTATTATGTTCAGGTGGCTGGGGTTGATTAGTTGATTAGGTTGATTAACGATCAATCAGCGCCCAGCCACCTGATATAAAAGGAGGCCTCTGCTTCTCATTTGGGGAGAGGGAGCTGAGGAAGCAGGTTGGGTTTTTTTTGGTTGTTTGGAAAGTTTGAATCCAGTGAAGGCATTGCCCAGCCTGGAAATTGTTATTTTTGTAAGTTTTGCTTTTTGTCTTTCTTTGTGTTTAAATTGTTTTGTTTTGGCCCTTGTGCCCTTTCATTTTTGTGTTTATTTATAATAAAAGTTATTTTTTTGAACTGCAGTCTGTCTCTGGGCCTCTATCCACTCGCCAGCCTGCCACAGTCATATTAAAAGGCAAGTCAAAACTGTAAATTAAACATCCTGTAAAAACAGCGTGCGCTCTGAGCGGCCATTTTGAGAACATCTTTTCTGTGGACTTCAAACTTTTAAAGTGTAAAAGTGTCAGAATACTTACTTACTTAAATTGATTACTTAGCAACATGCGGGGACGGATAACTCCTTATTTTTATTTATTTATTTATTTATCTGTCTCTCAAAACCCTTATAGTTGCTCTTTAAACCGAACTATAAAACCTGCTGGACAGGATTGGGGAACCCTGCTTAAAGGACACAAGAAACAGCCTCGTAGGGGCAGTGTGCAAGATGGGGGCTCTGAGAAACTGAGATTTCTGGTACAATTAGATGTAGTGAAAAACTTGCATGCTACAAGGTCCATTTCATTTAAACAACTGATAGTTAGTTTATCATGAAGATGTAAATATCACAACTTGTGATTTTCAGGTTGTTTGTGTACTATCAATTTGAGCCCGGATTATTTATTTATATTGCTTGTAAACACTGCTTTCTGCTGAAGTGTTTTTTTGCTGACAGCTTGTAGTATGACAAATCTTTGATTTGGAATTCATGGAATTTCATCTCTTTGCATGGTCTTCTGTCCTTGATCGCCTCTTCAAAGTTTCTGCTAGTACTTCTCATTAAGCGGTACTTTTTTAGCACACAAAACGCACTGGCCAGATTCCCTTTCAGCTGCCTGGCCTCCTTCCTTTTATTTTTGAAGTACATACTTTTTATTTTGAACTCTTGAAATTCTTGAAAAATTTTGAAATTTTTTTTTTTCCCATGGTAGTGCTTTGAGATCAATAACTGTCTCTGCATATTTTCGGCATGGCATTTCTTGCCCTAGAGAGGGTTTTTCGTTTTGCTGAGTCAGTCCTGCAGTCACTGTCAGCCCCACATTGGGATGAAGTGTCCTCTGTGCTTGGGTTTCTTTGTTTACTCCAACCTTGCTTTTTTTTTGTATTGTTTTTATATTCTTTTTTTATAGCTGTCTTCGTCTCTTTTGTGCAGGTTGTTTGGCTCGTTCCTCTTGCCTCTTTGCGCCAGTATGCTCTTTTGACTGCTTGTTTTTTTAATCCCCCTTAGTCTTTATTTTGTTAGTCTTTGGCATACTACTCACTTCTGGTAAAGACAACTTTTTTTTATTTTCTGTTCTCTATTTTCTAACATGTCATTTTGCATTTTCATTTGCTAACTTTTTGGGAAGTGCATTGGTTTAAGCGCTGCAAACGCCACGTGGCAGCATACTTCTTATATTGCTCATACAGTTCTGGGTTCTGATTTATTTATTTATTTTTACCTTGTTTTTTTGGCAGAGGGTGTGTAACTTTACTCGGTGAAGGTTTCATTGCTTTTAGCAATCTTCCGTGTTCTCAGTTTCATTTTTAAAGAAATATGTGAATAATAATAAACAAATGGGCTATATTTTTAAATCCTTTCCTTTAACTGAAAACTAAACTTAGTCTTTTATATATATTTAAAAGTAGGGATTATAGTTAAGAGTCACGTACCAAATACACTTCTAAAATAATATAATTGAATTTTAAACAAACCTGATACCCTTTTTCCCCCCAATTTGTGTTGTGTGGGTTGTTCCATTTCCACCGACGTAAAATAGCTGGACACCAATGTGGTGTTGTGCTGAGGTAAGATTCGTGCTTCGAGCAATGCGTTTTTAAAAAAATAAAAATAATATTTAAAATCAGATTGGCGTAAAACACAGGATTACGACAGTGATGAAAAAGCAGTTTCAGCTTTTGAGATTGCCAACAACGTCGCAAATACCAGGGTATTTTTCAAGATGTGTACATTGTTTTGCCAGGTTTCCTAAATATGTCAAGTTACAGTGATGCACTTATGTTTGTGTGTATATAACGTCCAAAACACATACAGTCATCTTTAATAATATATGTATTTAATAAAAGATGTACTTGATCAAATGTTAGTGCTTGTTGATATACAGTACTGGAATGACCAGTTTAGATTTTGTTTTGAGTAGCTTGTAATACACAGTTTAGTCTCCAACTACCATTTCTTTCTCAGACTGCATTCAATTACTACATTCCAGTTAAGCCATGTTTATCTAGGAGACATCAACAAACAGGAATAGCTTTTCATTTCCAGATTTTATTTATTTTATTTTTATACATATACCTGTATAGTCCACTGTATCCCGGTGATTAAAAAAAAAAAATCTGCGCATGTCGTCATTCCACGTAGTCCAATCAAGACTGCTTATATAAAGGATATCCATACTGAATCGAGATAAAGGATATTAAAAGTGAACCTGATCTTTAACATAGAGCCACAAGCCACTGTTCGTCGTAGCCCTGCAGTCTACCCCCCGCCCCCCCCCCCCCCCCCCCCCCCCAAAAGTAAAAAAAAGATTTAACGGGTAGTACAGTAGTAGTCTTGTGTAACTACTGGCCCTTTTAAAATCAACCTCTTTAAAATAATGGTCATGAAAGCTTTCATTTAGTCTATTAGTTTTCGCCTTACACTTTTTTTTTTTTTTTTCCCATGCAGTGGTATCCCATCCCACACCACTCTCTCCTCTGTCAAGGTCAACCTGTGATTTTTGTCTCTGCTCTTTCTCAGTGTTCAGTTTCACAACATCAATTACATGTTCTGAACTGCAGTTGCTGGCTTGTAAACATTAATGCATTGCCAGTAAAACAGTCAGGGTTTTGGATAACTTGTTTTGAGCTGTGCTTGTTGGGTATCGTTGTTGCACAAACCTGTAATGCACATTCATTTGCAACACTGCGTGCTAGTGTAGCATAGGGGGGAAAATAACAACACATCAGCTGTCTTGTGTATTCTCCTGTAAAATATGTGTGAATACAAAAATAACGTTGGTTGCATATTTGAAACTGTCTTGTTTATATTTTATTTATTGGGTTAATAACTTTGCTTTTGCCCGCCTGTTTTAAAATGTTACACCATTCTCCCAGTGCCAGAAATCAAATGTCTTATTCTACTTGTGCACTCCAGCTAAATTCTGACTGCTTTGTCTTCTAGCTACTCTGGAACTACAAATTTAACCTGACTACAGACCCAAAATTTGAATCTGTTGCGGTAGAAGTCTGCAAGAGCACAATTCCAGAGGTAAGGGTTCCTTCTATTTCTGTTTGTCTGTTCCACCTATTCAGCAGGTCTCCTAGGGAAATAGACCTTTATTCCAACACAATTTGTAACGTACAGATATTTTTTGATTTGATATTTATTTAATTTTGGGTTGGGAAAGTTATTGCATTTTGCAG
Organism: Polyodon spathula; assembly: GCF_017654505.1. NCBI lineage: Eukaryota > Metazoa > Chordata > Actinopteri > Acipenseriformes > Polyodontidae > Polyodon > Polyodon spathula. The sequence goes on along the minus strand of NC_054546.1, from coordinate 33,409,943 downwards.
CCAGGTATATTGCAGTAAGTGTCAACTGTAAACTCTTCCTGTGTTTGCCCAGCCATTTGTTGGGGAATTCTGTCCCCTCAATAACTGCATGTTCTGCCAATAAAGACGATCAGCTTCCAGCAGCCACTGTAAATTGAGAAGCATTTGCTGTGCTAATCCTGGCACTTTGCTGCCCAAATCATTGCTAGGACAGACATTTTATATATTGTACATGGAATCTCCCCACAGCAGCCACTCCAATGATAGGGACAGATGGATTTATTTATTTTATTTTTTAACCCTATTGTAGTTCTAGCCAATTCTGCTGGAGCGCCCTCTGCTGGGAGTGAAGTGAAACCTGGGTAAATGGGCACGTTTTGAGTAGAAAATGACTGAGTTGTTCAATATAGGATGACTATTTTCATCCAGCATGTAAGAGTGTGGACATGAGAGGAGGCTGTTCAGCCCATCGATGGCCGTCCTGTTCCTAGTAACTGATTGTATCACTTAATTTCCATCTGTATCTTCTGGTCTAGGTTTCAGTGCTGTGCTTATTATTGGTGAGGGTTAATTTGGTCAACTCCTTCTATTAAAACAAAAAACTCTCCCTACAGATTAAAGAATGCGTAGAGGAAGAGAGAGGCAAGGGCTTCCTAGTGTCCTGCCTGGTGGATCACCGTGCCAACATCACAGAATACCAGTGCCACCAGTACATCACAAAGATGACGGCCATTATCTTCAGTGACTACAGGCTCATCTGCGGCTTCATGGGCAAGTGCAGGGAGGACGTCAACGCACTCCGCTGTGGCAGCATCTCCACTGGAGAGAAGGTAGAGAGCTCTGTGCCATATAACACATGGCAAAGTGGGCACTTCCAAGTCAGGTCTTTGTTCCAGCCTTGTTCTAGATTGCTTAATTGAGTGTAAAACCTCCACCCAGATCCTAACGTAATTATATCCTTATACAGTATGTATTTAGCTTAGTAGCAGATAGCCTGCTGTAGCATCTAATCACATGCTTATAATGTGAGGTCTTTATTAACAAAGCCTAAAGAATGATTGCTATATTAAATATAAAATTTACATAGTCAGTTCATATTTGCAATTTACATGGTTATGTATGTGTTTTGTTTTTTTTAACCTTGCAATAAATATGTGCATACCAACATGGTGTAGGCATGCTGATTTTGCCAACATCCAATGTAGTGCGTTTCAAATAACTGGGTTCCATGACATGGCAATGGGTGAAAACTTTTCACTAATCACGAGTTTAGCTGTGCTATGAATTGTGTATTTAAAGCTGGAAATCTAGTAGACTAACCTGTAACTGGTGATCTGTATATGGAAACAAAGATTCTGAGTTGCATTCACTAATGCACTAGTGTTGTGTTTTTTGTGTGTGTGTTCTCCCCCAGGACATTCACTCCCAGGGTGAGGTGATTGCCTGTCTGGAGAGGGCTCTGGTGTTGGAGTTGGAGGAGCGGGAAAACCGTTACGAGATCAAAGAGGAGTGTAAGAAGGCCATCCTGCGTGTAGCTGAGCTCTCCTCTGACGACTTCCATCTGGACCGATACCTCTACTTCTCCTGCCGCGAGGACCGTGAGCGCTTCTGTGAAAACGTACGTACACACCACTCAACACTCGCGTCCCTCTGGGGACTGTATTAATATAGTTTAGTCTTTGTAGAGGACTACATGGATAAATTAAGGAAATTGACGACTCTGACTGTCCATGTGATGAGAGCTTGTGTTTTTTGTAAATCTGCTACCGCTGCCACTGCATGTTCATCTGCGTCTATCTCAAACCAGTTGTTTTGCCAACTTCATACGTACAATGTGATACAAACTGTCAAATTGAAGGGCACCCTCCTCTTTGACCCAATGTGGCTTTGGATGATGAAGAAAATATGTTTCACCATTCAGTTTCCTTTACATTACTTTGTACCAGTTGTGCAGTATACAGTTTAAAGGGTTGGCTAGTTTGGTTAGCTAGACATGGTTTTTAACTCTCTTGGCAAAGGATGAAGCAAACATGGAAGGAAACATTTAATATTCTAAAATTTGCTTAACTGTGGTGAGTTGTTTCCTGCTATTATATCTTGAAGAGATGTTAAGTAACTGCAGGATGGGGATCTTGCTCTGTGACTTGGGGTTGTATGTTAAATATGTTGGTAACCATGACGTTCACCTCTGACCTGATATGGCGCGCATATATATATATATATATATATATATATATATATATATATATATATATATATACACACACACACACACACACACACACACTACTGTTATTTTAAAATTAATTCAGCATCTGGACCTTACAATATGTAAGATGTCAGATATTATTATTATTATTATTATTTTTGTCAACAGGCCTGGAATCTCAAGTCTGCCTTTCTTTTTAATGTGTTTTGCTTTTTCTCTCTCAGACGCAGGCTGGCGAGGGCAGAATCTACAAATGTCTCTTCAACCACAAGTTTGAGGAATCCATGTCGGGGAAGGTCTGTGAATGAGATTATACCGGTACTCTATGCAATGAAATGCTATTCCACTAGTGGCGGGGGGGGGGTATTTAATTTTGGTTAAATAAAGAACCTCATTATCTAAAACGAAACAGGGATGAAAGATTTTGTTGTTTTTTTGTAAATATGGTTGTGATAAAAAGCATTAATGGATTGTAGCTAATAATTCCCATACGTCTTGCCTGTTCCTTGTACAGATCGCAAATGTGCAGTTTTCAAAGAAACATAACATCGCACATTTTAAAGATATCTGGTTCTACACTAGGCTAAAGGAATCTTTCTGCAGCTTTGCTTTCAAATGTTGCTCTTCCTTGGTAATTCCACTTGCAGGAATACATTGCTCCACCCCTTTAATGGTTTCTTGTTGTTCATCAACCAGCTGCTTCCTCTATTGACTAGCATGCTTTCACCCAGTTCCGTGATTTGACTCAAAAGACAGTGTGTGGGTGAAATAACCTATGAAGAGCAAACGTTAACAGATATACTTTGAGTGAGGCATTGAAACGATTTTTTTTCTTAACCTAATGTACAAAGAATGGCAATGTTGGGAAGATGTATACCCCAAAGCACTTTAAGATTTCTAAATCCCTACTTTACATTCCTGCGAAGTTAAAATGTCTGCCCCTGGTTGTGTTTTCTTTTTTGCTTATTTTAAGATTTGCAGAATTTATATTCCTGATAACTGTATCTAGTTTCCATTTCCTCTTTGTAAACAAACAGCCCATCCTTTTCAGTGTTCCTTTCATTCATGTACATGGTGGCCACTGGAATGATTGGCAGAGAACACCAGCTTATTTTATTCAGTCAGCATTTGCATTTAGTCAGTCTTGGTCTCTTTCAATAAAGCTCCAGTTTGAAGAAGCTGACTGTCTTGTTTAAGAATAAAATGAGCGACTAACCCTGTTGTGTTCTGAGCTGAATTGAACTGTACCACCATTTTACTTCAACTCATCAAGGAGAATGGCCTAACAAAATAGTGAGACTGAATTGTATCAAATAATGTAACATTAATGTTAGGACTGAAGATTCTTAAAAAAAAAAAACTCTGCTCTCGCCAAGATAAGCACCAACTAAGGCGTAGCTTCGCAGTAAACTAATGTGATCCATCTGCATCTCCATCCATTTGCGTTGTTTTCCATCTGATGATGTAGATATCCTTCTGTCTGGTGTTGATTGCTGAAGTGTAATTCTGACTCCAAGGATCAGCTCATTTTGCCTCCCCAGCACATTGGCACACACAACGGCTGCAATGCTGGCTGCAGGGATCAACCCAGTGCTGTCTCCCCAGTTCATCAAGATGACAACCGTCTGGATTGAGCGAAGTAGGGTGCATCTCTGGGGTCTTCAAGTGGGCACCTTCCATCCTTGGTGTTTCGTTGACTAGGCCACGACACCTCAAGAGGGCTCAACAGTGATTCTGTCGTCCCAGCATCACCCCACTCCTCCCCCCACTCAGCTCAGCCCAGCTTTCTTACCTGTACATCAGCGTTGCTTTCTTTCTATTGTGCTTGAGATCCCCATCCAGAATTTTTCTGTCGCAACCACAGCCAGTTGCTGCTCCTTTGTGCTGCCTCAGAGAAGTTCTTCACTGTGCGACGCAACTCTTGGCCACTGAACCTGACGTCTCTGAGAAACCGTGTTGTAGAGTGTGCCACAAATCCTCGACAACTCGCCTCCACTGGGTAAACTCTGACTCTCCATCCTCGCTGTTCCGCTTCAGCGGTTAGTTGAGCATACCGAAGTTTTTTTCTGTCATACGCCTCATCCACAGCATCTTCCCATGGCACTGTTAACTCTACCAGATGAACAAGGCGTGCTGATCCAGACCACAAGACAATGTCTGGTCGAAGGTTGGTGGTGGCAATCTCAGGTGGAAAAATAAGCCGTTGACCAACATCTGCCAGCAACTTCCAGTCTCTAGCAGCTTCCAGTTGTCCTGGGTGAGGCTTGGTTTTAACACCTTTTCTTAGTGGTTGCTGTCCTGGACGGAGGAATATTGTCTTTTGTGTGTAATGCTTTGATGGAACTGGTGGCAACTTATTGGTCAAGTTACGCTTGTCTTTTAATGCTAAGGCCAAACATCGCAGCACCTGGTCATGGCGCCAAGTAAACCATCCTTGGCTAAGACCCACCTTACATCCTGTCAAAATGTGCCTTAATGTTGCAGGTGATGAACACAAAGGACATGAGGGATCCTCACCCACCCAGGGGTTTAGGTTCTGTGGTGATGGGAGAACATCATATGCTGATCTGATGAGGAAACTGATCCTGCTCTGTTCCATTGTCCATAGGTCTTGCCAGCCGATCTTGCGTTGTTCCACGCTCTCCCATCTCATCCATTCTCCCTGCTTGGCCTGGGAAATGGCCTTTACGCACCTGATCCTTTCCTCCTGCTTTTGCACCTCATTGACTAACAGCTTCCTCTGTTGAGCCGGGGTTGCCTTGTGCCATGTAGGAGGAGCTGAACTGAGACCAAAACCTCCTTTTCCATGCTGAACTTGCCCCATAATATCTCCGATTCGAAAGGCAGCCTTAGCATCTTCCACAGCTTTCTTTGCTGTCCATTTTCTTCCAGTTTTCAACAGGTGCTGCCCCCCTTACGCATTTGTCACGTGAATCTACTAACGTCATTTCCAGTCGGACTTAGGCGCACTTAAACTCCTCGGTTAGAGTCGAGCTTGGTAGCTGCAGTATTCCTTTACCATAAAGTCCCACTCTGCTGAGGCAGCGTGGAACTCTCAGCCATTTCCTGATGTATGAACAGATTAAAGCTTCCAGCTTCTCAACTGTTAAGCAAACCTCGGTCACAGTCAGTGGCCACAGCAGTCTTGGCAGTAGACCAAACTGAAAGCACCAGAGTTTGTTTGCCTGGTAAAGCGCTGCTGTCTATGCTCTTCAACCCTTCCACTGCTTGTTGTCTAACTTCTGTCACACGAACTGTGTCCTTTTAGATCCCTGTCATACCATCTCCCTAGACTTTTCACTGGCTTCTCGGACACTGTTGGTATTGTAGAACCTTTTATCTACTACTTTGCCTTTTAATTACAGAGATGTTCCTTGATTTAGTGGGCTTGAATTGCATTCGTGCCCATTCAATGTTATTGGTTAATTTGCCCAATAACAGATTAGTGCAGGCTACGGTTGTAGTCATTGTTGTCATGTCATCCATGTATGCTCGAATTGGTGGTAGTCGCATTCCAGAAGCCAAGCGCTGGCCTCCCACTACCCATTTTGATGCCCTAATAATTACTTCCGTTGCCATGGTACAAGCCAGTGGAGAAATGGTACATCCTGCCATTATTCCAACTTCTAGGCATTGCCATGTAGTACTGAATTCTGAAGTTGAAAAACTAAATTGCAAATCTCCAAAGTAGGATTTCACTAAATTTGTTATTGTCATCGGTACGCTGAAAAAATCAAATGCTGCCCATGTGGCACTGAACCATATGCATTAGCCAAATCCAGGAATGTTACATGGAGCTCCTTCCTCTCCTTTTTTGCTGATTGAATTTGTTGCCAGATTACGCTGATGTGTTCTAAGCATCCTGGGAAACCTGGAATGCCTGCTTTTTGTACTGAAGTGTCAATGAAGCAGTTATTTTAATAGGTAGGTTGACAATCTCTGAGCAATAATGCTGAAGAAAATTTTGCCTTCTACGTCTTAATAGGGAAATAGGACAGGTTGGCTATTTCACTTTGCAGTTATACTGTGGGAAAATGGGGAATGGACTATTTTATTAAAACAAACGAAGTTATAAGGAGAGTATGTGTTAATACCAATTGTAATTACTTTTATTTTTCAAGAATTGTTTTGTGTAGTACAATCCCTGAAGTACAGAGTAATGTAGCCCAACACCACACAACGATGTCCAATGCAATGTTTGACAATTTTTTTGATATGCAGTGACCCCCGACACGTCTGCAGGGTTGTAACAAGTCACTGTATTGATAAATCATAATACATTATATTGTAATTGTGGTGTGGTATTGTGATACATTACTGGGTACTTCAGAGATTGCAGTCCACAAAACTATTCTTAAATGATAAAGAACATTTTAGAATTTGGTATGAACACATACACTGTCTTTTTTTGGTTTTTTAAATAAAATATTTTAACTGCTAGTGATTACACATCATACAAGATCGCCCTTCAGGACCATCCCATTATGAAAGTTATTGTATCATGATAGTAGTGCATCATTGCACACACACTGGGTGTTCAAATTGGTTTAGAAACGTTTTTCCACATCAGCAGTTCAAAACTGCATGCAAGTGCTTCACATAACTATGAAGAGTGACATTGAGGTTCTAGGGAAGCATAATATTGGTTTTCTTCCTCTATTTCTCTTAGATATATGGGGGAGGGCCTAGATGTATGGTGGCAACTATAGTTTTTTTCTTAAACTAATTTGCTGACGTTGCTTGCGGTTGTTCGTTGCAGTGTCGGGAGGCACTAACGACGCGTCAGAAGCTGATCGCTCAGGATTACAAAGTCAGCTACTCGCTGGCCAAAGCCTGCAAGGTGGACCTGCGGAAATATCGGTGCAATGTGGACAACCTCCCCCGTGCCCGTGAGGCTCGCCTTTCCTACCTGCTGCTGTGTCTGGAGTCTGCTGTGCACAGAGGTGGGGCTGTGTGTGGAATGCTGCTGGGAATTAAGCCCAGTATTCTTTGTTGAGGTCCTTCCTTAAAGCAGTAATAACCCAAGGGTTTGCAACTATCTATTGCTGTTCTTCTCTATACATTTTTGCACCACATTTTTTCAATTTTACACCTGCATTTAGTGTACAGTCTGAACAGTGGGTGAGAACTGACCTGAGATTTGCTTTTAAAATCATGCCTAGGATTCATTGATTGCAGCATAAATTCCCTGTCAAAAAGCAGTGTAATCTGGGCCCCCAAGTGGCTAACCTGGTAAAAGCATGGTCGCATGGTGTGCTAGGTGAGTCATACAGTCAGGAGAGCACAGATTCATGTCCTGGCGGTGCGAAGTCCCCAGAGGCATTGTCGTATTGGCTCTAACTATCCCATGGGATAGTGCCTGGTAAGCTTGAAAGGACACCTGCAGGGGCTGGCTTTTGTCCTTCAGAGGCCTGTATCTTGACGACCTCCGAGTTTCCTGGGTGTAAGAGGAAATTGGCTTGTTTGTGGGGGGTACACCCACTGACCATCAGTTCTTCTGAGCTGTTGTAGGGAATTGCTGCCGTGAGGGAATGATGTTCCAAATTGGGGAGAAAATCGGGGGTAAAATAACTGGTCATTTTGAATTTAAAAACTGAAGCAATGCAATGTATTTGAGTAGTGTGTGTCATCTGTGTGACGAGTGTGCTTGTTGTTTGCAGGCCGGGTGGTGAGTGGGGAGTGCCAGGGGGAGATGCTGGATTACCGGCGGATGCTGATGGAGGATTACTCGCTGAGCCCTGAGATCATGCTGAACTGCCGTGGGGAGATTGACCACCACTGCTCCGGGCTTCACCGCAAGGGACGCACCCTACACTGCCTCATGAGACTGGGGCGAGGAGAGAAGAACAGCCTAGGGGCCACCTGCCAGCAAGCAGTAAGGAATGAGAGTCTGGGGCACCCTTTGTCTTATACAGATCTATAGATGGCAGGCAGATCGGACAATTGGTGCCGATGGCAATTCTTTTAGCTTGACAGCCGTAGCGCAGGTAGTTTGAGGAAGCTGTTGAGTCGGTAATTTTACAGGTAGTGAAGATGCTTGTGTCCTGTTTCAGCTCCAGACTCTGATTCAGGAGACGGACCCTGGCTCTGATTACAGGATCGACAGGGCACTGAACGAGGCCTGTGAGTCTGTCATGCAGACAGCCTGCAAACACATCCGTACCGGGGACCCCATGTGAGTAGTGCTCCCTCCCTTGTCTCAGCCCCTCTGTGTGATCCTGGGAGTAGAAGCAGACAGCTGAGTCTTGTGAATTGAAGGTTAGAAAGTTGTTTGAGGGTGAGGAACATTTTGTAGTGTTAAGGTGTTTATCTTGGCTATTGCCTTGAAACATGCACACGTTATGGTAAGGGTGAAGATTTATTTTTTTTAAATTTGCATTTAATGGCTGGAACATAGTTTAAGTTACTGTAAAGTATATAAATAGCAGACATTAAGAATGTTTCCCAGAAGAAACTTACATATTTAACTTTGACTTCCTTCCTTCCTGCCTTCCTTTTGACCAGAACCACTGAATTGGAAAACCTTTTTTTCATTCACTAACTGGCATGAAAAAATAAGATTAAAAATAAAATATAAAATAATCCAATTGGAGAATAATACTAGATAAACTAACTTTTTTATTATTATTTATTATATTACTTTTTATTATTATTCCAGCATTGTTATTGTATTGTGGAAGACTCTATCCTAATTCCCTGTTTCTCCCTCTCCTGCCCAGGATCCTGTCCTGCCTGATGGAGCACCTATACACAGAGAAGATGGTAGAGGACTGTGAACATCGCCTGCTTGAGCTGCAGTACTTTATCTCTAGAGACTGGAAGTGAGTACAAGCCCCTTTCTTGGGCAGATATCCTGTACTGTGAATTTGTTCTTGTAATAATTCCACCTCCTGTTAATCTGAGCACACTGTGCAGTATACAATTTCCATATCCTTAGAGTGGTGGGTTCTCTTTTAATTTCTTAAATCTTCATACCTTTTAAGTAAAACACATTAACCATTTGGAATAGATTTGTTTTGAAAATTGTTTGTGACATTAAAATGTCCAACATTAATCTGGAAAGGTTTTGAAAAAATGTTGAAGATTTAAAAATGAGCGTTTCACTACACAAGTACAATTGTATAAACACTAAGGCTAGAACATTAAGTCACTAAAATATGCAAAATTCTAAAAGATTGGCTGTTAAGAACTGCCATTGTAATTGTAATGTTTTATGCATTGTTGTACCCATATGAAGTTAAGGCTCACTGCTTGATGCACAAGGTGGTAAACTGTGATGGATAACGTGGTCCTATCCTGTCCTAGGCTGGACCCCATCCTGTACCGCAAGTGCCAGGGTGATGCTGTCCGTCTGTGCCACACTCATGGCTGGAACGAGACAAGCGAGATCATGCCACCAGGGGCCGTGTTCTCCTGCCTGTACCGCCATGCCTACCGCACTGAGGAGCAGGGCCGCAGGGTAAGAGAAGCTGAGGGTCACTGTGCTGTGTGTGTGGGGAATGGGATACTAGGTGGTTTTCGTAGTGGCATTTGTTGAGCCCATTCCATTGCTGTTGCCATGGTATCATTTTTGGCTTGCGTTTGGATTTCCTTTGTTACTACTGGCCAGGCCTCTTGTTCCCTCTTATTTGCAGTGATCAGCTGAGCCTTTATTCAGTTCTGCACTGCATTTTGTTATTTTCATCACAAATCTGCCCCAAGCTCCTCTGACATTGACCAACTCTGGCTGTCTGGCTATGAAAGCACTGATTGATTGAACTTTGCAAACTGCTTGTTGATACTGAGTAATTTGGCTAACACTTTTTTTTTTTTTTTTCCAGTAAACAAAAAACTATTTTTAGTATAATGTCGTGCAAGAAATTAAAGTATCACATTTAGCAGTGTGGCGTATGAACCAAGGAGATCGTGTACATTAGTGTTGTGTTACTAAATTATCTGCTGTGCCCACCCCATGCTTCCTTTTTTGTCCCAGCTGTCCCGGGACTGCAAGGCTGAGGTGCAGAGGATCCTGCACCAGCGTGCTCTGGATGTGAAGCTGGACCCCATGCTGCAGGAGCGCTGTATGACTGACCTGGGCAAGTGGTGTAGCGAGAAAACCGAGTCAGGCCAGGTAAACACAAGCACTGCTCAGTAATGGAGAGTCCGGCTTCTGTAAAACTGGCAATGAAGGATATGGGTTGGGGTGGAAATGGACCTGTGGGCTACAGGAAACTTGGCATGCTGTGCTGTTCTACAGATTCAATGCAGTCCCAACAGACTATACATACAATTGTTGTGCTTATAAATGTATTTGCAGGGGTCTTTTTGAAGTCTAACCCCATGCTGTTTATTTCATGTGTTTCGGTTGCTGTCACTGTTGTGTAGGAGCTGGAGTGTCTTCAGGATCACCTGGAGGATCTGATCAGTGATTGCAGAGATGTCGTGGGCAACCTCACTGAGCTGGAGTCTGAGGTGAGGTGGGACTCTGTTAAAACACTTAGGATTTGTACCCAGCTGCAGTATTACTATTAAGGGGGGGGGGGGGGGGGGGGGGGGGGTGTGGGGGGGGGGGGGGGGGGGGGGGGGGGGGGGGGGGGGGGGGGGTATTCTTCTGAACTTTAAATTTTGGCACACTGATCTGTTGGAGCCCATTTCTTCTCCTCATTGGGGAGGTCCAGAACAGTATTACAAGATTGTCTTAATGAATAGACGGCTGTATGGCTGATGTTCTAAGTTCTAAGTATCTGTGCATAATAAGACACAAATATGTAGAGTTGAGTTTTCAGTAACAGGTTCCACTAATCTGTTTCACAAATGATGAAATAAATGATATGAAAGTAGCAGATATATTTCTGGTATTTTTCTAAAACTGATCCTATAAAACAATGCTGTTTTTAAGAAGAAAAAAAATCTAGTTTTATTTTAAGACCCTTAAATTGTACAATTGATTTGCACATTTTTACATACAATGTCATTTAATGTCCAGTATATTGGATGCAGTACAAAAGGTTGAAACCATCTCCTAAAAAGCCAAAAAACTGAATAAAAGCAATTTGATAATTAGTTCCTGTAGCACTGCAGTAAAAATATTGTGCTTCTAGTACTCCTAATAGTTTGTGGTGTGCAGTGCTCCAATACTCTCCTTTCCTCCCTGCAGGACATTCAGATTGAAGCTCTGTTGATGAGAGCCTGTGAGCCAGTGATCCAGGCCTACTGTCATGTGAGTTAACTATTTTTTATGTGTTTTTCATGTAGAAAAAACAGAAAACCTTAAAGCTTCAAACACTTAATCATAAAGTCATATTGGCACAGGTTGGAATGTATTGCCTTGTATGATGTTAGGTAGCGAATGTGTGTGTGTGGTATTGATTCAGACTACAGAAAGTTTTGCATCACCCTAAAGAATTAACACATTTTCTTCACACTCGAATGAAACGTGCAGTAATAATGTTACGTTAACATATTGAATTGCATACCGCTTTGTAGTTTTCTATATACTTAATGAAAAACTGACAAATTGAGAAATGTGATATTTCAAAATACTAACATTTAAAATACTGTACTACTATTATTGCTTGTGGTAGAATTTTTTTTAGTTTCTTTGATTTGCATGAAAACTATTGTGACAAAGTGCCCGCCCCTGTGTATATTATTTGTTATGTTGTGTGTTTAATGTTGGTGTATAGTCATTGGTACACAGGATATAAACGGGTCTGTGTAACACGGGTGTTTAAAATGTATATTTGTATTTAGGCACGAGGATTGCACAGCACTTCACGTGCAAGTAAAATGTAGTAATATGTGAGCACGGGGAATTGCACTTTATTAATTCACGTGCAGTTGTACCGAGACTCCAACTGAATGATTGATTAGCAATTGAGTCTTGGTACAGCTGCATAAAAACATCATGTTTTCACCCAGTCGCGGTTGGGTGTTCGGTGAGTGGAGAACGGGATAGGAGACGGAGGTAGTAATTGTGATAATAGTAAAATATCTGCTCACCGTATTTGTTTAGTATTAGTCCGTTTTTGTTTGTCTTTATTTTGGCATAGTGTCGTGTCCTGTTTTCTGTTTGTTTTAAACCCTTTTATTTTGCAATAAACCGGCGCAAGCAACGCCATCATCATTTCACATCATCTGTCTTTGTGTTCATTCCTTTTCCTGGTTCTGACGCCGCCCACTTCGGCCGTCTTTGTGACAACTATAAATTATGTTCATATCCTAAAATTCTATGTGATGCAAAACTTTTGGCCATAGCTGTACAATCGGGTGCTGTGTCACAGAAAAGCGAGCAGTTTGATTAATGGTGCAAGTTGACAGATACATTTGAAAGCCGTCATCGTTTCCCTCCTTGTCCCTCAGGAGGTGGCTGATAACCAGATCGACACAGGAGACTTGATGGAGTGCTTGATCCAGAGCAAGCACCAGAAGGAAATGAATGAGAAGTGCATGGTCGGGGTCACCCACTTCCAGCTGGTAAGAGTCCCATCATATGAGAGGACAGCAAACTGGTAACACGAGCATCTGTCATTGGTTAAGGTTCTCCACCTGCTAGAGACTAGAGGTCTGACTATCTCAGCTGGTACCTGAAAAATTCCTAACATAGCCATTAACACACCAATCCCTCCTTGTGCTACATTACTGTACACTGCATATCCACATACAAGTGATATGCCGAACACAAAACTCCTATATGTTCCTGTAAGTAGAAGGTGGTGACCTGTTTGTCATGATAGAATGAATCATTTAGGTCATACCGAATAACATGTATTTGCACTGTAAATATTTTGGTAGAGCATATAGTTACGATTGCTATCTGATAGGGTTCAACGCTCCCAGTTGTGTAGTCAGAAAGTATTGGAACAACAAACCAATTTTTTTCCTTATGGCCACATTTAAAACAAAAAAAGAATACATTGTATATAGAACAAATGTATTTGAAAATATTTTATAGTATTTAAAGTGCCAGTGCTACTTCATTCCTTCTCCACTTGAGGCACATGGTGCCGAGAAATAAACCAAGGGGTCCCCAATTCACGTGTGCCTTTATACTATGCTATCCTGTGTTGATGTGTCTGAGGATGCTTGTTCATAATCAATGGTCACTTAGCCTCTCCTTTCTCTCTGCAGGTCCAGATGAAGGATTTCCGGTTCTCCTACAAGTTCAAGATGGCTTGTAAGGAAGATGTACTGAAGCTCTGTCCCAATATTAAAAAGAAGTACGTTGGGGATGGGTTCTGCTGTGCAATTTCAATTAATTAATGAAGCATGTGATAAGCAGTGTTGTCACCTCCAGATTTTACGGAGTGTGAAAGTTCAACTGCAGAGGGGAGTAGTGAAGAAAACCTATTAAAGGTTAGGAAATAGATATACCCCTTTGAGTACACATCTTAAGGTCTCTGCTTAACCTGCAATGTCCTTGGTGCTAGTGTTTGTCAGCAGCCCCAGACTGTGGCACTGTGTGTATAGTGACTGTCCTGTTCCTCCTTGGCAGGGTTGACGTTGTGATATGTCTGAGCACCACAGTGAGGAACGACACTCTGCAGGAAGTCAAGGATCAGCGTGTCTCAGTCAAGTGCCGCAAGCAGCTGAGAGTGGAGGAGCTGGAGATGGTGAGTGACTCTCTCTCGCACAGTAGACTCCATAGCCAGACTGCTGATCAATACACAGAACTACAGGACGATTTTAGAAACCAGGCCAGCATGAAATGGCAGCAAAAGAATGATTGTACAAGAACATGGCATCAAGGGGTGCCACCAACACCCTGAATGGCTGGGATGGTTACTTTTCATAAAGTCCTTGTTTTGTATCTCCTGGGAAAAAAATATTTCATAATAGGGTGATAAACACCTCTGCAGCGTAGCTTGATATTTTGTTGAAATGTAATGTGCAGCATGCTGTAACTGCTTATCCATGAGCTGCTTCTGACTGCAGCTTGAGTCTTCATTTTTAATGACTTGGTCATAGGATGCATGTCGTGTCCAAGTTAATCTTTTTAAGCTCGCATTTAAAACTGCAATGGTTACCTTAAAGTATTCCCCATCAGCCTAGTAATATGTACTCCTTATAAATGCACTTTTTTAAAAATCAAATAATCCACTTAAATATTTAAACTTCTTAATTTTATTATAAATACTATGTTTTATGTTTCAAATCCACATTCTATTGAAATGCAGTCAACTGTAAAAATGTATCCAGTGGTACTTCCAAACAAAAAATCTCTGGAATAAACCTTCCAGTAGTTACTTACCTGACCTCTCACTAGAGATACAGGTGAAATATATATTTGTTTCTAAATACAGTAAGCTTTTAAACACATCCTGTATTCGAATAGTACTCCATAGTAAATGTTTAAAAATATAGCACGTTCTCTGTTTATATTGCATGATGCCGCTGTGGCACATAGAACAGGTATGGGAGTCGACTCTAGCGGTCCCATATTTAACACAATCTAATGTCTTTTCCTTCGCAGTCTGAAGATATCCGTCTGGAATCGGAGCTGTTTGACTCCTGCAAGCAGGACATCGGGAAGTACTGCCAGAATGTGCCTTACGGGAACGCTCAGGTATATACAGAGACTGGCAGACAGGACTGTGAATACTTTTAAAGTGTAGATTTTGCACCATTTCCCAGTTGTTAAATGTTTTATTATAAATCACCTATAGAAAACCAGTTAAGGATTTGCTAAAATTCCAGTTCATCTTATGGGTACATACGTCAACCTGGCACAGTTCTAAAGTGAAACTAAGCTGCAGCACTTTTTATGTTCAACAGTTCCTGCAAATGACCATATTTATTTATTTATTTATTTTTAAATACGTTAATGCATCTCAATGTAGAGTTTCTGTTACTATAGGACATCATTTTCCATAGTTTGAGCAGCTCAAACTGAAAAAGATGACATTTCTTAGACACTAAAATACAATGTATTAACTTACAGAATTGTTCCTAAACCATTGTCAAAAATATGCAAGTCAAAAACAGATGTATAACCTGTTCTACAGGAATTGTCATGATGATCTTAAATATCCAGTCTAAATATGTGTTCATCCATCCTAGTGTTAAACCAGTTTTTTTCATGCGTTTAATGATTAGTAGCTGAAAGTAACACCACTAGTTTTCACTATGTGCTTTTTCCCTCTGTCTCCACCCCAGGTGATTGAGTGTCTGAAGGAGAATAAGAAGCAGCTGACCCAGCGCTGTCACCAGAGAGTCTTCAAGCTGCAGGAGACTGAGATGGTGGACCCTGAGCTGGACTATACCCTCATGAGAGTGTGCAAGCAGATGATCAAGGTAAATGGGTGTGGGAGGGTGCATACAGTATGTAGGAAAACAGAAACATAACCCAAAGAAGAATTCAGCTACTTCATTAGCCAGTCCCAAGGATATGTCCTTTTAACCCTTTAAGTCTTGAATTTATATTTTTTGAGCTGAACAATGCAAAATTAAGTTCTGCAATTCAAAAAGGAACCCTTTTTGAGTGTACCTGATAACAACATATTTTGGTAAATGAGAATGCTAAGCAGTGCCAAGGTGAGAAAGGGTTAAGAGCTTCATGGAAATGTATAAATGCAATGCAACGGAGTGTCTCATTTGAGCAAAGTATTTGGGAAGTTGAAGATTGACGGTACTGTGTGTGTTGCAGCGGTTCTGTGGTGATGCCGACACGAAGAACATGCTCCAGTGTTTGAAACAGAACAAGAACAGCGAGCTCATGGACCCCAAATGCAAACAGATGATCACCAAGCGGCAGATCACCCAGAACACAGGTGATGTGAACACCCTTCAGTGATTCAGTCATTGAAGGACAAGCAGAGCCATACAAAAAATATCCCACCTAGGAGGTGGTGGGAGTACAGTAGCTTACTAAATATTAGGGCTGCAACGAAGGGTCGGAACACATTACCAAAAGGAAGGTTCGAACCTTCTGTGGTACTAATTTGCATAATGTACTGATGACGTCACCATAGGTACTTATATTTGATTGAAAATCCTATTACTTTACAGGTAATCCATATAAATAGAATAAAACATTGACAGTAGTTTAAAAATGTTATGTAGAACCGTAATCAAGTTTTTATAATTTTTAAATACATGTTTATGTACATGTAATTGATGCTGCTTGCAACGTATACAGTAAGTTTGCATTGCAGCAGCCCTTTATAGCCAAGTAAAAATGCTGCAACGGATTTGGCAAAACAAAGCTTTATTTAACAGTCACCATTCTAAGCAGGTTATCAGTCAGTCACATTTGACTACTACCAAAAACAGAAATATGAACTTTCGCTTGTCAAGTGACCCCGCATATTGGTTGTGCCTCTGATACATCAACAGTCACTTGCACAGTTTTCATTAAATTTTTTTATTTTTTTTGGTCGTCTGGGCATTTAACAAAAAAATCCCAAACAGCAGAGGGTGAAACATTTCTTTCAATACAGCTTGCACTATATAGTGCTTTGCTGTCGAGATGGTGAATGAAGAAATTAAAGTTCTGCCTCTGGGTAGCGCGCGCTGGAGGGGGAGGGGCGAACGGTGCTCAGTTTTTGAAATTAGAGTTGTGTTGGCGTATGTTTTCAGACACCTTCTAGCATAGCATTTTTCTTACACTGTCTTGTACGCTAGGTATTCAGTACATGTTTTACTGAAGCACTACAACCGCTACAGGTACCCCTCCTCCAAGTGCTTGTGCATAATATACCCTGCTCCAATGCACGGCAGTGGTGCCATAGAGTTGCTACGTATAGCGATTTTGGTATTGGATTTTAGTACAACTTTTGTTTTAAGTAATATGCATCATAAAAATCAAAAAAATGCATGTGTGACTGTGATTTTATAGTATTCGCACATTGTCAAACTGTTTCTGTTAACAGAAAAAAAAAAAAAAAAAAAAAAAAGCACAGTGCATGAATACCCCGATGAACCTTTGAAGGTTTAGAACCAACATTGAATTCCTGGCTAGTGAATGAACCTTTGAACACAGCCCTACTAAATATAAACTTCAGTAGTTTTCAGCTCATTTAAACCTGTTTTAAAATACAATTTTGAATGTAGCTTAATACTAGAGAGTGGTCCTTTCAGTCTTAAACCTTTAATGGGATATAGTACTGTGGCCCAAGAAACATTTATTAGACAGAGTATAGATATGATCAAACTGAATAAACAATTCAATATCCCCATTGCATTTCATCCAGGCATATTTACTGTTGGGTTAAATAAATTAATGAGGAACATGTTTCTAATATTTCCGTGAGTATGCATCATCTGACGCAACATCTAAACCTCTACGCCTGTCATATTTTTTTTTTCCATGTGGAGCTGCTTTATATTTAAATATTCCTCCTCCCTCTGTCTCTACTACAGATTACCGTTTGAACCCCGTGCTGCGCAAGGCCTGCAAGGCAGATATCCCCAAATTCTGCCAGAACATCCTGAACAAGGCAACCGACGGCAGCGAGCTGGAGGGACAGGTCATCTCCTGTCTGAAGCTTAAGTATGCAGACCAGGTAAGAGCCCGGGACCTTGGTTTTATGGATGTGTGTGGACTGGACTGTAGAGCTGAGAACAGGGTGTGAACCTCTGTCTTCTCTCCAGCGCCTCTCCCCAGACTGCGAAGACCAAATCAGAGTGATTCTTCAGGAGTCTGCCCTAGACTACAGACTGGACCCCCAGCTGCACATGCACTGCATGGAGGAGGTAAGCAGTTCCAGTCCCATTGGACCAGCCAATAAAAGTTGTTGTACCTTAAATCCCCAGCAAAGGGGATATCGTGGAGGTGGTTGCACCTCCGTAAGCGCTTGTCACATTTTTCCATGCATCTAGCGAACCACTTAGCCATTCATTGTAAAACTTGGTATCCAGATTCAGTTAGCATACGTATCAGATTCTGGGGAAATATGAAGCAGTCTGTCACACCTTTGCATACATCCTGGTGTAGTTTATCCAATTGTTATACATTGAGTTGCTATTTTTGATTCTATACTATTCGGTACATACTGTTGTATGTTATACTCATAGCTCTAATTCTAAATTTATAGCCATGACGGGGGGGATGTATGTTTTGATCCTGATTGCCCCTGTGTCTGTTTCACACTCTCTCCAGATCACCAGTCTGTGTGCTGAGGAAGCTGCTGCCCAGGAACAGACTGGCCAGGTGGAGGAGTGTCTCAAAGTCAACCTGCTCAAGATAAAACAGGACACCTGCAAGAAGGTACAAATCTTACTCTACACTTGACCTCAATTTTTGTGGTTAAAGGTGCCCTATTGGATGCAGGGATTTCTGTCATTGCAGTGTTGTATTATTATCATTCAATAATACAACAATGATATTGTTTTAAAGCACATTTGCCACATCAAGGACAAATTCTGCTAATTAGCTGTATTATGAAGCAAACCTACAATTGCACACCATTTATAATTATGAACTATGCACTAATGCTGGGGTAGATGACTAGCACTGTAGTGTAATTACATTACAGGTTAAATTTGTATGCAGACAATTTTCAAACTATGTCCTTAATTATTAAATTGTACCCTGAAACCTGGAGGTGAGGTGTCATTTTGGCCTTACTCTTTGTTAATGGTAACTGTGTATAGATTTTAGTACTGGAAGAATTAGTGTTCAATAGGTATGTTTTGTAATGAAGTTCTATGTATGGCCATTATTGATGTGGCTTTCCCCTTAAAACTCCAGTTGAATTGTTTGTACTGACCCTGTGTTGAAATACTTGTCCCATGTAGGAGGTGCTGAACATCCTGAAGGAGAGCAAAGCAGACATTTTTGTGGATCCTGTTCTCCACACAGCCTGTGCCCTGGACATCAAACATCACTGTGCTGCCATCCCACCAGGCAGGGGGCGACGTAAGTGTCTCAAACGAGGGAGGGGAGGGGAATGTGAATTGCATTAGGTAGGCCTCTGTTTGGAACATCAAGCTGTGGCAAGAAGTGTCAGCATTGAGTCCAACACTGGGGTGAGTAAGATTGGAGTACAGATGATTTGAATGCTCCCCTTCCTCCTCACAGAAATGTCCTGTCTGATGGAGGCCTTGGAAGACAAGCGGGTCAGACTTCAGCCAGAGTGTAAAAAGAGACTGCAAGATCGCATTGAGATGTGGAGCTATGCAGCTAAGGTGGGTTCTGTGACACTTTTTTGCATTTTTATTTCACTCTTAACAAAGGTGATAAAAGCATCCCCTTTGCCTCATTATCCAGTAATGGTCCGGAGGGCTTTGCAGAGCTACTTGCAATATAGCACCTTGTTGCAGCCTGTGGAATGGGGCAATAAGACGGACCGTTTCTATTTATAAGGGTTTTTATCTCAGTAACCAAAAATATTAGCATTTGCTGTAAATTCCTTGGAAATATTTTCTATTTTAAACCTGGCTGGGTTTTCACTTTTACATTACTTGGCATTGGAACAAAGTTATATCCTATACAGGAATATGGAGAGGGCCGTTACTGTTCATATGATTCTCATAGTTTTATTTGTTCCTCCTCACTTCAGGTGGCGCCAGCGGAAGGCTTCTCCGATCTGGCCATGCAGGTGATGATTTCTCCCTCGAAGAACTACATCTTGTTGATGATTGCGCTGTGTGTGTCCATCCTGTTTGTGGTGGGGCTTCTGTGTGGCCGTCTAACCAAACGGTTGACACAGGAACAAAAGGATAGGTAGAGGGGGGAGCCAGCCCATCCACCCACTCTCTTCCCACCTTCCCCCACCTTGTACAGCCCAGCCCTGTGGAACACAACACAACGCAACGCAGCTAAACTCCACCACCAGTGCCATTTGCTGCCAGCTGGGACCCCCTCCTCCCTATCGGACCCCGCTAGACAGGCAGCACCTCGCGTGCCCTCTAGAGGACCTGTTTTAGTGACCTGTAGCCTCATTTCTCCATTGTGTATATCTGAATCGCTGCCACCTTTCAATCGGATGGACTTTGACTTGATGGCTCAAGCAGATTTTGTTGTAAAAATCAGACTTTGTCTTTTTGTTTTGCAAATAGGTTTTGCTTTGTACCTTTCTTTTCTTGCCAAATAAATATAATTTTTTTTCTGCACCAGGTGGCGCTAATGTACATTGGCATCTAACCTTCTCTGCCACCTGTTGGGTCAATGTTGAATTTTTATTTTCTTGTTTTGATTTACCAACAGAAGGTGTGGGATTAGGGGGGATTAAAGTGGGGGCAAGAATAGAAGTCTTGTTTTGCTGGCTTTAAGGTTTATTGGCTATTATTGGGTTTTTTTGTACAAGGAAGGACTGCCTGCTTTGGAAATATGATTGTTTTCTGAGCCATGGAGGAGGGAAAGTGTTGTGGAGAAATGTAAAATAGCCCTGCTTTGTTTTAATAGTGAGACACAACCAATTGTTCAGAACACTCCCAAGGCGGCAATAGCTGGTTTCAACACTCCCAAGATTCTCAGTTATAGACTTTCCGTCCTGTACAAAGTAAAATTTCTCACCCCATCCGACAACTAGAAGTGCAAACCTGAACCTAGGCTCAGTTTTTTGTTTTTTTTTGTTTTTGCTTTTCAGTTGATTCCACTGGGAAATTGAGAGGAGTTATTTTCAGCAAAGTAAACAATTATCCTAATTGGAATAAAACTTATTGCCTTATTTTCACCTTTGGGTATCCTCTGCTATATGTACCTCGTTTTAGCTCAGAGGTCCAAGACAGCACTTCGGCATCAGTACTGGTGCCAAGTAGTGCCGCCTTATTTTGGTCTAAAGCAGTTTTGTGTTAGTTGGGTATTGGGTTGTAGAGCTCAGAGAAGCTTAATGTATCCAAAGCTTTTAAAATAAGTAAAGGATTGATTGATTGGCGCTTGGCAAGCACGTTTATATGGAACATTTTACTGTGTCAACTGAAGTGCCACTTGTCCAACTTATTTTTTATTTTTTTGTGCTGCTGACAGTCTGGTACAAATGACCGTTTGCCCTAAAAATTGGTACGAGAGAAAAAGACAAAGACTGTACTCTGTTGATAATGAGTGTTGAAAAACTGGTCTGTCTGGGGATCTCTGTTGTGTATTTCAATTTGTTTCTTCCCATGCGTGGATGCAGTACACGCTGTGTGTGTCTCTGGTTCATTTTTAAAGTTCAAAAGAATACAGGAATTGAATTTGAATAAACAACTTGAGCTGTATCAACAGACACACGTGTAATAAAATGGTATTCAAATTTTGAATAAAATGTCACTGTAGCAGACACGCACACATTTTGGCTTTAAGACTTCTTGGTGTTCTTGCCTGCTTAATTATGACTATCTGAATTTAAGCCCTGGGCCATTCATACATATGTTCGTTCTAAAGCAGCACCAGGTAGATGGTCTGTCTGAGACTTGGAGTGCTGCAGATCCTATGTATTGTCCAACAAGTCGTCTTGACTCGGTCACTTCTGAACGATTTCTGGGGTTGTATGGATTAATTTTAGAATCAACTGATTCTTTTTCAAGAAGCATATATATATATATATATATATATATATATATATATATATATATATATATATATATATATATATATATATATATATATATATATATATATATATATATATATTGCTAAACAGATGTGGGTTTTTTGTTTCCCTAGCATGCATTTTGAAGGTCAGAAGTTTTGAATGTTGAATTATTTTTTGATCTGAAGATATCTGACTTGGTAAAAGGGGTAGGTTGGTGGTGATGGTGGTGGTGTTTTATTTATTTTTCTACTGGTTTGCAAGTGCTTGAGAGGTGTAAGTGAGGTGGCAGGGTAGCACAATGAAAGGGGAGGTGGAGCAGGGTGGGAGAGTTGACAATGAGCTGCAGCAATAATGCTGAAATAACAGTACTCAATCTTTGGTTGGGCGGTGGTGCATGCTTTAGGTGTTTCTAATGATAGACTAGGAAGGGAGACTAACTGAAGAGGAACCGAAGACACTGCTATGTCTGCCTGATGTGTGGTATGAAAGTTTTAAATCAAGATTTTTTTTTATTTTTTTTTTGGATAAATATGATTTTGTACATATGTCAACCAGAATTAATGGTGCCCTTGGTGAATTTACAAGGTAGCTTGTGTAGTAAGAGGTACTGAATTGAACTGGGGTCCTAGAAACATATATATTCCCTCTCCTTTTTATTACTGTTTTTTTCTTCCTCTTTCATCCATTGTCTGCATGTTGAGATTAAGTTATTATCGATGGGTTCAAATTTTTAAGCTTATTTATTTGTCATTACACTTGAGCTTGGTAGTCCATCTGGATTCCCTGTGTTCTCTGGTCTCAGTTTCTCAAAGCGCACAGGGTTTCAAACCTCTTTACCCATAAACAGCCAAGTTGCAGGTTAGCTGCTCGTAATGAATTGCAGACAGAGCTGGCCTTCTAATGCCTCTACAAAGTGGCCTCCACAAAAGCCCTTAGGAACCAACTGCAGACTACTGTTTTGGGGGGGGGGGGGGTCGGCTAGATTAGTTGTGAAAGGATGCGAAAGAAAAAAAGGCTTGTGGAAAGGGTTTTCTGGCCTCTCATTCGGACAGCATTCTCCACAAGTCCTTTTACTGTATTGCTGATGGTTTCCCAGACTTCAGTGGGAACCAGTTACTCTTTTCTATTCCTATTCGCTTCAGATACAGGTGAACAGACCCCATCTAATTCTCCCATAGTTAGTGCAGTATAGAAAGTCTGGGGAAAATGGCCAGAAAAAGGGCCTTGAGTTGTGATTTACAAGGTGGTTTTTAAAACACTGGTTATCATAAATAACTTTTGTTGTAAACAAAGTGCTTCAGATGGAGCATGTCTCTGTGCATTAACACCCCCCTCCCAAGTCTGGATAACTCCATTATACAGACCCCTCCTCTCCCAAGTGTACAGACAGCATTAAATATCATTCACCATTCTACAGATCAGTAGTTACTGTTTTTGTCGGTTTAAAGTGAGATTTACTCAAAATAAATAATGTTTTTGTAATATCTTTCTTTTTGTGTATAAAGTCATGAATGTACTATTCTGTTCTAACTGATTGCCATGTAATATTGAGATGTTACAGATAAATAACATCATGTGCATTGTTTTCGTTCTGTACAGATGAAATGGGACAATTTATTAATAAAACGGTCTGCAGGTTTTTATATCTTGGCTTTGCTGGAGTTCTGGTTCCCCCACATTCATTTCAAACCTGTTATTTTCTTACTACAATCAAGTCTCTTTCACAGAATGAACTACATATGCAGTTGCACTGATATAGGGTAATCTAAAAAAATATTCACTTTTTTTACTAGGTGCAGCACTTTTTAATCGCTGACAGTAAAATACAATTCTATCAAACCTACTTCAGTGAAATTAATCTCTGAATTGACATTTGTGGGGGGGGGGGGGGGGGGGTCTTTATTCACCACCTGACTATTTAATGGGATATGTTTTCAGAAAGGCCTAGTTCAGAAAAGATCATAAACATCAGATGTATTTCACACTGCTGGGTGTTTCTCTCCCTTGGTGGTCAACACAAAGGTTTGACTGTGTGGGGAAATAGAGCTCCTACTGAGAGGGGCTTTAGCTCTGGAATACTTGAATATAGGCTAATATTGAAAATTTTCAAACCAACATTACAAAATTGTATTTAGTCTTTTTTGTCTAGACAGTATTAGTATTCAAACACACTGCATTTACTGCCACCTGAAATAAACAAATACTGCTCGTATCGGCAACATCGGCTGGTATCGGAAAATTATAACTTCAGTATCAAAGTAGATTACCCTAAATATATATAAAATTGTAAGTGAGATGGACTGACAGGTTGCTCAGTATAGCCCTTGGGTTCTTATCTAAAAGGTGTCCTAATTAAGTGTCATCACACAAACTCCAAATTGTGAAATTTTTCCTGCTATATCCCTCCATGTTTTTCCCCAGCAATAACGTCAATACTAAAATATTCCAATGAAACTGCCTTTAACCGATTAGACTCAGTATTTTAGGATCCTTACACAGCATACCTATTTGGAGTGGGTCAGATTGTCCCCAAGCGCTTATTGTATTAACTTGCTAACTCAGTGTGTTAATATAAACAGGAAGTCTTCTCGAAACAGCAGATCCACAATTCGAATAGCGTAGCTGAAACTCCTGTATTTAAAATGAGTGCCCTCTTACTGTATTGTTCCCAGAAGGGCCTGTGACTGTGTGTGCAACCTTGACCTTTTCTTGTGCCCTTGAAAAGGTCCGTTCGGGTTCTTCTTGTACTCGGAATAACACCGAGAATCTAATATAAATCCAAAATTCAGCACCCTGTACCACTCTTAAAATCTCAGTTTTGCTTACATGTCTGGATCGTCCTTAACTTATCAATTGAGTGTAAATTAATTGCAGTGTATTTTATGGAGGGCAGTTTGCTCCAGGATCTCCACTGGTTCGCATTCCCTGTTTACAGAGGTACACATTTTAATATAGGCAGCCTGTGCTTCAGTAATCATGCACAGTTTGTTTCTATGAAAAAACAAATAAAGTTTGATTTTCCTAAATTTGGGTTCTTTAACAACTACTTCCACACTCTCCCCATATCAAGACCGCAGTATTTATGGTGACCGTGGTGAACTCAACTGTAACTCGGACCTTACAAAACTAAACATTTATTGTTTATTTTAATTTATTTTTTTTTTTTTTTAAACTAATTTCTCTCTGTATATATTGAGTCAGTCTTCTAAACCAGCTGTAAAGTTATTGATAAATCCAAAAATATTATTTTGTTATAGTTATGTATACAACATAAAAAAAAAAAAATAAAGTTATGGTCATTCTTACAGAACAACACATCGTTTAGAAGTTTGTGAGCCGCTATGTTACACCGCAAGTAAAATATTCCAATGCAATTAATAAATTAACAATGAACAACATAGCTAACAGGCTATATGAAAGCACGCAGAATAACATTTCAATAGTGTAATAAAGACCTTTCACCTCATTGCCGCCGGTCCAAGCACTTCACCGCACACAGTTCAGGATCTCTCCTGGGAGTGTTTTGAAAACATTAATCACGTGGAGCAGCATTTCCTCTATAAGCGCTTCTGTAATTGGTCGCTTTTGGGCTACTGGAGGTGTGTCGCACCAGTTCATTTAATGATTGGTTAAAGCACAGAAGGCGTGACTTAAGATATCGCCTTACGTGCAGACGCAGAGTTGTAGTGTATTGCTCCCTCTACGTTTAGGGTGGCAGTGTTGAACTGATCTAGCAATAAACCGACAGACAGAGAGTTAATTGCGTATAGGCGGTACTCGGAGATCGGGGATTTATCCGGGGGTTAGGCCGTCGCTGATCTACAGAGAAAGACGCTAACTCGGAATTCAACTGCCTTTTTTGGGATGACACTAGATGTCTCCCTGGGTGACATTATGGACCAGCGAGCGTGAAAAGGTGAACCTCGTTCGATAACAAATAACAGGTTGTAGAGTAGAGTTGTACGAGTGTCTAAGGGCACTCAGGACAGGCGAGCTGTCAGAGAACTGAGATTGGGAGTCAAGTGGGAAGTGTTAAGGTTAAGCAGGTCCGTAACGAACGAGGAGGCCGGGCCCGATCTAGAAAACCCCGGGTCGTCGTTGAGTTGAGGAGGAGTGGGAACTACTAAAAAAAGAAACAGAAAAGGATCAGTTTCCCGCAAAACCAGGCGGGGGGCATACCGCAGGCGCAGGGAATCTCGGCTTGAATCATCAGGGAACTCGCTGATAAAGTGGGTGGAGTTACAATTTGCTTTGAAAACAACATAACGTGAGCAAGGATCATAATGTAATTTGTAATAACATATTTGCAAATGCTAGTATTTCTCTACTTATAATAATAGTCTTTCTGGGGCCCAATAAACCTTTTGTTTGGCTATCAGTTTGATCTAACATACCAATGATGAATACATTTGATTTCTAGAACAGAAATTAGAACATGATACAGAACACAACTGTGTGTTATTCAGAGTGACTATCTTGTTTGAAACGGTTGCTTGAGATGCCTCAGTAATTTGTGCAGTCACTAGGAAAGCACCTGCTACCTGATCTGCTGTCTTTACTAGCTTTTATATACAGTATTACATAATACATGTTGTGCAATACACACTCATCCATTACCCAGGGACTGTCCTTTAACACAACAGTGTGTGCTGCCTATTGATTTTCACTCCAGCCCCAATCTTGGTGTTGGCTACTGTGAGATTCTTGTATAGAAACTACAGACCGCAGTTCTTTGTAGTTTGTGGGTCCCTGTGTCCTAACTTTGCCCCTTCTCCCTCAGTAGGCACTGTGATGCGAGGCTGCGTTCGAAACTCCAAGGCTCTGTCCCCTGCCATGTTTCCCAGGCTCCTGTTTGACGTACATCGGTGGGGCTCGTTGATGGGGCGACGGGGCCTGGCCTCTGTAGGGGAACCCCACCCCACCCCACTGCCCAGCCAGGCCCGAGTGGTGATCTGTGGAGGGGGCATTGTGGGTTCCTCTGTAGCTTATCATCTCGCCAAGCTGGGCTGGAAGGACGTGGTGTTGCTGGAGCAGGGAAGGTAGATGGATAGCATTGGCTTCATGCGAGTCTGCTGCACTGGATTGTTTTTTGGCCTTGTGCAGCAAAAAGCTACACTCCCCTTAAGTTAAACAAAACACAATAAAATTGTGTAAGAGTATTTTTGTTTTGTTTTTAGTAGTGTATATATTGATGACCGTGGCATTGACAAGGCTGCCATATTGAGGACTTGTTTTAATAATATAATTCTTCTTTCGTGTGGAAATAACTGCTTGACTCTTTCTGTGTGTCAGGCTTGGCGCAGGGACGACTCGGCTGTGCGCTGGTATTGTGAGCACAGCTAAGCACATCCCAATTGAGAGTAAGATGGCTGACTATTCCAACACACTCTATCAACAACTGGAACAGGAAACCGGGGTGAAAACAGGTAAGTCTTTCAGCCTTTAGAGCAGCGCCTGGGAAAAATGATCACTGAGACTATAATTCTGCTATTAGCACAAAAAAAGTCATTGTCAACAATGTCTTCTTGCTCAAACTGAGTGTGTCAGTCAGAAAAGCAGTACAGAGTAAGCAGTATATATTGCCCGGTATTAGATTCCCATGGTGTGTGATGCCTCTTGTCGCCTTGCAGGGTATGTGAAGACAGGGTCCCTCTGCCTCGCCCAAAATCAGGATCGATTCATCTCGCTAAAGCGCCTCGCCTCCCGCCTCAAGTGAGTGCAGCTCCGGCTTTCTACCTTTATCCTTGTGTATTTGTTCTCAGTAATGTGGCAGCTCCTGTGAAACTGACTGGATTGTTTCTGTGTCAAAAAGAGTAATAACCTTAAACAAGCTTTTGGGTCATGCTCATTTATCCTGCCACAACGCTAATCTGTTTTGAGGAGAAGCACTTTATTTTATGTACAGCAGGTAATAGGATCCCCCTGAGCCTCGAACTTAGGCTTATTATGCACCTGTGCTGGTCATTTCTAATGTCATAGTCCCTGGGAGGAGTAATTATCCCAGTCTAACTTCACTGAAGTAAGACAAATAAACAAATAGATAATTACAGTAGTCCGTCACATATCCAATTACGGTGGGACAGGAGTAAGGGAGATATGTAAAAAGCGGATAAATGAATCCTGTTTTAAATGCCATTATACACAGCTGGAACAATTACCATATTCACACAATTATTATTTTGAGATTCAGCTTTTATTAAGGAGCTCCCCTAAATCCCTTGTTTAGAAAGATACAGGGTATTACTGCTTGTGACTGAGCAGCTGTCTGCCGTGTGGGTGATTGCATTCGCTGCTGAGCGACAGGCAGGAGATGGAGACGGAGGTGGAAGTTGATATGCCCCACAGGCGAACAGGATTTATTTACATATCAACACGCTGAACAGCTCACGTGACACTACCAGAAATGGTAGCGCACGGAGTACATACTACACAGTGTACGAAAACTTTGGTAGGATCTACCATCTCTGAACTAATCTTCTCTGTTCAATAATAAACAAACTCCGGCTACTCTCCTGGCTGTCGGCGGTTTTGACTTGCTTACTCACTCTTTGGTACCCAACCCTTGTTCTCATTCTCTCTCTCTCTCTCTCTCTCTCTCTCTCTCTCTCTCTGACACAGACACACACACACACACACACACACTGGCGAATTTCAGCTTCTTTAGCCCAGTGGTGAATAAATGGAACCTTTTTATACCCGACGCCGTGCTGGAACACACCTACCTGCTGATTAGATTCCACACCTGGTAATCACACACAGCAGACAGGCTCTCCCAGGAGCGTCAGGTACTTAATTAATTACAATAAATACACAACTTTTACAATATACGTTTACACTAAAACCCGTCTTCATGCGCAGGGCTCCTGCACTGCCACCGTTCTGTATACACTTACATTAGTGTAATTTACATACTAGCAAAATACACAGGTTTACAAAAAAAAAAACCCTACATTTTCAATTGTAAGCGCAACTCACTTTCACTTTAATCTAGCCATTTTGCATTAGTGCAGCACAAGTGGGTGATAAACGGTTAAGAAGGATGTGTGACAGGCGAATACTTATTGCACAGGAAGTTAACTTGGACAGGTAGTAGTGCTTCTCATCAAACCTCTACGGCCGGTTACACAGACCCTGGTTAGCGCAACTCTGCCTAATGTTACCTTCGTGAGGAAGTCCAAGATTAGTGCTAATCAGGAAGGACAAATGGACTTCACTGGAGTCAAGGTCAAGGTCCAAGACTGAATTTTGGGGTGTGTTCAGCTCAACATGGAGACATTCTTCCTTGCAGACTTGTGAGGGGTTGTAGCCAGTGTCGTTGTCCCTCGCCTTTCATGAGTAATAAAAAAGGGATATTCTAGCAGTTTCCACATGCCCTCTTAACGTTTCTAATAGATGTGGTTACTCTGTTGCTTTCATTTTCATCATATCCAGAGCATTGTGGAATGGGCCATCCAGAGTATGCAAAGCCATACACTGTGTTTTGCTGTCTGCAGGGTTTTGGGGATCCGTTGTGATGTCATCACTCCAAAGCAGGTGGCAGAACTCCACCCACTGGTTAATATTCATGATTTGGTGGGGGCGGTCCATGTGCCAGGGGATGCTGTGGTCTCTCCTCCCGATGTTAACCACGCCTTGGTGGTGGCTGCAGCAAAGAACGGTGAGTTAGTTAGTTGTACTTTTCAAGATTATATTTAGTGTTTTTGGGTTTGTCCTTAATACTAAGATACACTGTGGCTCCAGATGGTATTTGTACACCCCTGCTGGCTTGTGGTGCTTTAGTGGGCCATTTCTTGCCTTTTTTTAATCCCACCTCTGACCCCTTGCTTGCTAAAAATCTTTGAATCAAGGATAGGTTATTGTACTCTCTTCAGACAGATGCAAATGAGTTAAGTAAGAAAGCAGTTTGCTGCACATTTGTAAGGATAAGTGCTAATTTGATAACAGCAGGTGAATTGTTTACATACGCCACATTTTTAGTGACCGCTAACTTTATATTGGCCCCTAAGTTTATTAAATATCTTGGTATCCCTAAATAGTGCTCCCTAAATATTATATATCTGCTGGCAAGAGTGGGAGGAATATTCTTCACGTAAACAGTAAAGTGTTTTTCTTTTTGCAGTGGTGACTGACCAACAACATACAATAATCAGTGTTATATCTGTAGATTCAATACTCGGACAATTACCTAGGGATACATATTTAGTAAGAAAGAGGTGATTTCTATAAAACAAAAGTTTCTCTGTCCATGTCTTTCAGTGTCTTTATATGTTGGCACGCTTGACTAAATTTATTAGAATGTTTCCTTTTTTATTACAATATAGGCTCCAAAGCTTTATATGTAGCGAAGTTATTTCTTACTGGTTTTGTAACCAGATAAACTTCTTTTGACAAGTGACACAAAAGACTTTCACACCTCACCATCTTTTATAGACTTTTAGAAATAAGTATAATTTTTTGTACAATCAGTCATGATTGAGTGTTTATAGTTAGGAATGAGTTGTGTAGCAACATGATCATTTTAAAAAAATCAGCCACTGTGATCTGTTGTAAATGGCGGCAGATCTAAATGCACTCTGCTTTTCTGAGTGACTTCTGGCCCTTTTTATTTCAGGAGTACAGATCCATGAACACACAAGTGTCAATCACGTCATGGTCCAGAAGGGTCACGTGACAGGGGTGGAAACGGACCGCGGGAAAATTGACTGTGACTATTTTGTGAATTGTGCCGGACAGGTGTGTATCCTTACATGTGGAGATTCCATTAAACAAATCACACAGTAACTTGTACTTGCTTGTGCTTCTATTTGTGAAAAAACCTTTCCTAAATCAGAGTCAAACAGAGCTTTCTTAAAATATTAACTAACAAGAGATTATTAACACATTTTTTCCTCTCAATCTTCATCGGCAAGCCCGTAATTTAAAAATGTTAAAAAAAAATCCACATTTGGTTTCTTTTACCTGATGTCTATATGGAGTCATGTCCTCTGTCTGCAGTATTTTCTTGTCCAGTTTTGTTATTTTTGGCCTGTGTAACACAGTTGTATTTCTTGTTGAAAATCAAATGCAATTTCACTGGTTACGAATATCCCTAACTGCATGGTTCCTTGTCTTCTGCTGGCAGTGGGCGTATGAGCTGAGCCTGTCCAGTGAGGAACCTGTATCGGTGCCTGTGCATGCCTGCGAGCATTTCTACCTGCTGACCAAGCCTCTGGAGCAGCCTCTCCAGCCACACACACCTGGTGAGCAGGATGATATTTTCTCCTATGGATTTATCCCAGCTCTGTCTTGACCTGCACAAGTCTTGGAGTTACTTTGCAATTCAAATGATCTGTTTCATCTTCTCGGCACAATAACACCGTAACTCTTTTTCAACTTGCTACAGTTGATATTGGAGTTATGGGGACTGGTTGGGTAAATTAAAGGCTGACCACCTGAAGCTGGTTTTTATGTCTCCTGCAGTGGTGATGGACCTGGATGGTCGGATCTACGTGAGAGCCTGGCAGGGGGGCGTGCTGTCGGGCGGCTTTGAGAAGAATCCGAAACCCATCTTCACAGAGGGCAGGAGTCAGCTCGAGATCCAGGGCATGCAGGAAGACTGGGACCACTTTGGTGTTTAAAGTTTATCTTTCTCTTTTTTCTATGTTACTTTGGCTCACTGCAGTGCCATTGCCACTGAGCTACCCCACTACCTTCCACAATTCAGCCCATATTGCAAACTGAGCTACTCAAACCTACTGCCTTTCACACCACAGCCCTCTCTAACCACTGAGCTACTCAAACCCACTGTCTTTCACACCACAGCCTTCACTCTAACCACTGAGCTACTCAGACCCACTGCCTTTCACACCACAGCCCTCTCTAATAACTGATCTGATCTGCTGCACTTCTCTCTGACCAGAGCAGCACAACCTTCCATTCTACAACAGTAACTGTACAGATACATAGCGTACCAAAAAGAAACTTCTTAGACAAATCTGACAGTTCGATATGTCACCTGCTTGCATGTTTAAAGTTGTTGATGCACAGATATCCACAGCTGTTCAGTGGGGGTTGATGTATAACAGGAACGTATTGCAGCGATTGAAGAGATTGGCACACACACACATACACTTCGCTCTGGGCTGTCCTTTTTGTCCTCCTAGCTGACAGCGCACACCACGACCGTTAAAAATAAACTAAATTCCACAGCAGGCTAAAAACATCTTGCCCCCAGACCAACATTGCTTAGGACGTTGTGCTGTCAGTCTTGGTGAACATGACTGACCTAATATGGCCTAATATGTCAAGGTCATGTGACTAGGTTTGTGCTGTGTAGAGACAATGCACTGAGTTGTTGCCTTAATGTTTGGTACACATCCAGGGTTGGGGTCAATTCCTGTTTTAAAATCAATTCCCAGTTCTAATTTGAAAAGAATTTATATTTTAGAGCAATAATAATTGTGATTGTTAAGCTGCTTTCATTTGAAGCCTATTTAATTGCCTAAAAGTGCCTTCAATTGAAGTAATGTGCTGCCACTGTGTGAAGTTAAAACAGAATACTGCTAATTGTAATTCTGAACAGTGTTGGAATTGATTAAAAGGGATTGTGAATTGGAATGGACCCCAACCCTGTACATGTTTGTATTCTTTGATGTTCTTAGTTCCATTCCCAGTGATGTCCAATAAAAAGTAACCATTCCTTTGCAAGATTGCTTTATCCTCTGGTCATATCGATGCTATAGACCACTTGCTTTACAGGTGGTGAGGAGTGAACATTAAGTGTTTCAGTGCAACATTGTTTTAACTTCTGACCATTTTAACAGCAGTGATCTTTTTCACAATTCTTAGATTATGCTACCGGGGATGCTGTTTGTAAAAACACCCATTTCTAGTATTGGACTACAATTCAGTGGACAAGTTCAGCTCCAGAAGCTGGTGACCAGCCTTGCTGTTTCAATGTTGTGTGTCTGTGCCCACAGAGCCCATGCTGAGTGCCCTCCTGCGCAGGATGCCCTCTCTGGATTCCTGTGAGATCCACCAGCTTGTCAACTGGCCCGAATCCTTCACCCCTGACATGCGTTGCATCATGGGGGAGACGCAGACTGTGCACGGCTACTTCGTACTTGGGGGCATGAACTCGTCAGGGCTGTCGTTTGCAGGGGGTGGCGGGAGGTGAGATCACAACCGTCCCAGGCATTTTGGGGCCCTGTGCAAATTCTAAGGCACAGGTGCAACATGCTTGCACCAGTCTACATATCGAGAATTTTAAGGCCCGCAATGGGAGACATAACTCGGGTGAAACTGGGTTTAAAGGGGTACAAAGCACAACTTGGTACAATGTTAAAAACAGTTTAGGTGCTAAACAGTTTTAGAAGAATGCTGTATAAAACAGCGATTCAGGTATTATGGAAACCCCCAACCTTTAAAACTGTTTCCTGTAGAGTTGTTGGTATTTACATTAGCTGGGTTTGCTAAACTACAATTTAAAAGCTGTGTCTACAATTAGAATCTTTTAACAAGACACAGCACAATTTATTACTGGTATTTTGCATTGTTTTGATTGGCATTGCTTTATTTTACTGTAGCAATGCTGATGCTGTAAACCAGGCTCATATTAAATTGTTTCTGTATGTTGTGTACTTATATGGAATATCAAATACTGTCAAGGGTCTCTCTAGTTTAAATTTAATGACCATCAAGAAATAAATGTTGCACTTTTTTACATTTATTTTATTTATTTATATATTTTAGTATAAAGCCCATAATTTCAGTATTTTAATAGTGAATACAATACCTGCCAGTTCATATTTTGGGGCACTGTATGCTAATAACTACACCTGATACACAGGCCCCTATTTGTCTTGAAGTCTTTTACTTGCTCCCCCCAGGTACCTGGCAGAGTGGATGACCCATGGGTACCCTTCAGAGAACGTGTGGCCCCTCGATGTGAAGCGCTTCGGCACCCTGCAGAGCAGCCGCACCTTCCTGCGCCATCGTGTTATGGAGGTCATGCGTGAGTGTGGTGGGGACTAGGGGGGAGAGACAGTTTAGACTGGTGGAAGGTGGGAATTAGGCACAGGATAGAGGCAGTAAAGCCTAGTGGTTAGAGGTTAGGGGCTGGGAAGGAGGCAGTCGGGGCCTAGTGGTTAGAGCTTCTGTACTGAAATACTTTTATTTAATTTTTTTAGTATTACTGAACACTAACCCCCATTTGTTTCTCCTGCAGCCCTGCTGTATGAGCTGAAAGTGCCTCGCTGGGACTTCCAGACAGGGCGACAGCTGCGCACCTCCCCCCTGTATGATCGTCTGGACACGCAGGGCGCGCGCTGGATGGAGAAGCATGGCTTTGAGAGGGCCAAGTACTTTGTACCACCCGGCAAAGGTCTGTGCTGCTCTCTCTCAATACAATAACTACATGCTTTATCGCCACAGAGCGATGAACAATAAAATAGTAATACAAAACTAAGAAGGATTAAAACTGAATCCTACTTTAGTCATTTAGAAACAACTCTGACACAGGCATAACCGATAAACTAGATTCATCAACAGTCCGTTATCCTTATATCTAGTGTCCAGACGTCTGCTGGCAAAGGCTGCTATGTTTACATTTTCATCCCTTGCAAGGGGGTGAATATCCTTGGCAACAGGGCTATAGTTGAGGTGTCTGCTTGTATTTGTGTGACTCTTCTGCTGTGTGTCCAGTTTCTAGCCCTCTGTCCTGCTCAGCCCTCTGTCTCACCTCTCTGCTCTCTCCCACTGCAGATCTCCTGGCGCTGGATCAGAGTAAAACCTTCTACAAGCCGGACTGGTTTGATATCGTGGGGGCAGAGGTGAAGTGCTGTAAGGAGGCTGTGTGTGTTGTCGATATGTCATCCTTCACCAAGTTTGAGCTCAGCGTGAGTACCTTATTTTAAAATGTGTACTTTAAACAGACAATTCCCACAGTGAGTTTCAGGGCGGAAATGAGAGTGATTTTTTGTCTCGGAGGTTCTCAAACTGCAGGGTTTGCTTTTTTAAATCTGATTTGGAATAGGGAAGGCTGAGTGGTTAGGGCTGAGGGACTGTAATTGGAGAACATTTGAGGTAGACTTAAGATTTGCAGGGTTATATAAACACTAAATGTTAAATGTGTCTGACCTTGACTTTAGACCTAATATTGAGGTCGTGTGTCTTAATAAGTTTATGTCTGGTAGACAGGTGTATTCTTTGATTACATCACTAAAGTTATCCAGTAAAAATCAAACTGAACCAATGTCAACGATACTGCTCCTTCCCTGTCCTGCACACAGTCATCAGGGGACCAGGCCTT
Source organism: Polyodon spathula (assembly GCF_017654505.1). Taxonomy (NCBI): domain Eukaryota; kingdom Metazoa; phylum Chordata; class Actinopteri; order Acipenseriformes; family Polyodontidae; genus Polyodon; species Polyodon spathula. The sequence goes on along the minus strand of NC_054546.1, from coordinate 33,375,031 downwards.
GGAGCTGCTGCAGAGACTGTGTGCCAATGACCTGGACGTGCCAGTGGGTCACATCGTCCACACGGGCATGCTGAACCAGCGCGGCGGCTACGAGAACGACTGCAGCGTGGTGCGGCTCAGCAAGAACAGGTTGGCATTTTCCTACCTGCTTGTTTACACAACATACGTGAGCAGCACTCCCCTTTTTTTTCTTTGTTTTGAATACAGTCGCTTGTTTTTACTTTTTTTTTTTTTTAATTCATCTCCATTCACCAAGATACGAAACTTCACTTGCGGTTAGGGCAACATTCGGAATGCAAATATTGAAATACCAGTATAAGCAGGTAATGAGCAGGATTGATTGATAACCAATACTTTCACTTTTTAACACTGCAGACAAGTCTGTATACAGATATAAGACTAGTATGCCTCTTGTAGTTTAGGAAAGGAAAGCCTAGCCATATGTTTAGCACAAGAAGAAGTGGACCGGTAATGGTGCTGGTGCTAAAAGGATTTTAAAATGTGTTTTAAAATGTGTTTTCACTTTTTGGAGGTGTTCTAAATCAAGTCGGGCCTTGAGGAAAGTCTCCATAGATTCTTATAAATACTTTACAATTAGCCTCCTTCAGATACCCAAACTGGTACAACTGAAAATGGCTTAAGTGTCACAGTGATGGGCAGTCAAGCTTGTGTCTGACCATATAGTTGTGCTCTCTACAGCAGTAGCTAAAGGGTTTATGTACAGCAAACGGTCCTGCCGACACAATAAGTCTTCCCATTTTGAGTGTTTCTAGGTCTATCCAGCAGTTGTCCTCATCTTGTCACCAATGTATGTGTCTGCCTCTCCTCCTTGGCCAGGTTCTTCATCATCTCCCCCACCGATCAGCAGGTTCACTGCTGGTCCTGGATCAAGCAGCACATGCCCAGTGATTCCCACCTGCAGCTTGAGGACGTCACCTGGAAGTATACAGGTAGGTAATGGCCACCAGGGGGTGCCGTCCTTTAGACAGGAACTATGATAAACACTAATGAAAAGAGCAGCCAGCTGCAAACTTAATGTTGTTGATAGGGCCAGAAGAATTGTTCATACACACATTTAGTAAAGAGAAATAGGTAGAGAATCATGATCAGGCATCTTCCATGGCAACCATAACCATCGATTTGAAAGTAACCATTCGTTCAGCATTCTTACAGAGTAATCAAAGGACCTGGGAAATATCGTGAGAACACACCAGGACAATCCCAGATATATTTGGGTAGACGGGTCTTAATAATGTGGCCAGTGAGTGAGATACCATGTACGGATATGTGAAGATGTGTGACTGTGAAAAGAGCTACCTGTTAAACTCTCTCTGTCTTACAACAATGTGCAGCGCTGAATGTCATCGGCCCCCGTGCAATGGATGTGCTCTCTGAACTCTCCTACGTGCCCTTGACCCCCGACCACTTCCCCTCACTCTTCTGTAAGGTAGATGTTTCCACAGTGAAATTACCTTCTCCCTTTTTTGACAATTTAACACGGGGATCAAATGTAATGTCCAAAAAACATTGATGTACTGCATTTGGTTAGGATTCTTCACTGGTGGCTGAGCACAGTGAACGGTTGGGCGGTTGACATTATTTTTAGCTAATATTACAAAATGTATAGAATATGTAACTTTGGCTTCCTCTATTATATGTATTCAAGGGAATGCACACCATTCATGTAATCATTTAAGGGAACATTCTATTTAAGAAATGTTTGTTTTGGGTGTCAAATAAGCAGATGTCTAAGGGATTGTGCAGCAGACTCCTGTTCAGGTCACAAGTGAAACGTGTTTGATTATTTCAACCTAGCCCCCAGCGGACATCACAAAGCCAGCACATTCAGCAGACTCTGCTTCAGAGAGGCACAGGGGTGCTCAGGTTAGGTTTGAGATGCTTGATTGTACCTCCATGATACTTCTGGTAGTGTAGACCTTCCTTTTGTATAGCACCAGATTAATCCTTAATTGTTGCCTAGCTGTGTGAAAGAGTTGAATGGTCATTGAGCCAGAACCAGAACCACTCCCTCTCCTTTTATAGTTGTACTTTCTCTAAAAAGCAGGATGGAAGCTCCCGACTCCCATATCTCATCACTAGGCCATGCTGTATGTACCCTTCAGGTCTGATGTTCTTTTTCCCTCAGGAAATGAGTGTGGGGTACGCCAATGGGATCCGGGTGATGAGCATGACACACACAGGAGAGCCAGGCTTCATGCTGTACATCCCTATTGAGGTGAGTTGCTTGTCTAGGAAATTGTTAATTCAAAACTGTTCTTATCTGTGTCCGGAATATTTTGGAGACTTGGTTGAATAGACTAGACAAAGAATAGACAAGGTGCAGTGGTATCCCTATTATTATTATTATTATTATTATTATTATTTACTACCAGTAAAGGACAGGCTGACACAATGTTGACTGCCAGGGCTGGCATCACATAGAACGTTGGCAGTCTGTGTGTCAGGTTTTGTGTAAGCTGTGCATGCTGCTCCTATACTCTAGGGGTGTTAATAATTTTGAAAACGTTTTTGCCTAAACGTTTAACCATTGTCAAGCTTGTAGGCTGAATACAGGTTTTAGTTAGTCTTAGTGTTTACATCAAAGTAACTGTGTCTAGTATTTCTTCACAGTCTTTCTCTTGTACAACTGATAAAATGATAAAATAAAATAAAATTTCTCTTATAAAATTGTGATGGAGGACTTCTTACAATGGTTACAAACATCCCCAATATTAAAGTCAAATTTGAAATGTGTTTGATTCTCAGGTTTAAATGTTTATTAAATTCACACCGCTGCAGTACTCTCTCTCTCTCTCTCTCTCTCTCTCTCTCTCTCTCTCTCTCTCTCTCTCTCTCTCTAACACGTGCCTGTGTCCCCTCTCTCTTGCATCTTGCAGTATGCCTTGCACGTCTATAATGAGGTGATGTCTGTGGGACAGAAGTATGGGATTCGCAACTCTGGCTACTACGCCCTGCGCAGTCTGCGTATTGAGAAGTTCTTCGCCTTCTGGGGTCAGGACCTGGACGCATTCACCACCCCACTGGAGTGCGGGCGTGAGTTCAGGGTTAAATTCGATAAGGTCAGTGGATCTGGGATTATGTGTAGCGTTTAAGTGCAGTGAGTGTACACAGGGATGGATTTCATGTCATTGGTCACTTATAGCCATTTACAGCTTTGCTGTATTAGCCTCATCTATAGTTCATTGTGTTGAAGGTATTTAAGGTAACGAAATTCATTTTAATTTGTGTGACAGAAAGACCATTTGGAAACTAAATCAATACACCAGTACAGTTCTGGTTGGTAAGGCTACAGAAACCATGATTTTAAACTCTTCTTGTTAAAATGGTGCAATATGTTTTAAACAAAACAAAAAAAAAAACTGTTTATGTAATCACAAAGCAAATAAACAAAATGCTTAATCAATTAGGTTGAGTTTACAACCTAACAAACATGGCAGGAAAATGTCTTCACCTGAGTCCAACTGAAAAGTCTGGGGAAAAACAACCAAACCATAAGAAATTATGAGAAAGTTGTGTTAGTTAGAGGCAAGACCTATTAAACCATTTACCTGTGTTTTTTGGTCGAAGCAGAGAGATTCGCTCTACTTGCCAGTGGGATGAATCAGGATAATGATGACATTTCCAGTTATCGAGAATTGTCTCCTGTTTTTCACTGGAGTCACAGTTATCTTAAATCTTGTTTTAACTCCCATTAAATGCCACTGATTTGTTACTGAATTTAATACTGTTACTGATTTTTTTTACAGAACGATTAATCCAGACATACAAAATTGTAGATAATACTGTCATAACTGATTTCAGTCCAGCTTGCCAGTTGCATCTCTAGCTGAGGTTCCCTGTGTATTCCCTCCTCTCAATCCTGCCTAGGGGACAGAGTTCATTGGGAGGGAGGCTCTGCTGCAGCAGCGGCAGGCAGGGGTGAGGCGTCGCTTCATCATGTTCCTGCTGGAGGACCACAATACGGAGCTGGACCTCTGGCCCTGGTGGGGGGAGCCCATCTACCGCAATGAGGAGCTGGTGGGGGTGACTAGCAGCAGCGCCTACAGCTACACTCTAGAGAGACACGTGTGCCTGGGCTTTGTGAAGCCACCACAGACCGATCCAGGCACGCCCACCGTCGTCACGGCTGACTTCATCAACCGTGGAGAGTATGAGGTTGAGATCGGCGGCCATCGCTACCCCGCCAAGGCCAAGCTGTACCCCTTCAGCTCGCTCTTTGCTCAGCAGCGCCGCCGCAAGGACGACATGGAGCTCAGCAGCTTCCAGGGCAAGTAGAGGAACACCAGCTTCTCTGTGGCCTGTGGGTGCGTTTATGTGCGTGTGTGTGTGTGTTTGTTTGGAGCATCTGAAATGCCTCAGAATAACCGATCGTCGTTTACTTTTCAAATAATCAGTAATTAACAGTAATTGCCAAAACCCAAAGAACATTGTCGGATATCTTAAACATCTTGATAAAAATTTTAAGGACATTTAATGCGTTCAGTCCTGCAACCCAGCATAATGAAAAGTCCAATTTCCTGTTTTTTTTTAACAACAGTGTTGACCATTAAGGTGTACGTGTACCTAACTCAGTATCAGTCTGATGATTGCTGGTTCATTTTAGTGATGCATTTGAATGTATCGTCTTATTTGGAAGGTGACCATACCCTTTAGACACTTGAAAACTTACATACCATGTAGTACTCATACCTGAGTATGGAATCTGTCAACAAAACAGGAAGCCTCACTTTTTCAATACATCATCAAGGACGGATGCATCCTCCTTTCTCTGATCTTCATTTACCTGTTGATTTAAAAAAAAAAAAAAAAAAAAAAAAACAGATCACTTGTCTTCAAATTCAGCCTTCTTACCAGCATGGGTTTCTAACAGGACACAAACCCTTCACTGCAAAACCATGAACTCCTCAACATCTACAACACCAGCAAAGAGACCACACACTAAAAACAGCTCAGTTCTTTGCTGGGGATTCCAGAGGGAGCGTTGCATTGGCTGTGACGCCTGTGAACCCTGCTGACCAGGTGCCCAGTGAGCTCAAATAGACACCTGCAGGTCTGCACTTTGTCTTCCAGAGGCCTGTATCTCTCTGACATCCGTTCTTGCGTTCCTGGGTGCAAAAGAGGAAATTGGCTTGGTCACGGGATCTCCTGAACTGTGGGGGAATAAAATCTGGGGCAAAATAATTGGACACTCTAAATAAATAAATAAGTAAAAACAATAAAATCAACTGCATGCAGTAGAAAACAAATTTAGTAACAATCCTGAAACACTTTTGTTTGTATTACTTTTGTTAGTAGTATGTAATGTCAGTTCCAAGTTAATGCCAAGTGCAGCAGTGATGGCAAATATAGTGCTGTATATTCTTTTTCTTTGGGACTCCTATTTCAGTTTCTATAAAGAAATGTCACAAAAGCTCCCATGCACAGCACAGCACTGTTTGCCTGAATGAGAGGTTCTGTAGGGACATTTATCTTTGACTATGACAGCGCTATAGCAACCTCTCCCACTCTGTTCTCTCCATAAGAAACTGTCAGACAGGTGAGAACTCATTCCCTGTAACACAGGAATTTAATAAGGAGAGGAGATCCAGTACATGGTATATTCAGAACAGTATTGTGGTATGCTAATGAGAGGGAAGAAAAAGTTTATAATACTCCCATCTGGTCTTATTTGATCTCTGTTCAGTCCAGGTCTCCAACTTAAAGTAGTTATCCACAATGGACAAGGAGAAAGCAACCTAGGCTTTTCAAATCTTTATTTCAACCATGTCCTTAAACATTAAATTGTTTCATGTCTATCTCAAGTACTATTATACCTATTGAACCTGAAATGGCACTTCGGGATCCCTGGTATTGACTGCTGAGAGGTAACCTTTAATAACATTGAATTATTTAAAGGCTATTTATTGGATAGCCTTTATACAAATGGTTTCTATGCATCCTAAGAACAAAGGTTATAGTCCATACAGTAACTGCAGTATTTTCAACATAAGTGATTTATTTACAGTAATATTAAGCAGACTCATTTTTTTGAGTTGCAGGCGGTTCTGAATCATCTAATAACCTATACTGTACTTGTACTTATCTGTATATATTTGTGCATATGAGTTTACATATGCACACATATACATGAAAATCTATGTGTATAATAAAGTACCATGTACACACATGTTCATGTATGCATATAATATGTACTGTGTATTCATTTTATATATGTAGAAGTATTTGTGTTTTGTATATAGATGTGAGCGAGGTGTTGAATACTGTAATTGCTAAAAGACTGGTATACTTTTTTCAAGACCAGTCAGAATCAGCTTTTCATCTGGTTAAGTTGCATGGATTTAAAAAAAAAAAAAAAAAAAGATTATTGCTTGGTATTGTACAACTATTGATTTTGTGTGTATATATATTTTTTTAAAACTAAGTGAGAGCTTTTGTTTTTTTGTGGTAGGGGAATGACCTACGCCCATTTTGTCCGTCTATTTGAACTGAATGCAGTAAACCCAGAACAGCAATCCCATCTATAACAGTACAGCAAACCCGTCTAACACTGGGTCAGTAATCAGCTGTGCTGTGAAACTATGCTGCACAGGTACGTAGAAAGTGAATGTTTTATCCATGGTCCATATTCAAATACCTGCACAGCGTGAAAACTAAAACTTGAATATCAAGTATCACTCGCATTTGCGCTGAAACATATTGCAGGAACAGGTACTTCACAGGAGTACAGGAATGAATTTGCTGTAAACATTCTACCCTTCAGACCTCGTTCTGTATACGCTTGGTGTGTTGGGTGTTTTGAGTTTTGTGTAATTTTATAATTGGTTTGGTTTGGTACAAGTTTACCTTCATCCCCCCACAAGCACTTTGAAATGATCTGCACTCCAAGAGGACATAGGATGATTTGTTTCTGTCGTGCCTAAAGGACCTTGTTTTTAATTGATATAAGATTATGAGGATTGTTAGAGGAGAGAGAGTTGTTTTCCAGCCCAGCAGCAGGATGCACTGAAGTAGTCAAGAAGGAATCGAGTCGAAACTAGGGTTTCTCCTGCACTACCAGTCTCCAGCAGTAGGGGGTGCTGTGGAGTGGGCGTAAATACCGTTTTATTGCACATGTGAAATGTATGTTTGTTGAGTTCTCCTTTATGTTGGTTGCCATTCTTTGGGCCAGTCCGGCATCAAGCACTCCCAAAGCCATCCTCTGTTGTACACTGTACTTCTTTACTTGCGTTGTGTTTCTTTGTGTATTTAAAATAATAAAGTTTTGAAAGTGAAAATTTATTTGAGCCTCCGTCTGTGGTTTATGCAGCAAGAAAGTGGAACGGACATGATTACTGTCACAATCGTTTTTTATTGGATGGACTGCCTTGCTAATGATAGTGAAAATGCACACGTGCCAGCCACCGCATTCACAACAGCTTAAGACACAGGAGACTTGGCTAACTGCAGGATGCTAAGGTGATAATGCTGTAAATCCTTTTGGCAAACAAAACACTTGCTGTAATTTATCATCACTAACTTCAATTTAATCAAAACCTATAGATTATTGAATGTCCTCATTTCTGGAGTAGGTAGTTAATTGTTCTCGAATTTGACTGTTCATTGGTCTTGCTCAGCAGGACAGTACTGTTTCTTTTTGTTTTAATTACTCAAGTGCCTTCTTGACGCCCAATTGCTGCCTTTAACCGGCCAGGCATTGAGCTTTAGTAAACAGCAGTTGTGAGCTTCTTCAGAAATCTCTTCTAATGAGATACACTCCATAATGAGACAGGAACTGCAGCTGAGCATCAAGTGATTCAAGCTGTACCGTGGTGGTCAGTGCAGGGGATGACGTGTCCACTGGATAAGACCTCCTGTCAGACCAAGCTGTCTTTTTATTAGAACAATGTACACTTTTCCATGTAAGCCATATGGTGGCAATCTAGGTTTACTTCATTTGCATGTTGCAAGTCCACAGGAATACTAGGACATGGCACAGACCTTTATTATTTTTTTTATTTTAAACTTCTGGCTGACATGCAGGCCTGATGCCTTTCTGAGTGTTTTTTTTTTTTTTTTTTGTGCCTGGGTGGTTTACTTGTGTGGACTGCCCTGGACACCACAAAGCCATACCCTGGTCTGCCTTTGCTGCTTGATAAGGACAAGGACCCCTTTGTCACAGACCACTGGAACTGTACCACATTGGGATTTGGCTGTTGCCAGGGTACTTCACTGTTTCAAGCTTTTTATTTTCAATTGTTCTTACCACTGTGTTATACATTTAATTCCTGTGCTACAGGTATAAGTACTGTACCTTACCTGAGATTGACACTTACAGGATTGGCTGTGGAGCATTTCTGTTAACCTTAGTTCTCAGTAGCTGATTCAATAGTTACAGTACTTGTGCCAGTGTGCAATGCTGGCCAATTTGTGTTTCCTCTCATGTATTGCTCTGCTAAAAATATTTTGAAAAGCTACAAGAGTACACTTGTTTTGTTTTTGAGCCACTTATTTTCATATAAATGATAAATATGAAGGGGGGGGGGGGAGCTTTGGTTGTTCCCAAGTATGTTTTTTTTTTTTTTTTTTTTTTTATAGCTTTGATCAATTCCCTTGAGGTCCAGTCTGTGCTTTTTTTTTTTTTTAAAACATAAGTTTAATTGTTTTTTAATTGTTAACAATTGTTATTTGTATCCTTGGCCCACTGCTAGTGACCCCTGACCCCAATTGTGTGCCACCCCATGGGAGCTCCTGGTCACAGTTGGTTGTGACATAGTCTGGTCTTGAACCTGCAATCCCAAGGCTATAGGGCACATCTGTGTGGAGTACTTTTGCTGGATGCGCCACTTGGGAGCCCCCCAGTCTGTACTTTTAAAATGTGGTGTTGATGTTGACTTTTCAAGAGCAAGTGGTGATAGGCAGTCATTCCGTGGGCAGCAGGGGCTGCTTTATGAGCTTAGCTTAGCTTTCATTCGGAATGGCTCCGGAATGAGTTGGCAGGAGCGACTGGCTTTGTTCTCTGGCGGCCCTGGTGTTTGTGACTGGACTTCCTGGCTTCCTCTCTAAAGAAACTTGCCTCGCTCAGGAATGCCATTATTTAAAATCACTGAGAAAGATTTCTCTAAAAAGCATGCCTCTCTCAATAGGGAATGGGAATCCCAGTCTGAGAATGCATCCCTCTGCCTGTGCTTGTCTCTTGGTTGGTTGACGTTGTCTGGTATAGTACCTGGAAATAACTGGTGAGTTGTTAATTGAAGCAAGTGCAAATTTAAAGGTGATTGTAATGATATAAAACTAGCAAGAAACAACTTAGGTACAGGAAGGAACCACTTCAATTATGATTTTAGCTGAAAGAAGCTAGCTTACTTGCCAGCCAAGGTCTCCTACTTTGTTATTGGCTGCGAATTAAACCCAGGCTATTCATTATTTGCTTCAATCAAAACATAGCCTTGTCAGGCGCACAATTCTATTTTTAATCAGCTTTTCTTTAGGCCTCCCCCGTATGATGTGTTTCCACGGTGACCCCAGTCACTGACATAGGACTGCACTGTCCCTTTCAGAACACGCTTCCCCACATCCTCTCGTCCTGAGTCAATGCCTGAACAAAATGGGTCTCTCCACCCACTCCCACTGCCTGCTATTGTCCCACACTCCTGAGTCAGTGTGGCGAGCTGCCTATGACTCGCATTCCAGACCCGGCCTCCTGTGAAAGTGCCATTCTGGTGACGACAGTGGGGTCACGAGAGGTCCTGGGGGATAATGTATTGTAAGACTTGACAGGGTGATATGCCTTCTACACAACTGTTGCCAAAAATAATAAAAAAAAAAGGATAAATGACTACTCTTGGATTTACATAAATATCACATATTTTGTTCAAGAACAATTTCACTTCACATATATTAATTGGAAGTTTGTCTGTATCACACCTAAGGTTGTATCCGTCTACGCTCCTGCACATTGCATGCCTTGAAAAATGTTCCAATTTTATTATCTCCAGTTCTTTGCTGTTAGGCAGTAAACTGTAGTGTTGTGGGCAAAAGCACCCCCTTCTTTTGAGCTTCTAGTTTCCACATCACAATTCAATTATCAGTGTCTAGTTGAGAAGCCCAGGACTGGTTGGATAAAGTATTATTGTAGCAATGTGTCTCACTGTAGTCATTATTCATCACAGTTTACCAGCATCAGAATAAAATTCAATAAATAAATAGATGTGTAGTATGAGTTCTTCAGACTCCAGTGCTGTCAATGTGACGGCAAGTATGAATCCGATATTGAGCTTGCCAGCACAGAAAACTAGAGGAAAGAGCTATTGCATGCTGATTCTGAATCGAGGGTCTGTTTCTACAACTGAATTGCTCCACTGTTAAAAGAGCAGAAGTGAATGAAGTCTTGGAATGTAATGCTAATCCTGTCTAACGTAACACTGAGAAGTTGAATTACAGTCAACCTGCTGCTTAGTCCTACTTTTAATGTCACCTTTATTATCGCCACTCTGAAAATAATTGTCAATGAGGACAAGGTCTTGATAATATTATCAAACAGTCCCATTAATCAGCTATAAACCTAATCGCACCCCATAAAAACAAAGTTTACAAGGAAACATTTCTATACAATACTGAAGAGTTCTAGCTAATAATACAGAACAAAGCAACGTTTGTTGTCAATGCCTGTCAGTGCTTATTTGCCTAGCCTGTGTACTTTTTGTCAACATATTTTCTCAGTCCCTTTGAAAAAAGGGAAAAAAAAAAAGAAAAAGAAAAAGTAATTCCCTGAATACGACTGTGGAACTAATTTGGGCTTCACTTTGAGGTAGCCTCATTGTGTGGCGTTACTAAAACTAAAACTAAACGCTAGGGGGTGCTACAAGTGCGCCTTTTCAGCTCTGCTGAATAGAAAATGGATGGTGTTTCATTGAGGTGCAGGGTAACAGCAACAGAAAGCTAAAAATGGGAGTTGTTGTGCTCGTTGTTAATGTGCAAAATGACAATGCTGGGAATCTAAGAACAGAATACTTTGAAAAATACCATTGAAATACCACAAGAATAGTTGGCAAGCAGAGCCATGAGCAGACCACAGGATTAGCAATAGCTATGGAAATACGTTGGTGATCAGTCTTTAGAAGTGGTTGAAAGGGGATATTTTTGATGAAATAGTTAGTAAGCCTGATAAATCAGGAGCAGAAACAATAAAAGAGAATGACAGAGCCCTTATTAAAGTTTCCCACAGTAAAAGCACAGCAAAGTGTAATAAAGCATAGGAAAGCATTGGTAAGAATTAACAAGGTATGGTAAAGCATATAGCAAACCATGATGAACTATGTTAATGCATTATATAACCATGGGGAAAGCATGGTACAATGGCAAAAATACAGTATAAAAAAATACAGTGGTAAACTTTTATATGGGAGAACGCACATGACAGGATAATAAACTGGTAATATTCCCAAAATGCAACTTCCCTAAGCAACGCAGACTACGTGTAAACTGTACTTGTCCATCAGATGGAGGGAGGAGCAGATGGAGATTTTCTTCAGCTCCATGGAAACAGGAAGATAGAGGGAGGAGAACCGGTCTGTAAAATGAAGCCGGTCCATTGCTGTACAGCTGATGATTGATGTGTTGTGGGTGCCCACAGAGAAAAAGCTAAATGCAGTTTTATTATTACATTTACTCATAATCGCAGTATGATGCAGTACTGTAATCATCTGCAGTACAACAATATGAAACATCTGCTTTGCCATGCAGTTTTTCACTTTTAATTTCAATCATTTTCTACATGGGAACCCAAAACATAGTTAAATTCAGACAGCTATCATTGTTACTCTATAATTCTGCAGTACCACAATGTTATACAATAACAGGGTCGTCCTTCGATTTCACTTTCATCAGTGGTCTCAGGGGCCAACTTAGTTTTTTTGGACGAGTTTCCTGAATTGGGGTTGGGTGCTTCAGAGTGACAGGTGTTGTGTGCTGAATCTGTCTGCTCTTTGGACAGACAGACAGACAGAGGGCTTCAGTCTCCAGCGCTGTCAGCCTCCTCATTTCAAAAACCTTTCGTATGTTTAATTTTACTGCTGAGCATTTCCAGATATCTTTTTTTTCTGTTTTATTTTTATTGCTTGCTTAAACGTTTGTGTTCAGCAAATAGGAATTAATAATGGATCCCGTCTGAGAGCTGTCTGAATCTCCTGGGCGACGAGGCGTCTGGCAAGGAGGTGAAACATTTCACTCTGATTCAAGAAAGGAACCTGGAGAACAAAACCCTGTCTGCGATGCTGGGGCATTCCGGCAGAGCAGAGCAACACACTTAGCTGCTATCTGAAGGGGGAGCAAGCTGATGCAATTGCACTGCATAGGGAAGTATGTGCAAGATCTGTTTTAAGGGTGTTTTTAATGTACACAGCTGTTGTTTTTGGCTGGAAAGAGCAACAATATGTATGTTTTTTTAGTTCACCTATTTAGTAAAAATAGGTTTATTTGCATGGTGCAATATCATTAGCCTTTCATTTGCTAATTAAAGTGAAATCAGTTTGGTCGACATTTGGCAGGCTCTGCTTGAACCAAGGACCAGTGCTCAGTTCAGGAGAAATGTTTGTTTCAGTGCTGATGTCTTCTCCATGTCATGTTATATTTTTTTCAGTAAGTATATGACAACAATATACAGCAATTCCTTTAATAGTAAACAAATCACAGCTTGGACCTGCAAAGTCTATAACAGCATAATGCAGCATATATCATTAAAAAGAAGCTTAATTAATAACAATACCAGCACATCAAAGAATGCGAACACGCTTCAGGAAAACAAGCTTGGGCCGGCATTTGTTTACCATTTCAATAATGATAGTGGGCCCTAGATGGCGCACGGGGCTGTGCATGCTTTAGTTCCTGCTCAGTTCTGATCACAATTTTCAGCAGGATTTCTGAAAACGAGTGTACATCACAACTGAATGGCATGCAAGTGTGCCATACATAAACAAACAACTCAAGACAATTACACAAAGGCATTTAGCACAACCACCTTTTTCATTAGTTTTTGGCATGCATGTGGGTTCCTAATGTTGTGTTCAGTTAAAATCAGTTAAGTTTTTACTGTACCTTATAATACTGCTAAAAGGCACACACGATCATATGAAATTGCTCCTTTGGTTCCCAGTATAAGTAGGTCATGCAGACACGTAAATAAATCCTCCTGATAGCTAAAGATTGTTTTACAGCAGTCTTCAGGAACGGCACTCGAGGTTAAGATCTTCTAGGTGGTTTCCTAATGGGTTTTTAATTTATTTTATCTCTGTTGCGCTCCACTAAATAGTCCTGTGGACTTTATCAATAAGAACATGCACCTAATAGTAATAGCACAATAACACTGTACTCATTTTTAAGTTGTACATCTACAAATAAAAGCAAATAAAATTTCAGTATTTCCCAGAAGTGAAGGGATAAGTTCTCTTCCCTTGCCGTCTCTCTCTGTCTGCCAGCTTGCTTGTGTTGACAACTGTATTATGAAGATTGCACTTCACCAACTCCTTACCCTTTGAGAGCAGTGTTGCTGTAAGATTGATTACATATCTAGATGGTGTGGATCAAGGTGCTCCTCGTAGTCTCGTGGGGAAGCCTAGAAGTCGTACTGCGAAATGAAGACGGTCACCTTGGAGATGAACCTACCCAGGATCTCAAGCTCGGCCTCCAGCACAGCAGGCCCCAGGACAGGGCGGACCAGGACCAGCTCCCTGGTAAGCCGGTCCGAGCGCTGCACAGTGAAGTGACTGCGGCCACGTCCCTCCCAGGAGACCGAAGCGCAGGCTGTCCCCATTCAAGCTGGCGGCCGACACGCGGAAGCGCATGTGGGGCACTGTCAGGTTGGACACCAGAGACAGGTAGCTGAAGGAGATGGAGGAGGCAGCCTGGATGCAAGCCTTGTTGTCCACTGGACACGGGTTCCTCTCGCAGCGCCTGCCAATGAGAGCAGAGAAACCGGTTACACGCATGGCTTATCTATTCATTAAACCAGGACTTCCTGTGCTGTAGGTGACATGATCACTGGAGAGTATGTGATCTACTGTAAAAAAAGAATGTAAGGTATACATTTAAAATTTACACCAAGTATAAAGTGTATTGGAAGGATGTTGGGGTATGCAAACTCACAGCAGACAGGTCTTGACGTAACTGGTGTTTTGTCGTGCTCTGGGACAGTCTGGTTGCATGCACTGAAAGCCTCCGGACGTGTTCACACACAGCTCATCGCGGCTGCAGTTGTGCTGGCGGCTTGCACACTCGTCCTCATCTGCAGGGAAGGTATCAGAGTTCTTTAGGAACAGATTACAGGCTAGCGCCTCTCTCTCCAGCAGAGATAATAGAAGACAAGCAATGCAGTCTCTCAAACTCAGCTGGTGTAATAACCTTGCTATTCTTTAGGGTCCACAGCTGAACTTCAACCCCTCTATAATCCGTAGAAATGAATACAATCTCCCTGAATTTAATAGCCAGACATTGGACACAGTGTAAGGTGATTAGCACTTTTAACCTGGAGAATGAAATTATTTCCAACCCTTCAACCAATAACTGACATGCTTGCTCCACACTGCTGATATTGCTCTGGTGAAGTGACCTAAGAAGTACAAGCGTAACAGATTTCCTGAAAGTAAGGCATACAAACAGAGAGCTTTTATTAGCCTACATGAAAACTGCACACGTGAGACCTACACAGCAAATCGAAATGTACAACAGGTAAGATTTGTGGAATTATATCACCGCTCTATTCTTATACAAATGGCATCTCAAAATATGAAAACTTAACGACTGTGATGCCATTGTACCTGGCTGGTGGCTCACCTTTGCAGTTGCGCTGGTCGTCGTGAAGGGTGTATCCCGGGGGGTAGGTGCAGCGGTAGGATCTGAGGGTGCTGACATAGGTGTGTGAACAGAGGCGAGGAAGCCTCCCCAAGTAATAGAGCTCACACTCATCAAGATCTGAAACACAGACACAGGCTCACACCCTGAACCCAGGGCTGGAGTCGCACTGGACTCTAGTTACAAAACTATTCTCTATTCATTCAGAAACTCTATTCATACAGAAACTCTATTCAAACAGAACTCTATTCAAACAGAGGCTTTATTATGCAACATGATTCAGTTCATTTGTGCAAGATACCCAGCCACAGTCCACAACAAATCACCCAAACAAAGGTCATCCTTGGGATTTGCTTGCAGAACTGTGAGGGGGAGCTCTCCTGGCACCCTGGCAGACTTGTGCCAATTGTCCCTACCTTTCTTGAGCACTAAAGTGAAAAACTATTTTCCCTTTTAACAACAAAAAATATGAAAAGGAAAAATATCTTTGATGGTGAGAGGGTCACTCACCCTGGCAAAGGCTGTTGTCTCTGCCTGCGATCTGAAAGCCCTCATCACAAGTGCGCTGAGTGGATCCCTGCATATCGGCACAGTGAGGCTGTCGGCTGAAGTAAGAGATGGTCTGGCTTGTCCAATCTGTGGATAATAGGGGGAGGGTGTAATCTAGACGTGAATGGATTACAGATTTCTAATGATCAGAATAGCATATGCAGTGGTTATAGTAAATTGCTAAATAAAAATATGTAAAATCATTGAAATTGTGTAAATAGTTCTCTAGACTTAAGCAAACATCCCATGCTTCATATTAACAGGTTAATAAAAGGTTTTCCCCCATATATCCCCTGATAATGTCCTTACCAAGTTTAATCACAATTAGCTCCACCCCATTCCTGTGGAGGATACTTATTACATCAGCTGGTCATACTGCTTTACAACATATATAAGCACTATTTTTTGTTCCCTATCCTTTCTTTAGTGAGGTACCTACAGGAGTACATTGAGTTCTGACAGTAAGTCCCAGACCAGCCTTTGACGCATATAAAGGCAAATCGGCAAATCATCCACACAGGTGCTTTCATTCAGACAAGGGGACTTTGCACACTCATTTATATCTGCAGGAAATAAAAACATAAAACACGAAAAGCAAATATGTGACACTGAATGGTTTTCTGTTGTGGTGTGATGACATGGCTAAGCAGGGTCACCAACAAAGCCCATACAAAGTCTAATTACATTTCTTTTTCACAAGAAAGTTGTCACCATAATTAGAAGTTTGTGGTAAAGAATCTGTATGCTTAATATGATGTACCTACAGTTAGATGGATGAACAACAGATGTACAATGGCGTACTGTACAATCTGTACTGTACTCAATCTGTACTATAGGATAACAAATAACAGATACAATACATAAGGTAATTTCCATACTGTGACAGAGATCAAATGACGCTTGGCGTTAGATCTCCCTCCCGACCTGAGAGGGTACTAGATGAAGGGAGCAGAGTATCCTGGACTAAAAGACACTTTATTCCTGTGGGTAGGTGGAAGTCGGCCGACTAGAAAAGGGACTGAGCTACCGAATGGGAAATGGCGATGTCATCCACGGATTGGAGAAGCGAATGCGCTCGTTAACCAAGGGGTCATGAGCAAGGGTATAAAATAGGGGCGTAGCAAAGTAATCTGTTCCTTTGTAAATGGTTAGAAAAACAACCTAAAAGGAGTCCCTGCATTTAAAAGAAACCGTGAGTGTTCTGTTAGTCTGTCTTGTAAATGTTGTTTGTTTGTTTTGTTTGTTTTCAAGATTACTAGCACGATCTGGAGCTGCAGCTCCAGCACTTCACTTTCCACCAGGAACTGTCTTTTCACCACAACTTAATTCACGCACCGTAGGAACTGTGTCTGTGTCTTTGTGTTTTGTGTGGGTGATTAAACTGGACTTTGCTTGTTGGTCAAACCCATGGGATTATACAAACTGAAATGATACACACCGCTGTATCGCTTCTATCATTTATTATTTACAGGTATTCGCCACAAGGCTCTGGACATTGTAAACCATTTGAATAAACAGCCTTGCACCTGTTCGTAATTGTCTGTGTGATTTGTACCTGCACTGCACTCACCTTTATCTACTCACCACTTTTCCACACATACATAATGGTTGGATTTGAAGATGAGATGTAACCATTTTCCATTAGAGAGCTTGTTATTTATAGCTGAAACTGTTTTAAAATAGTGCTACGTAATAAATGAAATACGCCCTTACAGCCCCTTGACACACTCCTTGAGAAGGGCTGCTGGCCGCTCCAGCTGTGGGATTCCTGACAGTCTCTGGTCTCGGATCCTACCAGTTCAAACCCTTTCTCACACAGGAAGTGCACCTCATGTCCCACTGCTGACATGCTCCACAGCTTCCTGTTGTTGTTTGGGACCTCCAGCTTGGGGCAGGTCTGTGGAGAAAAACACACAGCATGGGGAATTCATGAGGTAGATGGGATAGGACCTAAGTCTCCTCATCGCTAGGGCTGGGAAACATATCCTATCCCTACGACTAAAGTTCAACTCTCCAAGCTTGAGAATTTATTGAGCCTCCAGCTCAGCGCCTGCCTCTTCCTGAGACAGTAATGCAACACTGCACAAGAGGGAACGTGTGCTACAGAGGATTTTCAATAGAATTTCAATGTGCATTCCACATCAGTAACATTTTTCTATTTCAACATACCAATGATATTACATAATTTAGACCACGGGTGATCAATCAAGGTCCTGGAGGCTTTTTAGTGACTTTTCTTCAAAGAAAGTGGATGCGTTTTGAGCATGCTCAAAGATCTTAAAATAAATTTGACTGACTTGGAAAGTTTGTTTTCATGCTTGAAGTTAAATGGGATCCAATTTCTTTGGGTGTGAAAAAACATCTTATTTAATAGTTCAGGACCCTGTCCTAGTGTGAAAACTGTATAAGAAGCTGAACAGAATCAGTAAATTACAAGTAGAACTTGAAGGGGTGCCCCTGTCCCTGTAAGCTTTACTCTGGAGCCATCAGTGTGCAACACAACTCTCAGGGCGTTGGTTTAGTCTCCTGGATGACTAAGGGGAGGGGAGGGGAGTCTTATTTACTCAAAAAGAACAACCAACTGCTGCTTGGTGAGCTGATGCCCAGAAAAATATGGTAATCTGTTTTTTATTCCCCCTTGCGCTAATCTGTAAAACCAACCGATCTGGTGTTTAATGAATTCCCCTTAAAAAAGAGGGGGTCGGTTCAAGTGTTTCTTAAATTCTGCCAATCTGACAGCCTGCCAGCGTAGCAGCACAGAGGGCATGTTGAAAGTTGTTGCTGATTAACAGGCTGTTTAAAATTCCTCCCATATTTTCATTTGCAGATTGACAGGAAAAACCTACCCTCTTCAGCACTGTGACGAAAAGGGCCTTTTCATTTTAGATGTGCAGACTTGCAAACTTTGAAAGAGTTTTTAAATCTTTTGACAATCAGGGGAGCTGGGAGGTTTAGGGGACCAACATCTGTCTTCAAAAAGCAGATGTGGGATCCAACTCAGGTGATGCTCTGAGTATAGGGACCTAGCCATTTAATACATATTGAATTATTATTCAAAATAGATTTCAACCCCAGAACCTCAGTAAGGTTGCTACTGACTCTTTGTTTCTTTGTAATATCTGTCTTGTTTCAGTGGTAGTAGGCACATATCATCCAACATTAAATCAACAAAGAGGAGAAGGCTTCTGAGGGCTCAAATGCTATTAGAATATGGACACGTTAAACAAAATTTAAAAAATACGTTTTTCTAATAGTTTTATCCTGACTTTATGAAGAACTATTTTTTGTTGCTAAGCGTTTACCTCAGTATTCCACGAGTAATGCGATTTTCTCAAAAAACATCCATGGGCTTACATTTTACTTCTGATACTTGAGCACTTTTAAAATTATTCTTTTGTACTTTTACTCAATTAGTTTTCTAGAAGGATACTTTGATTTTTACTTCATTTTTTTTTTCCCAAGTAACAGTACTTTTGCTCAGGTAACACGTTTGAATACTTTTTCCACACCTGAAATTCAGACAGATTTTATTTACGGTGCGCAACATACAAAGTATTTTCAATGTTGTTTATTGACTAGAAGTTTATTATGAATTCGCACACTGTGCCTTTAACATTATAGACCAGGCTCTCTGGCAAGACTGGGTGCAGTAGGAATTTGTGGCAGGTAAAGAATCCAAATGAGAAGAAACCGACATTATATATATTTTTTTATAATCCACGCGGACACCGATGCAATCCTAGGCGAATTTGCGTCCCTTCCTCAAATCTTCAAGGAAATGTGTGTTGTTGTTTGTTTTTCTCCCACTTGTGGCTCTAGTTTCCAGAGGCACCTTATTTGTGTTGAAAACGTTGTTGAATAATAATAATAATAATAATAATAATAATAATAATAATAATAATAATAATAATAATAATAATAAAGATTAAAACACATGTTTTGTGAATTATTTTAAATACGTTTAAGTAAATTATTCGATTTCTCAGTTGATTTATCGTCGCATAACAAGTTAAAAGTGAGACTAAAATAGCTCAGACATATTGAAGCTGAACTTTAAGTGCTACTATTAAAGGTATTTTTATTTTTTAGGAATGGACGTGCAAAATATTTTCCTCCCCATAAAAGCAACCCTGGTGTGAAATTTGAGAAAGAAGAGCGTGCCGTGTCGTACGTGTTTGTCCCTGGTGCTGAAGAGAGTGATGCTGTTGCCCTCGCTGAGCTCTGGGACAGGACGCTGAGTGCCAGACAGGACTGCTCCTCTTACCCGCCTGACTAAGGTAGCGATACCAGGGAGAGGCGGGCTTGGGTACCAGCCAGGAGTGCGCTAAAATAGTGCTAAAACTGTCACCCTGCCCAACAACACCCCTTGGCGTCCAGATACGGGACCTTATTTTAACACCCTGTCATGTGCATTGCTTTCTTAATGATATATACAGCTCTCCGTTGCTTGATAAAGTCCCACTTTATTTGAGGTTGAAAGATGCCTTGCCCTACTCTGTTAACAGAAATAATTTAATTTATAGGATAAAACACAGAACCTTTTTTTATGTTTGCTAGATTACAAAATTATGGTGTGTTTGTACTGGTTGTGACTGCATTTATGTGTCTCCACTCGCCTATTTATAGACAGAAGGCTGTAGTAGAGGTTTTCTATAAGCTCTGGTACTTAATTGTCCACAAGTGAACTCGGATGGTTTTTATTTGTGGTTTCAATTCAATTATGATGCGGGTCGATTTGTTGCGGATCATCAAAACTCTCCCTTCGCGGAACAAAGCTGACAAAACAGTTGCAACATTTTCTCCACCATGCACATCCATTCATTATAGGTCTCAAATGTGCAGTTTTGAAAGAAACACGTGTTTCAGCAAACATCATTTTGAAACATGATGGAATGTTTACATGCTTGTTTGAGGGTTTTTTTTTTTTCCATTCGCTTGCTTTTGCATTTATGAATTCAGAACATGATGTTTGTTTGCTCACGTATAAAAGAGTATAAACGTGTTACTGTGGAAGCCGTCAACACAAAAGTGTCTTGCAATGCTGATTTGGGAAAATACTGTAATGCGTGTATCTGTACTGTTAATAGGGTAGCTCTGCCCCCTGCAGGTAAATAATGTTGGTGGACACGTATAATGTTAAAAAAACAAAACAAAACAAAAAAAAAAAACAAACAAAAAAAAAAAAAAAAAAAAAAAAAAAAAAAAACAAAACAAAACACCACACAGGCTTTTAAATTTTTTTTTATTAAAACAATACTATTCCACAATGAACTTTATTTATGTACTGAAATACAAATAAATATGACCGGTTCTATTTTGCATTGCAGTCTGAATTAATAGCTCTTGCCATTATATCAGGGTACGGTTTTTTCTCGTTCTTTTCATGTTTATGAATGTAATTACACAATATTAAAAAGGGTAAGATACTGATATATAATATTGTAACGATCTCGGTTAACGCAGGCAGGCGCATCACACAGGCGGAGGTAGCATACGCAAACCCGGGACTTTTCCCACTAAAGTATAGCGCCGATACCGCTGTACAGAAGGAGCGAGTGTGATTATGTCACCTGCCAGCCCTGCTGCTGCCTTCGCACTTGCACGCTACAGTATTATACTTAAAAAAAATAAAAATAAAAAAAAAATAAAAAGTTGTACTTTTTTTTCTAAACATAATAGTCTTAAAAAATTACTATTGTCTGTAATTTGAAGATTAAAATTGAACTCCCTAATAAACTTCTTATTCTCAAGTGTTGAAATTGAAAACTTTCATCTTTTCATTTTTAATGTAAAATACAATGAAGCATTCAACCGATTGGTTATGACCACTGAATAACTGAGCTAGCATATGGTCACTATATTAATAAAGGGCAGAGCTTGAGCAAGAAGAGAGGAACAATTCATGTAACATCAGATTCCTGGCTCCTGATCAACCAGGTGTGGTGAAGTTTGCTTTTTTCTGTTTCATCTTTGCCATCATGGGACAAAAATATATTAGATAAATAATAGAAGGGATTTGTATTTCCATCTTGAATTGTAGGTCTTTAAATCATTGTCTCCCAACCCTGGTCCTGGGGACCCTCTATATTTACATTCAAACTGAGCTCTCAGTTACTTAACTAGACCCTGAAGTGAACTGATAATATGCTTAATTACACATTTACGTTAGCTATAACATTTTATAAGCAACTTGAACTCTGCAGCTGTTTAAGAGCTGAAAACAATCAAATAGGTATAATTTAGCAAATTGTCAGTTCAATTAAGGTCTAGTTAAGTAATTGAGAGCTCAGCTGGAATGAAACAGCAGACACAGTGGATCCACAGGACAAGGGCTGGGAACGACTGCTTTACATGAACACTTTGGGGAATGTAAACAAACTGGACCATCAACACGTCAGACTGAAATAGACCAAATAGTAAACAATGATTACAATACCCTGCCACTTCAAATACCCCTGTAACTGAAGGGATGTGCACGTTTTTTAATCAATGTCTCACAGACATAAATAACCGTTTATCTGCTAGAAACATCAAGCACTCAAATGTGAAATAGCTGTAAGACGTGTTTTCTTATCTGCGAAGTCCTATGTGTTTAGACTACTCATCCAAAAATACCAGGTATATAGCCTAACTATATACTTTGATTAAAAATCAAACACATTGCTATGTATTTGCATATAAGGAATTTAAACTATAGGCTATCAATATACAGTAGACCTATATTTAGACTCTATTTAGAGTAGAGCTGTCAGCTACAGTAGCGTACAGAACATTTCTTCAAAAGCACTTAACAGATTTCCTTCTTCTAGGTTTTCATGGACCGGCGGCCGACGCAAATAGAACTTCAAACAAAGTGGTAGTTGTCCTACAGAGACCATCATTATTTTGCAGGAATTACAATGAGACACATAATAGGAAAGTACAGTCATAGGCTGTGCATGCTGTTGACATTCTAACCGCTCATTCCCCTTCCACACGCTGTCTGAAAACGGGGCAGAAACCATTTAAAGCGAGAGAGTGAGAGAGAGAGAGAGAGAGAGAGAGAGAGAGAGAGAGAGAGAGAGAGAGAGAGAGAGAGAGAGAGAGAGAGAGAGAGAGAGAGAGAGAGAGTTCAGTTCTGCAAAGGCCTCTAACAGATAGGTGTTTGAGGATTTGTTGGAGACGTTATTAAGATATGGGGGTTATAAAGAAACATGCGTTGTGGTCCATCTTCTTTTTTTCGGCTTATGCCATTTCTGACTCGCAGGGCATATACCATGGGAAACAAGGAAATTCAATTCCACCTGCAACTGGTAAGAAAAAACACTTATATTTTCAGCACCACTCTGCGTAACAGCGGGGCTGTTTGAGGAGGAATCAAAGCACAATTTCCATGAGCGTGGAAAAAGCTCGTAAATGTAACTAGTTTTTAATTTATTTTTGCAAGTTTGGACACTAAGTCTCGTTTCTTAAAGGGGAATGCATTAAAGCAGTTTATTTTATTTCACTGGAAAATCGCTAAACAATTCAATACCCTACTTGGCAAGTATATTGTTTAAAATATATTGTACATATTTCAACTCAGGTTGTTGTGTTTATGTTAGCACTGTATGATAACATACAGTAGCGGTGTTTGGAAGACTTTTAATTAAACTGGTATTGATATTGGTATATTTCAAATATATTTTATTGGTCGTTAAAAAAAGTTTTTTTGTCTACATACGGTACTGTAAAGAAAATAAACCCCCCAAGTTTATTTAGTACGTCAGTAAAAAGATATTCAAGAATAATGTGACATTCTGTTTTGTAAAAAAAAAAAAATGTAGTTGATTAAAACTTTAAATATCCTGCTGTTGCGTATTATTGGTACCGTACAAGACTTTAAAAACGACTGCATTAAAAACGAGGGGAAATGGTTCTTTTCTTTCTCAAATGAATTTTTTAATCCTCTGCATTCCGTAACCATAGCGATGCCCCTCGCTGCTCGCTTCAACTTAGTATTGTAGTTTACTTGGCTCTCCTTTTTAAGTGTTTTTTCCCCTTGTTTTCCCCAGGTCTTGGAGTCAAAGAACATTTTCAGATCGTCTCCCAGCACAACAGACTCCGGAGTAGAGTCCACCCGCCGTCTGCGAACATGCAGAAAATGGTTTGTTGTTTAACTATTTTCCCTTAATTTTGTAAGCACGTTTAGAACTGTGTTTTTATTAGAGCTGGTTAATAATCCCATAGACACACGTGCAATTATTATGGCCACAGTGTGTTCCAATCCTGTCGAAATTTACAACTGCGAAGTGCAATATCTTGGTGTCTGTTTGAAATATTATGTAGTTTGTCTTTCTGTGCATTCCCTTTGATAACAATTTAGTTTCTTCAGATTAGCTAAGGTAGCTGAGTAAAATCTATTTCCAAAACAACATGGGGCACAAGATAATGGTCATGAACTGACAACAGACCACCCATGCTTTGGAATTAGTTTTGCTGGTGACCTAGTCAGGTTTTGAAAAGTATTTTGTAACCCAGTTCTTAGTATGTAGACAATTTCAAAAGAAATACATATACAGAACATAAAATGTCTGTGTGTGTAAAAAATGTATTTCAAAAGACTAGTTTCAAACACTTTTGGGAATGAAAACAGGCTACTTCAGCTATTACTAATAAGTGTCTTTTCATCATAGCATGTCTGTGATTCTATCTAGTATTCAACAAAAGCAAAATCCCAAATCACAGAAGTTTAGAATAAACCTGCTTTTTAATTAAACAAACAGTGTCTAAGCAGATACATTCTTCCAAAGTGAGTGTTGCGTGGGCTTCTTCAAGGGGAATTTAGTAAAGTAACTCTTTGTAATTGTGCTGTGCATACAATATGTGTGGGCCTGCTCCTGTTCACACTGACACATTCAGAGATCAAAGGATTCACAACAAGATGTAGAAACTCCTTTCACCACACCACTTTCCTTTGCAAATGTTGTGCAAATGAACTGAGACTGGTAATTATGGACAGACTTTGACATACAGTAAGTACCTGCAAATTGAAGGCTTTAATTAATAAATAAATAAACCACAGCGCAATGAAAAAAAGACTAAGTAGAGTAAGCACCCCACAAGAAGCAACATGGAACTTTAAAACTGGCAGGAAAAGATCGCTCACCAGAGATTATAAAAAATACTGCCTGGGGTTGTGTGTAATAAATGAGAATGTAGTGGTTACCCTTGGGGTGGGATGCTATGCAGCACTCCACCCCTGAGATGGGCATTAGCTTCTCATATCACACACTACCCCACGCATTATTCTCTATATGGTATGCACAACAGTATGTTATACAAAAACTCTTCTGCTGTTTTATCGGTGACCATGTCTATGTAGTGCTCTTGAAAGTGGCTTTTGTCATATGTTTGTCGTATGTAAGAATTCGGAGTGTGTCACAGGGGTCACATGGATGTGTGTCCAATGGAAACATTCTGTTATAGACATGGACTCAAAATGCCTTCTACATTGTTACTGGTATTTGATAACTGACCTGACCTGTGTTCTTGATGATTCTCTATTGCTATTTCTGCTAATAGATCATTATGTGTCATGCTTACTAACTATTCCATCAAAAATTCTCCTGAAAATCAGGATCAGAAACAACAATGGGTAATCATACAGGGGACACACAATAAATATACCAGATCAGTATGGAAGGTGTTGGAGTGCAGTCTATTGATCTAAACCTGCGCCAGCAAACTACCCACAAAACGAAGGAGAGACACACTTCCGCACAGCAGAATAGGTTTCATTAATTTCAGAAGCCTGTTAATACATTACAGATAAAACCTGGTAGTAGAGAAGCTATTTCACATGTATTAATCGGGTGAACACAAAAATGCTTACAATGTATGGTAGTATGCAGTAATGGGGGGGGGGAAACATAATGCAAGCATGTTATGCACAATAAAACAAACTTTTACAAGGTCACAAGGTATTGGGTAAGAACTTTATAGAAAACTTTTGCAGTCTGGTATCAGAGCCTTATGAAATGTTCAGAATTGCAATCTGTGAGTGTTGAGAATGATTAACCACTTAATGGCCCGTTAGAGATGTTTTTGAGTGCCAGCATTCATGGTACTGGACCTGGCTGCTGGTATTTAATTACTGTAGGGCTTTTTTGTTCGGTGTAACAAAACTAAACAAGGCAAAGAGAGACAGAGCTTCAGTGTTCTTTGTGAAGGTGCCGGGTGACACAGCACTGGAGAGCTAAGAATAAAGTGTACTCGTGTTCATTATTCAGATCAGGGTGACAGTGCTGGAGAGCTGAGTGAGTTATACCTAAATCTAGAAAACCACTTATCTAATTGATTTTAATACTAGTTATTGAAAGTATCAGTATCTGGGGCTATACAGTATGGAGAAAGTATGGAGAACTCTGTCTGTCCGTGTGTTCTTATCTACATATGTTTTACATAATGTAGATTGGTGAGGCACCAACTAGTCAAATAGTAAAGTGGCAGTTGATCTAGGAAACTTGTATTTGGCTAATGGCACATCGAATGATTGTGAAGTAGTTCTAAAGTGTGCGGTTTGAGATGGACGGAAGTGCTGGTGCAGTGCATTAACATATAAGTGACATTTTAGAACAATATTAAATAGTATTAAAATAACAAATCCATATAGTGCACAAACAAAACAGTATATTCATAAGTTGTATAATAGTCATTATAAAATACTTGTCTTATTAATACTATTTTAAAGTGGCGACTAGTCAACCTGTTCAACTATTTCTTACCTCAGCTACTCTATCAAATTAGTAGTCGTTCTACCCCTACCATGGATAATTTTTCATGTGTTTACTGCCAGGGATTTGCATATATTCTGTAATATAGGTACAGGGTTGCAGAACTGTGCAGGTAACTCAAAGTGGGAAAGTCTGCATCTCTTTGGATTTGTTTACAATAACTGCTGCCTGGAGCCCATACTTTCCCAGCCTTGTTTGAATTCCAAATATGAAGCACTCGGGCTTCTTCAAGCTGTGAAACGGGATCTGAAAATCCTGCTTTTTCACACTTCACGCTGCATTCAGAAATGAGACGCTCTCTGCCTCTTTAGCACGAATATATCTGGCGCTTCATATTGAGGTCAAGTGCCATTTTGTTTTGTTGTGCACAGACAGTACACTTTAAGTTACTTTACTGTCTTCTTATTTGGTACACCGTTGGTATCATTTTTCTCAGTTAGATACATTATTAGCTGTAAAAATGAACCTTTTCACTGACACATTGTTTTGCCATTTAATTATTCATACGTTAATTCTGTTTTTATATGTATTCATTTATTTATTTTCACCACACTTCCATGTCATTTCTCAATAGCAGCTGTCTTTGTGGAGAGCTGAGGCAGTACAATGAGTGCGTTCCATAATCTACGAACTAGTCGGCTATGACAACACAGAGATCTTTAATGTGGTTTGGGCTTGACTGTCACCAAGGCTTTGATTGACTGTAAAGTGATCTATATCGAATGTCAGTCAATGTACACCCAGTGCATTTCCAGTGGCGTACATTACCGTTATAAAGATCCTAAGCTACAGTGCTGCAGTTAATCATCAACTGCAGTGAATTTCACATTCACCTGCCCCAGTTATAATTGCAGTACCTCCACAACAGCTAAACTGCAGTTGTATTGAAAGCAGGTGGACTTGTAATTTAAGCTTTGAATCAAGGCATTATTTAAGTCAGCTGCTAATGAATTCGACAACACGTGTTTCCTCATTCTCAGCTCTTCATACACTTGTTTTTTTCATAGCTAGGATGTTAAAATTGGACAATACAGCGGATTGTGTTTGCACAGATTGGGCACAGGCCATTGAGGAAAACTGTTACTTTGGGACGAGTAACCAAGGGTAATGTAGCTGAACTGCAATTGAACTCTAATCACACAGCAACAGAGCTAGATTTTAAAAGCAATTTGTATTGTCTAGGCTGCATGTGTTTCTAGTTGAAGAGATTATCTTGGGACATGCAACAGTAAATAGTTGAAGAAAATGCTTTTTTTATTGCAGTATAAAACTAGCACTGAGCTACTCAGAATGTTAATGTAACAGCTGGGGATGCAGTGCAGGGGGCTGCACCTGTATGTATTGCACACCTTACAGCTTTACCTAAATCTAGAGAACCGCAAATTAAACAGGGATGAAGTGAAACTTGTTCAGGACATTCTTTTGCTTAAGTTATTGCTTATCAGAAGCTGGTGATATAAGGGGACAGTCTGTCCATATTTCTGTACATTTCTGTACATTTTAGCATGTACTGGTATTTAAAGAAGTGTATACAGTGCCTATAGAAAGTCTACACCCCCTTTCAAAATTTTCACCTTTTGTTGCCTCATAGCCTAGAATTAAAATGCATTAAAATATATATTTTTTCATTTATCTACACATTCTACCCCACAATTATTTAATTAAAATTAATTAAAAATAAAAACTGAAATAGCTTGGTTGGATAAGTGTCCACCCCCCTTGTAATAGAATTCCTAAATTAGCTCAGGTGTAACCAATCGCCTTCAAAAATCACACACCAAGTTAAGTGGCCTCCACCTGTGTTAAATTGTAGTGATTTACTTGATTTCAGGATAAATTCAGCAGTACCTGTAGGTTCCCTCTGCCGGGTAGTGCATTTCAAAGCAAGGACTCAACCATGAGCACCAAGGTGCTTTCAAAAGAACTCCGGGACAAAGTTGTTGAAAGGCACAGATGAGGGGATGGGTATTAAAAAATATCAAAGGCCTTGAATATCCTTTGGAGCATGGTCAAGACGATTATTAAGAAGTGGAAGGTATATGGCACCACCAAAACCCTGCCTAGATCAGGCCGTCCCTCCAAACTGGATGACCGAGCAAGAAGGAGACTGATCAGAGAGGCTACCAAGAGGCCAATGGCAACTTTATAAGAGCTACAGGCTTTTATGGCCACGACTGGTCAAAGTGTGCATGTGACAACAATATCCCAAGCACTCCACAGATCAGGCCTGTATGGTAGGGTGGCAAGAAGGAAGCCATTACTCAAGAAAGCCCACCTTGAATCCCTTTTGAAGTATACAAAAAAACACTCAGGAGGGGGGTGGAGACTTATCCAATTATGATCTTTCAGTTTTGTATTTTTAATATATATATATTTTCTCAATAAAAACTTTTTTCCCCTTAACAGTGTGGAGTATGGTGTGTAAATAAGTGGAAAATCCTCATTTAAATGCATGAAACTCTGAGGCACTGACACAACAAAATGTGAAAAAAGTTCACGGGGGTGTAGACTTTCTATAGGCACTGTACAACTGTGATTAACCTTTCTAAGACCTCTTTTTAGCACAGGTTATTGTCTGTATATCACATTTACATTTACAGTTACAATTGTTTTATTAACTCTATATGCCCACATAACTACAGATGTTTACCGTAGAATTATCTTGAATCTTTATCTTTGTTATGTAGAACTTAAGAATGCTTGGAATTATGAATGAAGTCTACCAGTACCTTTCACTGTGTCTGTGTTCATCACCTCTGCCTTTGTACCCCTTGTTCTAATGTATATTCCAATACAAAACAGTGGGTGTTCTCAATTGCTGGCAATGTCTCCTCTGCCAAGAGGACCTTTCTTATTTCTTATTTACTCTAGCTGTGGGACGTTACTGAAATCAGGACTTAAAGTAAGGCAAAATCAGTACTCTAGATGGACCGAAGCCAAGATCGGCAACTTGGCACAAACAGGATTTTACCCAGCCTGCATCATTTACAGCACTCTATCCCAGTGATTTATCCCAGTGATAGTGCTTTTTACCAAAAGAGCCCCAGGACACATCACTGACATTGTAACTGTAAATCAAGACCACCGTACTTCACCCTAATTACATTGTATTTTGACTGCATAGAATGCTCTTCCAGTCTAGTGATCTGTCTCACTAAATGCATTTCCCTGCAGTCACATTGATGTCAGTCTGTGTTGTTGTCCTAGAGAAATCTCTTCCTTCCTCACGCAGACAGCTGCTTAAGGCTGGTCAGGGTATTTGGCTGGGGTTCAAGATTCTCAGTCCTCAGAGCTGCCAACAGCTGAGGCAAGGGCCTTGCAGGCAGCATCCCCTTCCCTAACAGCTAAATCGAGGAGCGGAAACAAAAATAAGACAACAGGAGGCTGTAAGCTGGGAAACGAAAGCTCAAGTCATCTGTAGGGAGGGAGACGGTTTGTTTATACAAGTGTAAAATGTGTTTGGTAGTTTGTAAGGGCTGTAAATCTATGATTAATAGATTTAACTTTTAAACCATATTGGTTCTATTTAAGCCCCCCCCCCCTCCCCCCATGGCAACTGCAGCACTGTTAAACTGAAACTTCTAATGACACTTTGCTGCTACATTTTTTGTACTAATTTGCAGCGCTTGTTTTTTTTTTTTTCTCATACTTAAGGGCTTCTTCTGTGTATGAAATGATTTCAAACCAGAGACACCAACCCATTAGCCTGGATGAGGTCATAGATTAATACAGCTATAACAGGATCTTACAAATCAGACAGCGATCTCTCCCTGCAGGGCCTGGCAGCTTTTTCATTTCAACAGGCCCGCCAGCGAAGAGTCTGTATTCAGGAAAGCTGTGAAATCAGAGAGCGATGGGGAGATGCTGTCTCTTTCCAGTTATACAGGGTGTAAATTGTGTATCTCATGACCATGTTGAATTTCATACAAACAAATATTCATAGGTAACAGTTAACATTTTTTATTTAGAAACTTAGAAACCATACCTTTGGTTTCTGGTTTGCTTACATTTTCTACAACATCAACTGCCTTAAATTCTTGCTGCCTTGTCTCTGAGAGCTAGAAATGCATTTTTTGTTACACCGATTTTAATTTACAGGGACATGGATAGAGCCATTTTGTTCATCTTGGTAAGACATAAGGGACACTGAGAATGAGCAACATTGTCAAATACAGAAGTTAATGTTACAATCAATGATAAGGTGCTATGTAGGTATGGGTGTAATGCATTGATGACCTCTTACCACTGAGTAGTGGAGTAACATAGTGACATGCAAGTAGGGAAGCTTGAGTCCGTAGTGTTAAACGTACCTTGGTACCATATAAAAAACATGGACTGGTGTGGATTTCTCATACAGTGGAGTGCGCTAAAATCTATACTATGGTAAAATGCAATTGACAGGAGTACCAAGTGGCTCACCGGATGTGGTTTGCAGGGTGAGTCATACTGGTGAGCTCCAGCAGACACTTTCAGGACCTTTCAGGTGTTGCTGTGTTGAGGGAACATATTTGTAGAGAAAAAGAGGGATAAAAAAAAACACAAAACACAACTCAAGGAATTATTTTAGTACACATTTGTGGGACACGATATACTACATTTTGTTACCCTGTAGACCGATCCTGGAGTGATGTTCATTTACCAGTTTATAATTAAATGATTAAGTGCTTTAAGACTGAGGGTTTCATAATTAAGGATGTGGTTGGAACAAATACCTGGACTGCTCTACACTGCTCTTGATACCATGTCTGTAAGTGTTCTGGTTCCTTTTTTCACAGGACTGGAGTGAGAAGCTGGCTGTGCTGGCCCAGCAGAGAGCATCCTCCTGTCCCCTAAACCCCACCCTAGAAGAGGGACACTCTGACCACATGGGCTGGAACATCTATGACTTCACCCCTGGGGCTGCCTCCTTTGCTGAGGTGATCGATCTGTGGTTCCGCGAAGGGCAGGACTACAACTACAACAGCGGCCAGTGCAGGCAGAACAGCACCTGCCAACACTACACACAGGTGAGCACTGTGAGCGGAAAACAGCTAACCCCAGTAACAGCATTATAACTACTCCCTTCTCCATAGTGCCATTGCAAGAGCATAGCAAAGTGTTGTAAATAACAGACAAAGCCACTAAAAGCAGAGTAAATGCATAATCAGGGAAAAGGCACGGCATATTATAACATTACTAGACAAAAGCTATATGACAATCATTTACCAGCGTGCTAATGCTTTTCTTACTCTCTATCTGCAGCTGGTGTGGGCCACCTCCAGTCGGCTGGGTTGTGCGCGGCACTTGTGCGAGAAGGGCGATGCCAGCAGGGAGGTGTTTGCATGTGCGTACTCACCAGGGTAAGTGACAGTGAACCAATCACTGTACAGGTACCAGGTTACCTGCTTTGAAGATCACGTTTCAGCCCTAACTAATTTGCTATGCTTTTGCCATGGTGTGCCATAGTTAACTTTAATAAGAACTGTGTTCTTTGTCCATGTACTGTACAGTCAAAGCGCATGGTAACACTTTTGTTAATGTCACCCTAATGTCCCCACATTGAAATGTCCTGGACAGAATACAATGGGAGACAATGGGGACAAGCTCATTGGGTGTTGTCAGCGTCGTTTAACAATGGATTTCCACTCTAATTAATATGAAATTGGAAATAGTAACAAAATTAGAAGGTTGACATCAAGGTTTGTTCCTGTGCAGTATTGAAGTGTTCTGAATACTTAGCGAAACAGGAATATTTGTTGATTCAGCACTTTCTCTGTATTTCAATGTTTATTTTGCCAGGTTATTAGTGCTCTCCTGATAAAGCTGCCTTCTCTTGTTGCAACTGTTTTTGCTTTGTCCATTTGAAGTGATAGTAAAAGGGGTTGACTGTACAGTAGCATCATTTTCATTCCAGTTATAGGAAACACTACCTGTTGATAGAGTTAGCAGCATTCCTTAAACCCAGTTACTGGCTGGCACCACTCCTGCAACACTGGAGAGAGAGTAATGAGGTGTTTGGTTCACTTCGCTGTAGGATTGTGTACATGGGGTGATCACCAGATGTCAGCATCAACTGACTCTTCTCAGTAGACAGCAAGCGGAAAGCTAGTGACTTATTGTGGCAATCTTTCCTCAAATACAATACTATTGCTCTGCTTGTCTTTAAAAAAAAACAGGTAAAGCAATGATACACACCAATTGGAAATATATGAGTTGTTTCTAACTACTTAAATACACAGTTCACAAAAAAGGTGGGGGCCTTCATAGGAGCAAACACCTAATAAATGTGACCTGCAGTTCTTAGGAATTCTTGGGGAGCATCAGGTAATTGCAGAGTCTGTTATGAGTCTTATTAGAATGTAATGGCTCTAATGCTTCCTATAACCAGGAAAACATGTGAAGCAGCTTTCTATAACAAATTCCATGCATGAGCAAAAAAAACAAAGCATGAGCCAAGAATATCAAATGGCCCTGTATTTGAGGTACATGCTACAGAATTAATTTACTATTTTTCAGTCCTCAAGGCTGAACAAATCAAGGTGCTCTAGCTATGTGAAAAGTCAACAAAATACCCTGGGAAAGTAAAAAGAAAATAATTTACCAGGGACTGGGAAAATCATAGATTTTAGCTACTGTATCATATACTTTGAACGATAAACTGTTACCAAAACCATCTTATGACATTTAATAGTAGATGTGCATGAAATTCATGGCTTTTCTATTACATTGTAAATAAAAGATGATCTTATAAATACATTTGTCTTGAGTAATAGCTGAAAAGGATTTTTGAGTTCCGATAGAGCACAAGCAGTGAAATAGACACTAGAGTAAGTACTGTTTAATGCACTTGCAATTCTGTTCATTCTGCTACTCAGTACTTACTAGTCGGTTTCAATTATTTTAATTCCTTTTATTATTGAACTTGTTTATAGCATATGGTTATCCCCATGTCCTGAGGGGCCTCTAAAGGTTGCTCCTGAATTTCAAATATTATAAACGTGAAACAGTAGGCATTCTCAGTAACACCAAAGAGTTTGTGAGCGTAATTTTTCAGTCTAAGATCCATATCATTATTTCCCCATCTGACCTGGGAATGTTTTGAACAGTCCACGGTCCCCATCTTTTTCGTCTATTTGGAAATTTTAAAAGGATGTATTGTAAAAGCATTGAGAAGAAATCTACTAAAACTCCATGTACTGTAGAGTGTGACAGACAGACAGACAGAGACAAAATGGGGAATGATTGATGAGGTTCACAACTCACAGGGAGGGGCCAGCCCTAAGAAGGATACCACTGGATCAGTAAACTGATAAAGACACAAGCCAAAGCGATTGTTAACTTGACTTTATTCTGTTTCTACCTGAGTTTTTGTTTGAGTGAAGTTTAGGGATGAACTACCTATAGAGAAGATTCTAGAAAATGCAACGCAGTGATTGTGCGGAGAGTGAAAGGACGTGATCGGTGCACTAGGAGCCACATTTTCGATGACATCATTCCAAACATGTGTTCTGTTTGGGTCACTGTTGGCAATTTAAGGGTGCCACCCTGTCTCTGTTATGCTGTTTCAGGGGAAACTGGGAGGTGAACGGCAGGCTGGTCCTGCCCTATAAGAAAGGCCCCTACTGCTCTCTCTGCACCTCGGGAATGTCTGGCTGCTTCAAACTGTGGGACCACGTCGGGGGGCTCTGCGGTGAGACCTTCATCCCATTCCTACATGAGAGGAACACGCGTCTCTTGTGCAAAAGCCACTTTTAAAAATCAGATGAAAACTTCAATATTCCTGCACGTTTAATATTCTGATTTGTATTTGTTTGTAATATATCACTTTATTGCAGTGCCAATCTATAAAATAATACATTTTTATTTATTTATTTATTTATTTATTTATGTGTTTAATACATTACATAGAGATGTAACTTAGAGATGGCTTACCTCACAGAAACGTGTTTGCATGCTACGTTGCATTTGATACAGAGATATTTTTCAGATGTTTTGTTTTTTTCCACTGTGCGAGTGTTATTCTAATGTTGTTCTAATTTGTTTGGATTTGTTTTAAATTAACTCCCTATTAAAATAAAATAGGGTTAAATTAAACCCTATTACCCCCTCAAATGATGAGAACTCTAAAAACTCAGATCAGCCTGTACTGCAGTTGTCGTCGTCCCCCGTGCTCTATAGCTGACAGTGATGTGTGCTGTGTGTGTCGCTCAGAGATCCCTCGGAACCCGTGCAGGATGAGCTGTGGGCTCCATGGCCGGCTGAACATCTCCTCCTGTCACTGCGAGTGTGCTCCTGGATTCACTGGCCGCTTCTGCCAGGGTAAGAAACAAGCCATATACAATTCATCATGAACTGTATTTGCTATACTCAGATATAAAACATGCATTCATGGTCATCTGATACAAGCAATCCCCTGCTCTTAACAGCCAGCACAGTTTTCTGTTTCAATACAAGTTAATGACAGAGACACCCTGAATAAAACAGCTGTCTTGAGCGGCAAAGAATGCTTGGGGTGCAGTATGTCACAGGGTGTAGGGACAGAACTGCGTGTGTGTGTACTACAGTGACCCCTATTTGTGTTACAGTGAGGTGCAGCGTGCAGTGTGTGCACGGACGGTACAGGGAGGACGAGTGTTCATGCGTGTGTGACGTGGGATATGGGGGGGCGGAGTGTGCAGGTAAGAGGGTCTCGAAAACCTGGGTGTGGCTTCCAGCTCAGTCTGAAACATCTGGGGAGCTGTAAAACTGGGCTGAAGAATGACTCCCTGTGCAAACAAGAAGGAGGCAGTCAATATCACCAGCTGAGGGGATCATTGTGTCATCGTAGTCTAACGTTGGAAACTCTATACAGTAGCTTTGTTGTTTAATTTGGTTTAGTTCGTTATTTTTATTTTAAAATGTTCTTTTTTCTTAAATAGTATTTTGTCCAAATGATTTGATTTGTTCAACTACTATCTGCTTTATAATGGTTAAATACAAATAAAAAAGAATAAAAAAAGAAAACTATTTCTCAAAACTATTAACTAACAACCTTCGCTGTTTTTTGCAACAGTTTTATTTTCCTATTAAAAAGGATGCAAAAATCTAAATATACTATTTTTTTTAAATGTATATTGTTGGTTTATGTACTTTGAAATTCAGTTGATTGCAACAGAAAGAGTTACAATGATGGTGTGTCTAGGTTGCTGGTTGGTGGGTCATTGTTTCAATATGAGGTTGACACCCTGAGCTTTGAAAATTGAGGGTGCAATTCAGCCCTCTCTGACTGATCTCAATCACAATAGAATGAGCTTCCGCTCAGGCAGGATCTGTCACTCACTCTCTCTCACACACACACACACACACACACACACACACACACACACACACACACACACACACACACACACACCAGCACTTGCTGGATTTGAGATACTATAGCTTCTTCTACTCTAAGTATAATGACCTCCACAGTGATTGAATATGAATATTTAGAGATCATATGATTATATGAACTTTGGATGAGCCATAAAACTGAGGTCCTGTTGTAAGTGACTCTGCAGCAGCAGTTGTAATGAATAGTTCATCCCCAAGTCTCTGTAAGTTCCTTTAAATAAAAGCATCTGCTAAATGACTAAATAATAATGAACAGCACTTGACATCTGGAATGCCCTCCATGTTTTAAAAAATAGCTACATCCCTGATAAACAGTGCTAAATTGCACTTAATTGCATCTTACCAATGTCCTTGTTCCTTTACACTGAAATTGAAAAGATGCATTGATATGGATTATGTTAATTATGTTGTCTATGTGATGTGTAACTGGAAGCTCATTGAAAACAAGATCTTTATCGGGGCTGGTATGAAAATAAATGAAACAAAATAAGTCAATATAGTCCCACTCCTGGTACAGATTCGTTGCAGTATCATTTCAATCTGTTTTTAAATATGGGTATGTTATTGCCAGTTAAACTGCAGTTGTCACCCATGCCTGATTGATAATGCCTGGCTTGTGTGTCCCGCCTCAGAGAAGCTGGAGTTCCCATTTCACAGCTGCGATGTCCGGATCGACGGGGAGTGCTTCATGGTGTCTCCGGGGGCTGAGAACTACTACGGGGCAAAGATGAAGTGCCAGGTGAGGAGCCGGGGTCTGGGATGGGCAGAGACAACCCTGAGGCACTTCAGAAGGGTGGAACAAATCACGCAAGATACATATTTATTGATGAATAGTTTTAGCTCCTTTGTTTCAAATGTCCTTTTTAAATGCTGCCTCAGTGTTGCAACCTACTTAACGATTAACAGTTGACATAAATTCTCGCTGTGAAGTCAATTCCCTCTTTTCACCCCATCAAACCTAAGCAACAAAACTGGAGCTGGAAGTCGTTT
Organism: Polyodon spathula; assembly: GCF_017654505.1. NCBI lineage: Eukaryota > Metazoa > Chordata > Actinopteri > Acipenseriformes > Polyodontidae > Polyodon > Polyodon spathula. The sequence continues at coordinate 33,338,540 of NC_054546.1, read as the reverse complement.
TTCGGCTTGCCTAGTCCATGTCTGGCTTTTGTCAGCTGTTCGTGACCTGTAGGGATCATAAAACTGTATACAGTACACTACAATTAACATACAGCCGACTGTTAAATGAGTTTCATGTGGTTTAATTAGTCAAAGGGAAATTACAGTAGTCCTCCCCTCTATTGTGGGAGTGCTGTGGCTTTATTTTAAAAAGCAGGTGTTTGAAAAGCAGAAAGAAGAAGAAAGGCATTGTAAAATAGGTGTGGGAATCCACTGCAAGTGACTGGGAGAGACAGGGATTGCGGCTCATAATGACAGACAGGCGCCTCGGTTACAGTATCTGCAGTGAAAATCAGTTGCAGGTAGATGCCGCTAGGGTACCAAAATGGTAACTCCTAGGGTGGGGTCAGGCAGGTTGAACCATGTGACTATACCAGCTAGTTTCTGGACAAGAACTGAACTGTCATTATTGTCCAGCACCATTGAAAATGTCACAGATGTACCTAAAGCTGCTAGAGGTGCTTAGTGGTAGAATCTTACTGTCTGTAACCCACTGCTTCTGTTTCAGGAGAAAGGAGGGGTTTTAGCACAGATAAACAATCAGAAGGTTCAGGACATCCTGGCTTTTTATCTCGGCCAATTAGAAACCACAAATGAGGTCACAGACCCCGACTTTGAAACAAAGAACTTCTGGATTGGTGAGGAATCTGTTTGCTTTAACATCATGTGTACATTTCATTGGCTTTAATTCTGTTCTGTTAGGTTTTAAACTCAACATTATCATTAGCTCAGTTTAAAGAAAAAAAATGGTGCAAATTGTAAAGAGCATGACAAAGCCTCCATCGGCATTCATTTCTGGTGGTCTAATTAACAGGCAATACCTTATAGCCCATCACATTTTTTTATATGGAGGAGGTTTTTGAGAAGGTTTGTTATCCCTGGTTTCTCTCACCCAGGTCTGACATATAAAATGTCAAAGGATTCGTTCCGCTGGGACACTGGAGACAGCCCCGCCTTCACCAGCTTCGCCTTCGGACAGCCGGACAACCAGGGGTGAGGGGGCAGTGGGTGGGGTGGGGTGGCCAGGGAGAGGGACAGGGATCCTGGTGAGACTCTGAATGAAGCTCTATCGACTAGAACATTGTGTAACATGGGATGGATTTTCAAATGCTGTGGCCACATCCTGTAGATCCAGTAATCAAAGACAGGCTGCACTCTGTTACATGGTCTCAAACTGGATTCATAATGGTGGCTTATTGGTTTGAGCTAGAATTTAGATATTCCCCTAGCGTTCACCTAAAGCCTCTGATAAAAAGCCTATGCATTCAAATCCAGTGACAGAGTAGGAACCTTTTTTACCATTCTTGGTGAGAATATGTCTAAAATGAGTCTAGTAGTCTGGTGTATTGGTGGAGTTATTATGAGAACGAATACGTGTCTGATGTGCTTGTGTGTGTCTGTACTAGAGTAATAAAAAGTGACCATGTAGTAAAAAAAAAAAAAAAAAAGCGTTATACTTTTAAAATATTTGTTTAGAAAAGCCTAGTTCCATTCTCATTCGAAAGCTAGTCCTTTGAAATGTTTTGTTTGTGTGGGTGTTTGCCGCTTGCTTTCTGTCATGCTTTTCTGTGGCAGTTTTTTTTTGACGATAAAGTACCTCTGACAGTGTCTATTATTGAAAGACAGGTTTGGTGGCTTGTGAGCTGTGACCGACTGATGCAAACTGTTTGAGTAATGATGCCGTGACCTGTTGTGCATGTTGTTCCCCTCATTCACCACAAGATGTCGCTATTTCTCTCCTCTGCTCCAGGTTTGGGAACTGTGTGGAACTGCAGGCGGCCAGTGCTTTTAACTGGAACGACCAGCGCTGTAAAACACGCAACAGATACATCTGCCAATTTGGTGCGTCTGGAATCCACTCAGGATAACAATTCTGGCCCTTAAAAAAATACCCTCTCAGAATTCAAAGATGGTAATAAGTCCCCCACTTGATAGCAGTTCGAGCTGGATGTGGCTGACCCAGGCTTTTCCTCTATGGTTTGGATATTTAAGATTAAAATGTCATCTCACAAGCTGAAATGGATCAAAATGCTATGCAATGTTTTTTTCATTCCCATTCCTGGAAGATTATACAATTCATAATAGCACACCGTGTACCATCATTGTTATAAAACTAAACATGGTACTGAATAAGACAGAATGCTGAACCATTAGTCCATTGTATTATGAAGGAGGCTGGTAGTGCAGTGGCTGATGAACTTGTTTCTCATGCCTTTCACCTCTTGAGAGGGGCGGGGAAAAGAATATCATTACGGTATCTTTCTTCTCCCCACAGCACTGGAGCACATAGCCCTGTGGGAGATTGCGTGATGAGACATGCACGAGTTCAGATGAAGCTTGGAGACCCGAGGGGGCAGGTTTCACAATGCAGCTGAATGAACTACACACTGATGATGTTAACCACTTCTAGGAAAGACACACCACTGTGGAATGTTCCAGAACTCTGCAGCTTTAAAATCAGCCGCAATGATATACCCGTACTTCAGTTCCTGTAACTCTGGCTGAGATGAGTGACACTGCCATTATCTCTGACCTATCTACTGTAGAAAAACGTAGTGTGCTAGAAGTGCTACTTGAATCACTATAGTTGCCTGGGGTAAACCATGGTTTGGTAAAATACGTATATGGTGGCAATGTGCTACAGTAACAGTTTCTTTTCAGTTCATCTGAAAACTGTTTGACACTGAGGGTTACTTTTCCCCTTTTTTACAGGTAAAGATGCAAAATGTCAAATGCCTGCTGTTTAACATAAGGCATGTCAAAATATATATTATTTCACAACAATTCAATTTTAATAGAAACTACAGTAAATACAGAGAATGGAACATGTGTTATATACTTGTGTACTATAATGTACTTGTAGCATCACTTCAATCGAGGTGCTGATGTCTGTTTTGTATATAGCCTGTATTAGGGAAGCTGTTAGCTGAGTTCAGGGCTTCCTTTTCTAGTAGAGTCACCAGTGGTCAGAGCCAGAACCATCTTGTGCATGACTACTGTGTATTGCCAGCCATGTATTAAAAGAAAGTTGATTCGCAGTAGCTGTGCACTAGATGGCACTGTCTGACTGCAGACCCATTGATGCATGCAGGAAAGGAATAAACTCTTGGCTCTGTGGGCAGCCTAATGTTAAATATTGTATTTGAGCAATAGCTTCTGAATAATTGCGAGCAAAGCTCTTAACTCTCATGTAACATTTCTACTAACGCTGTTAACACCAATGCACTGATTTGTACCGCGAGTTTGAACTTTTCTAGACTTTTTTTTAAAGTTAATTAAATAAACAATGACACGGTGCAGAAGTTTCTCTATCTATCACTTGCAGAAAATTCTATTTATTTTGTATCATAATTACTCACCACAATAATACAATAAGAAAATAATTTGAAGGGATCATCTATAATTTAGGAAGATGTCTTCCCTGTTTAATATCCTATCATGTTGGCTATGTATAACTGTTTTATGCTTACTAGATCATTATTTACCATGCAATTTAAGATGTTTTGTCAGCAGGAAAGGAAAGCAAACAAGCCTATTAATGACTATGTTAATTTCACAACAAGAAAAGCTGCCTTTCATCAACCTTTCCAATTACCAATCAATGGCAATTCAGTTCTGCATCGAACGATTTAAAAGCCAATTCCTTTCTGCCTTACAGAGACCATCAACTGACAATGCAAATATGTTGTGAAATGTGTTATGTTCTTATTTTCCTGGATGATTAGAGGCATTATATGAACTCTTGAAAGTTTCTGCTCAAAGGCACACAGAAATGGGAGATTTGACAGAGAGGCAGTTTGGAAAATGACTGGATAGAAAACTAAAAACAGAATAGGGAGTGTGAAGTAATGAAGGGATATTTATATGTCAACTTCGTCACGTTACTCACAAGTTTTAACATGATTGAAAAAGGGCGGTTTTAGCAAACCAGGACATTTGGTATTGTTAAAAAGTACCGTACAGTACCTGCAAGGTGTACATTAAAAATAACTAACAATACTGTAGGAGAAAATGTAAGAAAAATGTATTAAACTCATCTCGTCACACTCACTATCTTTGACATGTAACATAAAGTAAGGGCGTTAGATTATACTGTTTTTATCAGTTATCTTGGATGTTTGGGTGTTTGCGTCTATGTGGGCTTGTGACTCTTACCTCTTATGTATACCGTTCATAACCTGCATGACAACTCATTCCTCAAACACCCCCAACTGGCTATTAATAGATAATCATTCCCACATTTCTAGATGAATTGCTTTTTCTTGAACCCAAGTTGTTTCTTTCTGTTGCTTTTGCTCCTGCTTCAAGTTTGATGCACTGTAAGTATTTTGTTTCCTCCATTCTCATCATGTATTACAATCTAACATTACCAAATAAATAACGTAAAACCCTTTTCTACACAAAGCGTTCTGATTCTGCTGTACAAAAAGAAGAAAAAAAACCTTAGCAACATTTTAATGCTCTTCCAAAATCAATTATAATCTTAAATAGCAGTTTATTTGAAACTCTTATCTATCTCACTGAAGATACTGGCAGATTAAAGGCTGTAGATAACACTCAAATTAGACATTTTTTATTACACTAAGTTGGAATTGTCTGGGTTTTTTTTTTCTTTTTTTTTAAAGCTTTATGAAGTTCACACTGTACAGCAGCTCATAATATAAACGGACTAGTCAATATATTAAAGCCTGTAGTGTATGTTCTAGACTGATTCACTAGACATCAATCTCTGTGAGAGGTGTGAGCAACTATTCTGCAACAATCATGGGAAAGTAATGACTACCTAAGCCTGGACATACTGAATACTGTGTGTAGTAGGTTACCGCCTCTGCTACTCACACACTAGCCACCTATCATCTACTTGCAAATGTGTGGGCAATTTTTTCAGTGAGGAAAATTCAATGGGGCTAAATGTGACAATTGAGCGGCCAGGTTCCTTGTCAGAGCACGGTCTCCGCCCGCACAATAGTAGTGCTGATTCCGGTAAATTTCTGTGCCTGGCTGCTTGCTCTGCTCCCGGGTTCGCTTCATAAGGAGACTACTCGTCGGGAATTACAGATTGTTACAGGGGAGAAGTGACAGTGGAATTAGCTGCCATTGTCATGCAAATGGTAAAAAAGGTTCCTACTCTGTCACTGGATTTGAATGCATAGGCCTTTTAGCAGAGGCTTTAGGTGAATGCTAGGGGAATATCTAAATTCTAGCTCAAACCAGTAAGCCACCATTACGAATCCAGTTTGAGACCATGTGACAGAGTGCAGCCTGTCTTTGTGTGTTTGTGGTGTTGACAGTGAATGTGAGTCTGCTGTGTGGATCTGAGAGGATGTGTTTGTGTGAAGAATGTGCGAAAGGTGCTACAGTTGATGAGGTATGAATTGCCCAATTAGCTGCAGCACCTGTATAAAAGGGAGTGTTTGGGAGTGTTAGTTGGTGAGTGTTTGTGAGAGTGAGAGGACGTGTATGTGTGTGTGTGTGTGTGTGTGTGTGTATAAGCAGTGTTGTTGCAAGTTGTTTATTAGTTATTGTTTAGACTGTTTTGTGCCTTTATTTGGCCATTGTGCCCTTTTGTTTTGTGTGTTGATTATTATTTAAGTATTTTATTTGCTGCACTTTCAGTCTCCTCACTTTGGCTACCCTATCACAGACCACTTATATGTAAAGAAGTCACTGCAACTAATGTAGTTATTGTATTATCAATGTTACCTAAATGAGTCTCAACTGTTTGATAACTGACGCAATCAGTAATTATGTGACATAGTTAGAGCAAGAACCCGTTCATTTTTTCTGGAACTCATTTTCCTTTTTCTTTCTTTTTTTTTTTAAGTAGATCTTATTACTTGCCAATACTTGTTGAAAGAAAGGAAAAAAGCATGGAACAGTTTACCAGGTGAAGTTGCAACTGCTATAAAAAATGATTTTTACCTGGGATGTGCATTACCATAATCTTTATAGTATATTGTGCACTTTTACACATTTGAGGAGAATTTCTGCACAATATATATAGGCATTGGCCTACATATCCAACTATAATAGATGTGTGTAACCCAGGGCTGCAGTTTATAAATAGGGTGTGTGTTCTACACAGTGGGTGTGTTTTATTCTGCGACTTGTGGCACCTAAAAGTCCCGTACTGATGTGTATCCACGCTGTATTATTAGGAAGCACCTGTGTTTGCATGGCAATTACAGCTCTTGTTGTACACTATTGAGAGACGCCACTATTCAGGTATTCTGTGCTCTGTTTGCTATGGCAACTAACCACACAGACTCCTCTGCAGTGAAGCAACAACAGAATTTAAAAAAAAAAAAAAAAAACTTTGCCAGCAGATCAGCTGGAACACTTTCAGCTCGCTGCTTCTTAGCCGCAGTAAGAGCTGTGGAAGTCACAGCAGTCGACTGTCATTTCTGTGGCACTGGCTTGATAAGGGCTTGTACATTGAGGATTAGAGATTGCAGAGTAAAAGGAGTGACAGTGGAATTAGCTGCCATTGTCATGCTAATGCCGCCATATTTTTCACTTTCATTCGACACAAGCGCGTATTATGTTGGAAGGGAATGCAATTTTTACATTTGTGTGATAATTAGGACCTCTTTGAAAACCAAGGTCTCTAAATGACTTTCTATTCAGGCAGAGAGAGAAGCAATTAATGTGTGCAGTGTGGTGAAGAGGGCTGTCCTTCTGTATAAGAGCAAGGCCACTGGATATGATGTGAAACAGCATTGATTGTTCCTGTGATAACAATTAAATAGAAAAACCTGTACAGTCCATTAACTAATAATCACCCATGCTCCAATAAACCATTTTTTTCATATTAGAATTATTTCCATGCAATATAAATTTACACTGTAGTTGACAGACCAGTTCTTTGTGAAAGGTGCTTTAAAAATGTGATGTCCTTGCAGTGTGTGATAAAGCATAGTGGAAGCATGGTAAAGCCCAGGTAAGCACTGTTATGCCCATAAAGGCATGGAAAAACATAAAAACAGTCAAAAACCAGCTTGTGATGAAAAAATGAGGATTAGATTTAACAATCTCTTTACAGCAAAATGTAATCTAATACAAATAGATTTCCTGACTGGTCCTTATTGTCTGAATCTGTATTCTATGTAATCTGGAACACTGCCATTATTCCAGACCATTGTCAAGGTTTCATGATCATGTAAAGCTGGATTAATTGAATGGGCTGGATGAGAACTGCCAGCCACACAGTTCAAAGACGAACAACTTACCATTCAACTAAAAAGAGCAAGCTCAGCAGTCCAGTAGTAAGTGTCTGATGTCAGTATCATTGACTGATTAGCTGCTAGGAAGAGATTCATTACAATGACCTGACCGCGAATTAACCAAATTCATGAAATACCGAGTGAGGTCTGTATAATGAATTCTCCTTTGTTCACCAAGTAAAAGGCTTGAAAACGAGGCGTTTATCCAGGCTGTGCTGGAACACCATAGGACTCAACAGGCTTCAGTTCTACTCTGTTTTGAGGTTTGTTTAATGTCAGCACTACAGTGATGCAGGGAAGAATTAAAACAAAATTAAATACAAACAAACAATGTTAAGCTGAACAGCGCTAACAGTGTTTCTCAGCTTTGCATCCTGCCGTCCCGATAAGCAAGGCAAGAAAGAGCCTCTCAAGGACGTCATATCTTAATTAGAAATGACAGCTTTAATTAAAATGTAATCATTTTATTCATTTTCTAATTAAAATGGAGGCAGCTGATAGTTTGTCTCATTAACTTCAAAGAGCATAAGACCCAGGCTGCCAGTGTTATCTACAAGGAAAATGTAGTGGAGAGGACTTCTCTCTTGGTTAAAGAAAGTGAAGACAGAGTTTTTCTTCCAGCAGAAATTTCTAAGTTTGGAACACACAAGGCCTGAATTTCAAATTTGGAAGTCTTCTTCTTTACTACATAAATGCATTTACTTCATAGCTTATTCCTGTAAACCAAGGGACCAGTCTGGCTGCTCTTCATTGGCCACAATGTTCTTTTAGTGATGTGGTGACCAGAACTGAACCCAGTATTCTTGGTGCATTAAACCATATCATCATAACTTCCTTTGTACTTTTTTTTTTTGGAATCGCCAATTGTTTTTTCTCCCCAATTTGAAATGCCCTGTTTTTAAGCCTCACTGCTGCAACTCCTGACTCCGGAGAGACGAAGATGAGCACATGTCAAAACGTGTGCTGTCAGCCGCCCACTTCTTTTCACTCTGCAGGCCCCCCACGCAGCTACCTTCAGAGTTACAGTGTCGGGGGACCATGCAGTTCTGGGACAGTTACAGGCAGGCCTGCAGGCATCTGGACAGTCTACAGGGGTTGCTGGTGCGCTGTGAGCCACGGACACCCTGGCGGACCTAAGCCTTCCCCAGCAAGGACGGGTGGCGCTTGGCTAAATGTATGCTGCCCCCTGGGAACCCAAACCGGAGATCTCCAGCCTACAGGACGCATCCTGCACTCCACGTGGTGCGCCTTTACTGGATACGCCACTCTGGAGCACCTATACTATACTCTTTTGACAATCTAACCAAACATCCTGTTTGCCTTTTCAGTTGTGAACGCAGACAGTGATGAGACTATTTCCACACCAAGGTCTTTCTCTTGATGAGCCTGTTCTAGTTCAATACCACCTACTGGGTATTTGAATCCCATATTCTTGTGACCAGCATGTCACATTTTTCATTTATTAACATTACATTACATTTACTATTATTAAAAGGTGGCTTCATGTATTTCATGGTAGAATTATTTGTCAAAATAGCTTGGTTACAGCAGCATAAACCTATTCATGTTCTTTCTAAGTCCCTTTCATAGCCTGGAGCAAAAGTCTTGTGATTCCAAAAATCATTCATTCAAGACAGCTTTCTTTTTGTATTCAAATTTCATTTGAAATAGGTGCCAGACTTTTGATATTCAAAATGCCAGAGAAACAAAATAAGCAAATTGCTTTGAATGAACGATTAATTATTTTATTTTATTTTTTATTTTTTTTAAAAGAAAGCAGTTGTAGTACATAAATCATTCTCATTCATTTTAAATACTCAATCCTAAATATGTTGTGCATCAGTTCTCAACATGTTAGCGGGGACCCCTTTTGAAAAACTGAGTAACAGGCAAATCATAAACAAGAAATTAACCCTTGCACTGAAAGTAAATGCATAGGTCCCAAGTTTCATCAACTGGAATGCTGGTTCAGACTATTCGATGTGTCTTACCATTGCTGGTACTCTAGTACAAATCTGAACTATTTGTAAATAAAACCTGAACCTTGTAAATGCAACCTCTGTGTCTCTCCTGTCTGCCAACGGATACACACAGTCCTATTACAGCAGTGAAGATTACATAAAAACAATGCTAGATCTTTCAACATTTATTGTATAAATATTCATTTAATGCACTATTTTTCTTATGCAAATGTTAGCTAGTCTGTTTTTTATTAACCAACATTGGTTGATTAAAAAAAACCCTGTCCTTATTTCTTTCACCAAATTGCTAAATCACTAAATTGTGTAAGGAATAGCCAATCTATGACTGTTAGTTTCATCTTCTACACCTGTATTACCTTACCTGTTGACATTTGTGATGCACTGCATTGGGATGTGAGTTGAAATGCCTGGACTGTCCTTGTGTACATGAGGTTAGATGGTAGCTCTACTCTGACTCATGCTGAGCTCAAATGGCTTAAACATGAATTTTCAAGGACATGTGGGTGAAAGAATTATTACATTTTGTACCCTTTTGTCCTAACTTTTAATGGGCTTTGAAAAATCAGAAATCACTTCTACCACAAAGGTTTTGTGAACTGCAAGCTTCAAGAGTTCCTTACAAAACATTTCTGAAAGTAATTATAGACAGCAAAAAAAGTTGCATCAATTTTCTCTGTCATGCACCTACATGTGTTATATCCGGTCTCAAATCAAATCAGTTTTGCAAATATGTATTTTAATTAAAAAAAAAAAAAAATGATACAGCTCTAGTCTCAGTTTGCAAACCATGTTTTCAGATTCTTGCACTTCCTGGGTCATTTCGCCTGGAGGGGGAAATCATCCCCACCCCTTCACTGGCTTCTTTCCTCTCAATAACCAATCAGCTGCTTCCCTTATTGACTGACATGCTTTCAGCCTGGAACATGCTTTGACCCAGAAGACACTGCAAGGGTGAGACAACGGCAGTAAAGCAGTTAAAGGCTTCCTGGACAACACTGACTGCAAACAGAGATTTCTTTAACCTAGAGTAGTCAATATATCATGTTTTAAAATGAAAATAGATTTGACCTATGACACATGCTTCTTTCAAAACCTCACGTTTGAAAACACACATATGTAGTGAATTGTGTGAATAGGTCCCAATGCACCCACCTTCCTTCCTGCTAATACCCAATCAGCTTCTCCCCTAATTACGGACATGCTTTGCAGCCAGACACTGGCAAACGTTCTAGCCGTCACATTCTTGCAGCTCTGCAGCTTAATGTTAATTACGGGAATCTGCTGTTGAGAATGTAAATCTATACAAAGTTTCAGGCAGGTAACTCTTAATTTACCTGGAAATATCTTTGTTACCATCTCACCAAAAGCCAAACAGACATTGGATTAAGGAGGTAACCCACACATTTACATTAACCAGGGTCAGCTACCAATTTATTACCACTTTATGATCTAGCACATAGTTTCCAAGTGAACAGGAAATATTTAGCACCTAATATATATATAGGAACCTCCCTGACTCTCAGCTCCACCAGAAAACTATGATGTTAAAACAGAAACCAACAAAAGATAAACTAGTTCGGTTTTGCTGAAATAAATACAAGTTTATTTAAACCTGCATAGCAGCAACAACAAGATAAAGCCATTCAATATGAGCCATAATAAACAATTATATAATATTGCAAAGTATTTATAAGGCTAAACTAATTCAATAAGGGGCCTGGAGATTATTTCATTTAAACAATTTAAACCATATGAGATAGAAGAGCCCCCACTTTTACAAAGAGTAACAGTAAATGTATACATAACATTGCAACTGCTTAGCAGTTTTCAAACATTATCAAGCCATAAGATTATACAGACTTTTTATTTAAAATAAATACATTCAAATGTGATCAAAATCGGAATTCACATCAAATAGGGTGTAAATCTGTCTACGACAAAAGAGATAAATAAAACAAAATTACAACCAACTCAAAAAATGCTACCCATGCTACCTTTAACCCTTAGTGAGCACTCTGCCTGGTGCCAGACTACCATATAAAATATACTATTTGTTGGGTAATTTTTTGTTACAACTGTAACAATTTTGTGTTGCATTGTGTTATTTGTGTGTGACTTTGTTTTTAGCCATGACACAGGTACAGCCCACTGTTATTTGAAAGGACTTCTTCCTGAGGCAGTAGAGGTCTGTCTCTCCCCCCTCGCGATGGTAAACTGAGATGGTGTAGTTTATGGGAACGGAGTTCAGCAGGTGGTTGTGTCTGTTGAAATTTCCTGGGTCAATGCATCGGTCTTCTCTACACTTCGCCATTAAGAATGTACTGGGGAATATGTTTTTGTTCTCGTAAATCCTGCAAGCACAAGAAAATAAACATTGCAACTGAATTATGACCAAAAGCTCTGTAAAAGAAAGTCCTATTGACGGAAAAGCCTGTGTGACAACACTATGATAACACTACAGCTACACATATACGTATACAAAGTTATAATCTAGTGTCTTATGCTGCATTTCCTGCTTTGTGCTCGGTGGAGCCTTGCTTTATTTTCCATTCCACAGGGCAAAGCTTGGGTAACAACATTATATTTCACTATAAAACATGGTAGAACTACAGCAGCTACTCAACTTGTCTTTATAAACTTAGACTCTTATGTCTTACGCTGGCATTGCATAATGTGTGCTCAGCTGAGTCTGGCTCTACTGTCCTGTACAAAACTATAACACTATAAAAGCTGCTAAAGCTACAGCAGCTATCCAGCGTATAAACTTAGTAAAAGAAAGACGCTCACACGTAATCCCAGGGTGACAGCGACCTATTGGCAATACTTCCAAGGTCAGACAATATGAGGGTATGTTTCAACTTTTTTGAGTTACTTAGATCATGTTCCTTTTTACAGAGAGGGAGGCTGCGGGTGTGGATGGTATGGGAGACAGTAGCCAAGATGAACACAGCCTGAGAGACAAAATATACTGTTAACGACTATTCCACATAAGAGACATCAAATCAAAAAAAAAAAAAAAAAACTAAAGGGAAATAAAATTGTCATGAAAACAAAATAAATACATCAACTGATAGTTGGCAACAATCTTGTGTTTTCTACTATAATTTGGTTCTTGTAGTAGCATTGTATTTTGCCAGTCAACCTGCCTATAGCATTGGGTCTATGGATAACGTAAGATTTTTCAATTTTTTTTCTAACAGACATTTGGTATTCAGAAATGACTCCTATGCAGTCCGTTAATTTAAATTATACAGCAACCGCACACTGCTATCCTATTGTTTTCTATTGGCAGCCATTAAGCTGTAACTCAGTAACGGATAAAGATGACACTAATAAAGGACACCTGTGCTCAAACTAAGGTTTACTGATGGACTAGGGGGAGTTTGCTCTATGTCTTGTTGACCAATTCTAACAGATAAATTCAGCATCTATCCCCTCACAGTCTTCCAATACTTAAATAATGAACTGATCGCCAAACCATTAGGGGAAATACTAACAACTAAAAATATAATTTTTATATAATATAAAAATATAATTCCTCACATGCACTCCCATTTATTATCAAAAACAAAGTATACAAATGCATTAATTAAAGTTAGCAAAGTGCTCCCCCCTAGTTCCCATGCTTTATTCCACACCAACATGCCTTGCAGGATATTGTAAACATCCAGTTCACAGACCATAACCAACCCAGTGCACTTGCATGTTGAAAACAAAGAAAAACAAACTCAGTCCTGAAAAAAAATGGAAAAGGACCAAAAAAAAAAACGGTCTTTCCAAATGAACTCAGTCCCTTTGCTCACAGATCGATGTTAAGAGCAAGCAAATTGATATACATTGTTTCAAACTAAACAGACTGAACCATTGAATGTAGCCTAAATACATCAATAAAATAATAATAATAATAATAATAAAAAAAACATAACATATGTAGTTTAGTACCTACCAATAATTTTCTCACATGCATCTCCCAAGTTAATTACCAGTTATGATGGATCAGGTATGGAGGTCTTCTCGTCTCTCATTGGAAGTTAAATGCTCACTGAGGTTTTATACTCGATCATTCGATCTGTGTCATCACAGCTAAGGCTAAAGCACCTGTCACAGGGACGGCCGAAGTGGGCGGCGTCAGAACCAGGAAAGGTAATGCAATACACAAAACACAGGACGGATGAAATGAAGTGATGAAGACGCCTGTTGGCGCCGGTTTAATACAAAATAAAAGGTTTACACAAACACGAAAAACACAGGACACGGCACTCTACGCCAAAATAAATAGACAAACAAAAACAGACTAAACTTAACAAAACGGTGCACGGACAGACACTGACAAACACGGTGAGCAGATACTTTGTTATTATTATTACTTTACTTATTTCCTCCGTCTCCAATCCCGTTCTCCGCTCACCGAACACCCAACCCCAGTATGTGCCAACGTGCATCTATATATACTATTGTGCTGGGATTCAATTACCAATTAATTATTCACTTGAATCCCAGCACGTGAATTAATAAAGTGCAATTCCCCGTGCTCACATATTACTACATTTTACTTGCACGTGAAGTGCTGTGCAATCCTCGTGCCTAAATACACATATACATTTTTAAACACTCGTGTTACACAGACCCGTTTATATCCCGTGTACCAATGTCTATACACCAACATTTAAACACACCACACGCAACACATAACAGATAATATACACAGGGGCGGGCACTTTGTTACATATACCCCCTCCTGTGCAAAGCACACATGGCCTCAATGGCCACCTCCCCCCTTAAAAGCCCAAAAGTCCCGCCCAAAGTCCTTGGCCAGGACCAGAGGCTTCCAGGGGCCCACAGGTCGTAATGCTGTCAGCAGGGTAGCATTCTCCTGCCAGGGTAGTCCTAGCAGCGGAAAGGCTGCTTGGGGTGTGGTCTCCTGACCTTCCCCCTCCTTCGGCGCCGGCAGCTCCCCTTGGTGGGGCTTCAACCACCGTTCTTCCTGCAGGGAAGAAACTGCAGAGGGAGCAGGTCTCCGGACCTCCCCCACGATCTCCGGCGGAGAAACTGCTGCTGGGGTTGGCGGTCTCCAGACCTCCTCCCCCTCCTCCGGCAGCGAAACTGCTGCTGGGGTTGGCGGTCTCCAGACCTCCTCCCCCTCCTCCGGCAGCGAAACTGCTGCTGGGGTTGGCGGTCTCCAGACCTCCTCCCCCTTCTTCGTGGCCGGCAGCTCCCCTTCGTGGGGTTCCGGCCACAGTACTTCCGGCTGTGATGCGGAGCGGCGGGCAACCCCAGGCGATGCAGAGCGGCGGGCAACCCCGGGCGATGCAGAGCGGCGGGCAACCCCAGGCGATGCAGAGCGGCGGGCAACCCCAGGCGATGCAGAGCGGCGGGCAACCCCAGGCGATGCAGAGCGGCGGGCAACCCCAGGCGATGCAGAGCGGCGGGCAACCCCAGGCGATGCAGAGCGGCGGGCAACCCCAGGCGATGCAGAGGCATCCTTGGGCGAAGCGAGGCTGGCATCCTTGGGCGAAGCGAGGCTGGCATCCTTGGGCGAAGCGAGGCTGGCATCCTTGGGCGAAGCGAGGCTGGCATCCTTGGGCGAAGCGAGGCTGGCATCCTTGGGCGAAGCGAGGCTGGCATCCTTGGGCGAAGCGAGGCTGGCATCCTTGGGCGAAGCGAGGCAGGCATCCTTGGGCTGGCATCCTTGGGCGAAGCGAGGCTGGCATCCTTGGGCGAAGCGAGGCTGGCCTCCCTATGGGGGAAGCGAGGCTGGCATCCATCCTCTGGTGCTGGGGCGAAGCGAGGCAGGCATCCCCTCTGCTGGTGGGGGAAGTGATACCAGCAGGCATTCACCCTCTGCTGGTGGACATATCTCAGGCCCCCTGAGGGACCCCTCTGCTCGGTGGTGGGGAGCAGGCATTCACCCTCTGCTGGTGGGGGAAGTGATACCAGCAGGCATTCACCCTCTGCTGGTGGACTTCACCCTCTGCTGGTGGAGGAGGACCCAGAGGCAGCTCCTGCTGCTCTGCCGGGTGGAGGTGGCGGAGGCAGAGGCAGCTCCTGCTGCTCTCCTGCTGGAGGTGGAGGTGGCGGAGGCAGAGGCAGCTCCTGCTGCTCTCCCCCTGCCGGTGGAGGTGGCGGAGGCAGAGGCAGCTCCTGCTGCTCTGCCGGTGGAGGTGGCGGAGGCAGAGGCAGCTCCTGCTGCTCTGCTCCTGCCGTTGGAGGTGGCGGAGGCCAGCTCCTGCTGCCGGTGGCGGAGGCAGAGGCAGCTCCTGCTGCTCTGCGCCTGCCGGTGGAGGTGGCGGAGGCAGAGGCAGCTCCTGCTGCTCTGCCCCTGCCGGTGGAGGTGGCGGAGGCAGAGGCAGCTCCTGCTGCTCTCCCCCTGCCGGTGGAGGTGGCGGAGGCAGAGGCAGCTCCTGCTGCTCTGCCCCTGCCGGTGGAGGTGGCGGAGGCAGAGGCAGCTCCTGCTGCTCTGCGCCTGCCGGTGGAGGTGGCGGAGGCAGAGGCAGCTCCTGCTGCTCTGCTCCTGCCCATGGAGGTAGGAGCGGCGTGTAGTCTCCTGGTGGTGGAGGTGGGAGCGGTGTGTAGTCTCCCCTTGATACAGGGGACTGGTGCGGCTCTCCCTCACTTGCAGGGGACTGGTGCGGCTCTTCCTCCCTTGCAGGAGACTGGTGCGGCTGTGGAGACAGCGGTGGGACCTCTGCCTTCCTCTTCCCCTTTCCCCTTCTCTGCCACCTCCTCACCTTCCTCTCCTGCGGCAGTTCCTCCTCTCCTTCCTGGTAGGGGCAGCGCACCACCGGGTGCCCAAACTCCCCACAGGCAGGCACCAGCCCTGGTCAGACCACCGAGGAACTCCTCCAGGTCCTGGCAGCCACTCCCCACAGGCAAGGACCAAGTCACAGGGACGGCCGAAGTGGGCGGCGTCCGAACCAGGAAAAGTAATGCAATACACACACAGGACAGACAAATGACAAACACGCCTGAGCGCCGGATACAAAACAAAAACGGACTAAACTTAACAAAACGGTGCACAGACATACTGACTGAGCAGATAACTTTGTTTTATTATTACTTTACTTCTCCAATCCCGTTCTCCGCTCACCGAACACCCAACCCCAGTATGTGCCAACGTGCATCTATATATACTATTGTGCTGGGATTCAATTACCAATTAATTATTCACTTGAATCCCAGCACGTGAATTAATAAAGTGCAATTCCCCGTGCTCACATATTACTACATTTTACTTGCACGTGAAGTGCTGTGCAATCCTCGTGCCTAAATACACATATACATTTTTAAACACTCGTGTTACACAGACCCGTTTATATCCCGTGTACCACATGTCTATACACCAACATTTAACACACCACACGCAACACATAACAGATAATATACACAGGGGCGGGCACTTTGTTACAGCACCACACAGTATTTCCATATCAAATGAAGAATCGCCAACGGAGGCCTGCTTTGTTTATCATAAACAAAAGATAATACAGGTGACTAAGTTACCCTAAAATACTGACATGCAGAGCCTTGTCCACCCCATGGGCTACCCCTGGAATCCCCCTCCCACCCCCTTCCCGCTCAGCTCCAGGTAAAATGGACACTACTGCTCTTTATAATTTTCCCCGTTACCACCTGGTTTGCCAGAGCAACAGACAGTTTCAGCCTACAAATCGGTTGCATTTACAATCCACATGACTGAGTGAAAGTGTCATTTTAAATATATAGGGATGTAGGGTAATAAAACTGCTCTCATTATTAACCTACCCTCCCTCACTGTAAACTTTTAGAAGAGGATGGCTCTTTATCTCTCCTTGTGTTTTACTGCGCTTTGTTTCTTGCACTGTGCTTTACTAAACTTTGCTGTGCTTTAATCATTGGAAACATCAGTATACTTTTAGAAGATAATGGTTTGTTATCTTCTCTGTGTTTTACAACAGGCTCTTGCTTTACTTGTCTCACTCTGCTATATTGCACTTTGCTGTTCCATTACCATAGGTGGTGGTTCTTTATGTTCTTTGTGTTGTAATATACTTTTTTATTCTGGATAGCACAGTAAACTTTTAGAATGAGATGCATACTGACCATGGTACCACAGTCAAGGTGACATGACTATTAAATAGACAGAGTTAAATAGGTTGACAAGTCGTCACTTTAAAAAAAATACATATTAATAAATCAGTTCTGGCGCTCTATTTATGCAATGGACACCTTTTAAACTCTGCTGTTTCTGCACTTTAAAAAAATGCTTGGGATTTTTTAAAATTGTTTTTTAATGTTCTGAAATGTCATTCATGTGGCCATACCTTTATATAATTGGGTTGTAACCACAACTGCACTTCAGCCCATACGAAAGCGCACGCTTCACAATTATTTCACAATCACATGAGATGTGATTGGTCTACTACCAGTTTCTTATGTCGAATGTCACTTTACTATTCGGCTAGTCAACTATTACATGCATTTAATGACAATGATTATGTAGGTCTATATATGAAATGTATGAAGATTAATATAATTCAGCTCATATAGTCACAATTATACTGTACGCTCAGTATCTTTCAATGACAATTGAAGTGACTGGTAGAGAGATTCCACTCGTCATACAATCCACAATATTCAAAACAAAAACAGAACACCCCCCCCCCCCCCCCCCCCCAAAAAAAAAAAAAAACATTGTTGGGTGTCCCTTTGGTTTCTAAGGAACAAGGGGAAAAAAGTATGTAAAATATGTATTTTATTAATACATTGTTCCCCTCTCTGCCAGCTCAGTTTAACGGTGGAATTCTTGTCAAACCACAAAACAAGATAATACCAGAGGCCTGAGAGCCCTACTTTGTTTACAGTCCCTATCTTATCACATCATATTTGTTTAACAGGTCACCACTGGGTATGTACAGAACCATTTATAGATATGATGAAAACCACTACAGTTGATTTTGTAGTCCTTTGGTAGTCCACAGTTCAGTGAACCCAACTTACTAATATTCCAATTCTAAACCGTTAGTTGAAGTGGCTTGTAAGCTGCAGTATAGAGGGGGTGTGGTGCATGGGCAAGTGCCTCGTGATTATTCAAGACTGGCTAGGGTCCCCTCTTATATATAGTAGCTACTTTGAATAGGACTCCCCAACTGAAAACTGAGGAATCTGCAAATTGCATTGCACTGAAACTGCGATCACGTACATATGTGAAAAAGATCACATGATTATGAGAAAAACATCACATATGTAAGAATGATCATGTCATTTCCTTTTAGTTAGTTTATCCCTCATATTGCCTTTTCTTTATGGAGCCTCTATCCTTGGCTTTGTTGGCACTTTATAGTCTTAGCTGATACACCTATAAACATAAAAAAATGAAAGGAATAACACTTGATTGGTTATTCAAAAGCCATCCAATATCCTCAAGGGGATATCAGACAGCTAAGCAGAGAGCTCTGGGGAAATCCCGAAGCAACTGTTGACTCACAGGGGGTTAGGTGGGTGCAGCACTCTGATTAAACATCAACCCATGTCCGGGAAGCTAGCCATGTTCAAACAATACCCCCTCCAGGGACAGCTGCTTTCAAAGGGCTTCCCTGTCTCTGATCCACACAAAGCACTCCAGCCTCATGTCGAAGCTCTGTTCTCTGGACTCTTTCCTACTCAGTTAAAGTAACACAAACAGAAGCAGAATGAGCCTGCAACAAAGGGTTGGTTTTTAACACCAAACAGTTTCATTAATAAGGTCTATACATTAATTTTGTTTCCTTGGGTGTGGTTTGGTTTGCTTAGACTGATTATTTTTTTTAGCGTCTTCAAATGACCCCTGTAGTTTTCAGCTTGCTCAGTAGAATCAGGAACAAGGAGTCACATAAATCACTCGACTCAAAAGGAGAGTTTCAAAGGCTGATCGGTAAACTACCTCCCAGCTGAACACCTGCTGGTGAGCTGGGCTAAGATTCTTTTCTGGTCTCCCAGGTGGTCTCTCTCTTGGGAGTTCCAGCAATAACCAGCACTGGCTTAATCTGGTCAGAACTGTGTCGGTTTTCACCTGGACTTGTGGTGGCTTGTTAAACTGGTTTAATTCAGTCTATTTTATAATTATAAAAGATAGAAGTAAAATAAAATCCCAAATAACACTACTTTATTTATTTAAAGATTATTATATAAACAGCCTTAATGCAATATTCGTGATACATCACCTGATTTAGCTTGGCAAAACCATCACATGACTTCAGGTACATGTATGTAAGCCACATATTACAGGACCTATTATTCGTTAATATGCATTTCTGGCACTAATATTCACTCAGAGTGGCCAGCCAGTGCTTTAACATTTAATGAACAAGAATTTTGATCATTTATAAGTCTTAGCGTGTCATGGTAATCAATGTTGTTATAATACTGATAGCTCAAATGTTGAATTTATAGCCATGGCAGCGCATGCACTGTATGTTACTGGCATACTTGTGTTTTTTTTGTATGCGTTCAGTTTCTCAAGTTAATTTCATATTCATTTGCTTGCCCTCCCCCTGGAATCTACCCATTTTAAGCGGTTCATTAGTTACCAATGATCACTGTGATTATGATGTGTCGGAGGCGAAGCATGTTTAACCCTAAGCATGTTGTGTGCTCCATGAGACAATTGCCAAGAATATTTTCGCTGGTAGTTTTTGTCTATGTAGCAATGGGATAGTGACTTTGCTAAGAAAGAGCCTTTGTCCAATAGACTAACCTCTGAGTCCCTAGGGGGAAGGAGAGACACAGTCTCTTTCCAGCTTCTTTCATAGCAAACAGGGTGTTTTTCTATAGCTCTAACTTCATTTTTTCCAAATGACTGAATTTCATTTCATTTCATAGCCTTGTTAAACTCTAGGCATCCTGGTGTTGCATCATAGAAATGGTCAGTAACATGAGCATTAATTTCCTCTGTCCCCTTGTGCTGTACCTGTCTCTTGTCTTCTCTTCCATGAGACAACCACACCCCCGCCACCACCGGTGAACTCCCTTATAAATTCATTATTTTCAAAAAGAATACAGCACTTTTCCAGTCCTGTTGAATTAGTGAGTTTCCTAAAGATTATTTTTCACCTATGACTGACTGAAATTTCTAGAAAACTTCTGCTTTGTTTGCTCTGCAAGTGCAGAGCATGTTCACGTGCACAGCACGCACAGAAATGGTTAGATTGTATGTCAGCACATGTAAGATCTGTGTGTTTGGAGCAGTATAAAAGGGGGTTCCTGGGGTTCTGTGTTGGTGTGTTCTTTGTTTATTAACTGCCTTAATAAACGTTGTTTGATTTTGTAAGGTTCTCTTTGTCTGGGCTATCTTATTTCTGGACCCACAAGACATAATAAGTTCCTTGAGAATGGTCACTTGATGCTTCTCGTTTCCATAGCATTGTACTTGGAACTTACATTGTATGGGAAAGGTAGACACAAATTTTTTTTTTTTTAAGCTTGTCCTATTCTAACAGTCGTCCACACAATGATACTATGGAGGGCATTGTACCGACACGCAGTGTTACAGAAGAGAGCTTTACTCAATCATAACATTCTTATTTTTACGAAGGGCATGAGATGCCTGCTATGAATAAATTACTTTAAAGTTCATTTATCAAGCTAGCCCTGGGGAAAAACCACATGTTATGTATTTTGGGTCCGGAAATAAGTGAGCCCAAACAAAGAGCTGTACAAAATCAGCGTGGTTTATTCAGGCAGTCACATACAGAACACAGACCTCAAAACACAGAACACAGACCTCAGAACACAGAACACAGACCTCAGAACACAGACCTCAGAACACAGAACACAGACCTCAAAACACAGAACACAGACCTCAGAACACAGAACACAGACCTCAGAACACAGAACACAGACCTCAGAACACAGAACACAGACCTCAGAACACAGAACACAGACCTCAGAACACAGAACACAGACCTCAGAACACAGAACACAGACCTCAGAACACAGAACACAGACCTCAGAACACAGAACACAGACCTCAAAACACAGAACACAGACCTCAGAACACAGAACACAGACCTCAGAACACAGAACACAGAACACAGAACACAGACCACAGAACACAGAACACAGACCTCAGAACACAGACCTCAGAACACAGAACACAGACCTCAAAACACAGAACACAGACCTCAAAACACAGAACACAGACCTCAGAACACAGAACACAGACCTCAGAACACAGAACACAGACCTCAAAACACAGAACACAGACCTCAGAACACAGAACACAGACCTCAGAACACAGAACACAGACCTCAAAACACAGAACACAGACCTCAGAACACAGAACACAGAACACAGAACACAGACCACAGAACACAGAACACAGACCTCAGAACACAGAACACAGACCTCAGAACACAGAACACAGACCTCAGAACACAGAACACAGACCTCAGAACACAGAACACAGAACACAGAACACAGAACACAGAACACAGAACACAGACCTCAGAACACAGAACACAGACCTCAAAACACAGAACACAGACCTCAAAACACAGAACACAGACCTCAGAACACAGAACACCGAACACAGACCTCAAAACACAGAACACAGACCTCAAAACACAGAACACAGACCTCAGAACACAGAACACAGACCTCAGAACACAGAACACAGAACACAGACCTCAGAACACAGAACACAGACCTCAGAACACAGAACACAGACCTCAGAACACAGAACACAGACCCCAGAACACAGAACACAGACCTCAGAACACAGATCACAGACCTCAGAACACAGAACACAGAACACAGACCGCAGAACACAGAACACAGACCTCAGAACACAGACCTCAAAACACAGAACCCCAAGAACTCTGAAGCGCACACGAAGGAGTCTCACAACAACAGTGCTGTGTTTATTTTTGTTTATAATTGTATTTGTTATAATAGTATGGAAAGTGATGCAAATTTTCAACAAGATGAAAGTGGGATGCTTTTTGAATTTATTTATCAGGGAATTCCACTTTGACATATTTAAACAATGGTTACATTTACAATGAAAATAGAGATGGCACGCTATGATGATAGTAGAGCTATTATTCCTGATTTCCTTGACCCTATCCTTTTTTATTTTGTTGCATCAGTACGTGTTATTTTATGCTAATATTTCAGATCTCACATCTCATAAGAATATACTATACCCTGTACGCGCATTGGATTAAAATTAGTCTTTACAATGATTTTGTAAGATTTTAGAATTATATTACAGAAATATATTCAAATTGTACTTATCTAATTGTGATTATCTGGGTTTACAGCACATGTAACTGGAGCATTCTACTGGTCTCTTTGCTTTGCGCAGAAATCAATCAATTCGTCAAATAAGTTGCTTGAATCGGATTAAGAACATAAGAAAGGTTACAAATGAGAGAAGACCATTCAGCCTATCTTGCTCGTTTGGTTGTTAGTAGCTTATTGATCCCAGAATTTCATCAAGCAGCTTCTTGAAGAATCCCAGGGTATCACCTTCAACAACATTACTGGGGAGTTGGTTCTGGACTCCCATAATTCTCTGCGTAAAAAAGTGCCTCCTATTTTCTGTTCTGAATGCCCCTTTATCTAATGGACATTTTGATTGCCTGCGTGCAGTACCTTACACTTTTCTATATTAAATGTAATTTGCAAGTGTATGCACAGCTCTCAATGCTGTCTAGATCATTTTGAATGACCTTTACAGCCAAAAGCTAAGTCATTAATATAGATCAGGAATAGCAGAGGACCTAATATTGATCCCTGTAGTATTCCATTGGTTACCTCACTCCATTCTGAGGTTTCTCCTCTAATCAGAATGTAGCAAGTGAGACCAATTTATTAATTGTTATCAATAACCAAATTATTGTCGCGGCGTTTCTAACAATTTGCGCATTTTTATATAACACAAGGCAGTTTCATT
Source organism: Polyodon spathula (assembly GCF_017654505.1). NCBI lineage: Eukaryota > Metazoa > Chordata > Actinopteri > Acipenseriformes > Polyodontidae > Polyodon > Polyodon spathula. The sequence continues at coordinate 33,315,384 of NC_054546.1, read as the reverse complement.
TAGTTAATTAAATTGTTGTGGTTGATTCTTTTTGGTCTCCCTGCTTCTACTGTGAACGGTAAGAAAGATTTTTTTTCTCTTGTGTGTTGGTCTCCCCTGTTACTAAATGCTTTTATCATTTCTTTTGTTTTATTGGTTTTTAGTAGGGTGAACAGTCGGGAAAGGAGACTGATCGTCTTGGTTCATCCGAGGTAATGTATTGTTTGTTTTTTCTTCTCTTTCAAATGAGTTTAGGCAGTTCTCTTTTCTTATGTATAATAAAACGAGCGTAGGAAGGTTTTTTTGTGTGCATTTTATTTTTTTAATAAAAACTGACTGAATTGTTTGTGGTCCACGCATATGTTAGTTTCTCTCGCGTTGGCCAGTTTTGTTTGTACTTCAAGTTTGGTTATTGTTTGTGTGTAATTTTATAATTGCCCCTGTGCTTTAGAGTTGTTGTTGGGTGTGGGGGTTTTTTTTTTTTTTTTTTGCTTTGATTCGCCTGATCAAACATTATCGTGCGTATACCTGGTACTAAGTGTTTAGTGAATACTGTTTAATACATTGTATGTTAACAAATCTGAGTTTTACCCTTTGTGGTAAAGAAACAAAAGCTTCAACTCTGACGCTACAGTACTCCCTCCGATCACACTGACGGCAGGTGTTTTGTGGTTATTCACGATTTAGATTTGTTGGCACTCGTATTTTATGATTTGGATGTATTCTGTTTTTTAAACTTTTGTGTTTCTTGAGTACTATTTGTGTACTGGAGTTCTGGAAATCATACCTAGATTTATACGCCAAGTTTATAGTGGCTCCTAGGTTACAGCCTCCTTAATGAAACACATATACAGTCAGGCGATTTAATTGCTGCCTTTTTAAATAAGCAACCTTCCAACTGCCATTAGGAAGCTTAATTACAATAACTAATTACCATTTTCTTAGAACACACTAGGGAACCTTTTATAATGTTTATCCTGCCATAAGTTGCATCAAATGGGGAACTCCCTTTCATAAAGCAAGAACTCCAGCAGTGGTTTTAGGGGACAACAGTAACATTTAGTTTTTAAAACACTTCGTTCTACTGTATATAAATCAAGTTATTATATAGTCATCTATTTGAAGTTGTATGATTTAGAGCTCATTTGAAGACGTTGCTGCTTTATAAAATGTTAGAGGGCCTTGCTCCATTTATATCTCACTGAATTATCTTCATACCTCCCTGGCTGTGCATTACTCTTCAGGATGCCAGTTTCCTGTGACTTCCAAGGTTTAAAATGTGTACCAGGGATAGAAGGACATTATTCTCACCTCAAGCCTTTGGAATTCCTTACTACCTTTTGTTAGACAAGTAGAGCTTTTTTTTTTTTTTTTTTTTTTAAAGGGATTTCCACATGTTGCCTTAAGGTTAGGAATTGATTCTAACTAGCTGACATAACTAAAATGGACTATCTCTTTCTTCTCCCTTACAAATTCATCATGAGGGAGACCATCTTTTAATAAGGAATATTAGTTAATATTTCCTGTATTTCTATTGAACTTTAAGAATGCATTTCAAACATTAAACAAGGCTATAGCAAACCAAACACCGTTGGGAAACCCTTGGGTCATTTGTATAACTGTTTTAGAACTTCTCAGACAGACATGCAGCACTATGTGTAATAGCTAACACCATGGCTCTAGCAGAATGATTAAAAGCATTCCTGTCTTCATTTACACTCCATTGATAGTCTATGTGTCGTTTATTTGTTCTAGTCCTAGGATCCAAGAAGAATTATGGCACCGCTAGCTGTGTTTAAAATGAACCCCACTGTGATAAGAGTGTATAATTATTTAATGCTACTGCTTCATAAATTACCAGTCAGCTATTGTAACTGTCGTTATTTTGCGAAGTTGCTGTAAGGCTCCTAGCATATGGCTAGAATAGCACCAAAATCTGTCAAGCAGAAAAACCCTTTTAAGCTTAACACCATAAATCTGCCGAGTGGTTTTGTTATGTATTTGCCACAGGTTACGTTGGTTGGCCATGTTTCTTTTTTTTCCCCATAGTTAATTTCCATAGTTTAAATCATCTTTTACAATTCAAATACAACCCTCACTGGTGTATTGCATTTGTTTTTTTTTTCATGCAGGAGCTAGTCTGCACTAATGAGGTGGTATTTACTGTAGCTCTGCTGTTTAGATCAAATGAATAGACAGCTGTATCTTTTCAATATGGTCGCAGTGTCTTGAATCAATGTAAATACCCCAACATATACCCCTGTGCTGGGTAGAAGCACTGTAATCGTCCCTTCTCTCTGTATCTGTCAGCCAGGAAGGGGGAATGATAATGGACAAGCCTGGAGTTAGCAGGAAAGCATGTGCAATATTGAGCAGCAGTGCAGTTAAGGAGAAGATTAATATGTCAAGCTTGTGTAATACCTTTGTGAACATGATGCAGGCGTGTCCCCGGCTCTGTCAGCCCTGAGCCCCACTGTCTGCCAGGAAAGGGGTTGGCTGACTGTGTGCTGACAGGCCTCTGGATTGGAACTGATTTCCTGGCTGATGAGGATGGATGTTCCCTGCTCAGGTGGGTGATACCCTGCCTTTACAGACTTCACTGACTCTAATTTTCTCCCTTGCTCGGCTCCATAGTTCTATTTTTTTTTTCACCTTTTTCTTTCTTGAATAAAATGTATCTCCAGTAACCTTCATAAAAAAACAATGCAATTGTTACTGGGAAAGTACAAGCAAGACTGTATGCTCTTCACATTTTATATTAGTTTAGCATACAGTTTGCACCACTGGCAGTCTTTTAAATTCTGTTGATTTTATAATAGATGGTGAAATAAAGATTCATTTGTTGGGGTGAAACAGTTCATTCTGTATCGGTTACTCTTGTTGTATACCCTACTAGGTTCTTCAGCGTAACACGCTGCAGTCTCTAATCCTATTCCAGTAGTCTTTTCTTTATGGGCTCGTTAGCATATGTGCAGATTGTGCCAATTCAGCGATAAAGAATAACTATGATGATAATCAAATAAACAAACCCATTTCATTTTACTTCAGAGACTGAGCAAAAATGCTGACAATAAGCAGAGTTTGACTTTCAGAAATTCACCAGATAACCTGACAAAATAAGCATTAAAAAACAATGGTAGTTGAACCTTGGAACTGGAAATGCGTATTACATATCACTTTATAGCAATTTTTTTCATTAAAACAATGATACAGCTTGCCACTGTGCAATATATGGGAATAATAAAATAAGAATGCTCTATTGTGCTGCCGTAGCTAATCGTAGGCTTTTGTTTCTCTAAGTGATAATAAGCAGAGGGTGGCATTAAACAGGGGCAACACTAACATGTTTTCTGAATGTAGCATTCTCTATTTTATATAGTACATTATAGTGATTTTGAAAGGGGTGTATACAAGACATGTGTGCTATACCCGAGGTGTACATAATATATATTAAAAGGAAGTCATTTTTTAGACTGTTTAGATGTTGATTAAATTGGGATTGGATTAGTAATGGGACACATTATATAGCAATTACTCACTACTTCTATAGCGAATATTATTATTTTTTTAATAGGATAACAATTACCTTTACTAAATAGTAATCCTACAACCACATTGTTTACTCACTGAGTACTAGCAATTTTGAGAGTTCTAACATTGAACAACTTTCTTTCAAGTGTTTGGATATCCCAGTGAGCACAGTTGGATCAATAATCAGGAAGTCGAAGCTGCATCACACCTCCCAGGCACTGCCAAGAAAAGGCTGTCCCTAAAAACTAAGCGCTCAAACAAGGAGACTTGTGAGAGAAGCCACAGAGAGGCCAACAATCACTTTGAAGGAGCTACAGAGTTCAGTGACTGGGAGTGGAGTAATGGTGCACCAGTCAACCATATCAAGAGCTCTGCATAACACTGGCCTGTATGGGAGGGTGGCAAGAAAGAAGCTGTTACTCAAAAAGTACCATCTGAAAGCATGAGAGTGACCCAGCTGCGATGTGGGAAAAGGTTTTGTGGTCAGATGAGACCAAGATAGAGCTTTTTGGCCAAATCTCAAAGCGCTATGTGTGGCGTGGACCTAACACTACCCATGCCTCAAGACACACCATCCCTACAGTGAAGTATGGTGGTGGCAGCATCATGCTGTGGGAATGCTTCTCATCAGTAAGGACTGGGCATCTTGTTACAATTGAAGGAAGAATGGATGGAGCAAAATACAGGAAAATACTGCAAGAGAATCTGCTTCAGTCCACTAAAAAAACTGAAGCTTGGGTGGAAATTCAACTTTCAGCAGGACAATGATACTAAGCACAAGGCCAAAGCAACATTGGAGTGGCTCAAGAACAAACAGGTGAATGTCCTACAGTGGCCCAGTCAAAGTCCTGGTCTCAATCCCATTGAGAATCTGTGGCACTATTTGAAAATTGCAGTCCACAAGAGTCGTCCAACCAACCTGAACAACCTGGAGCAAATCTGCCAAGAAGAATGGGCCAAAATCACTCCGACACTGTGTGCAAAGCTGGTACATACTTGGCCCAAAAGACTTAAAGCTGTTATTGCAATGAAAAGGTGGCTCTACCAAATATTAATGTGTGGGGGTTGAATACTTATGTAAGCAAGATATTTCAGTTTTTTTATTTAATTTTCCCAACATAAAACCAATGTCACCTTACTATAATTGATTTAGATTTTAAGTGTTTTAAAATAAAATGTCGAACAGAACGAAATTTCAATGTACTTCATTTGTAATTCAGTAATATGAGAGAATTGGTCGGGGATCTGAATACTTTTGCAAGGCACTGTGTGTGTGTGTGTATGTATGTATGTGTGTGTGTGTGTGTGTGTGTGTGTGTGTGTGTGTGTGTGTATATATATATATATATATATATATATATATATATATATATATATATATATATATATATATATATATATATATATATATATATATATTATTTAATATATGATAACAAAAAGGATAACGAGAGTCTGCTCTAAGACTAAACCAGTGCTGTTTACATTTGAATTTGGCTTATTTTTGTACACCTAGCAACACAATTATAAAAATGTCCCATAGTAAAAGCATAGCAGTGTACTAAACTCTGCAAAACCTAGAGGTGTGGTAAAGCATAAAAAAAATGGTAAACACAAACCAGGGAAATAAAAACTGTAGTAAAAAAGGATGTGTTTCTTATTAAAACAAAAATCATTTTGTACAGTTTGAGCAGTCAGAACGCTCAACAGTCCTTTCTTCAAACAGCACGAGATGCACACAATTAACTTGTGTAAAGTAAATAAATACTAAAGTGAGTTTAGGAGTTGTTCTATAAGCTTCATGGTTAGTTCTACCCTACTGGAAATGTGTGCCTGTTTTAACTGCAATTTAAATCCAGTCAGTGGAATAGTAATGTAATACTGGTAACTGATTATAAAACCATGTATCAACACTCATCCTTTTACTAGTAAACTGTACCTTTCTTTGAAAGCCCAATAGAAAATTAAAGTGAAGAATTCCATGAAACATCCTGGTACTTGATGTTTTAAACACGGTTTACAGAAGATACTTTACATCCAGATGTCATTGAGCATTACAAGATGATACAACACTGGTACAGGAATACAGTAAATTCAGCAAAACTTGCACATTTAATATAAACTGTTTATCGATATCTTTAAACAGTAAATCAGAAGTAAAAGTGCAAGAAAAAAGGTCAAGCAGACAAATGTTTCATAGATAGTAGGCCTTATCAATCTCTTTATTTACTAGACGTGGTTTTCGCAAGCCTTGCCACAGTAAAGTTCAGCCTTTATAGAAAATAATTTGATTTATTTCATTCAAGTGTTCTTTTTTGTTTGTGAAGAACTAAGACAGTTTACTGTTTAAAAGTAACAATCTGCAATTTTTTGCATGAAGATCCCCTGCCCAAAAAAGAAAATTGGTACTTCTAGACTGCTTTGTAGTGAGTTTGCAGTCAAATTAATTTTGTCATCCCATGGAACATGTGTCACTTTACTGCACACGCTGGGGCAGTTCAATAATCTATAAGCACAGAACTTTATCAGTAAATACAATAAAAAATAATAAAGGCCCAGCACCATGTTACCTCTTAAATGTAAACAGTGTTTGAGTTGCATGTGGAGATGAACAGTTTTAGACGCAGATGGGGTTATTTTTGAAGGTTGGTAACTTACTCTGTGTAAACCAGTTAAGCCATCCTAAAAATATTATGTACTACTCAACATTTGTATGGAATGACTGATTTTGTTAATATACAGTTTAACTTGTGAAAAATGATGCATATTAAAAAAAGTTCATAAGGAGTCGCTGCCTGTGTTGTTGAGCACATCATTCTGTATGCCTGCCACAAGACAATATGCCACTTTAACAATGCCTACAATGCCTACAAATGAGAATCTGTACATAATTGTTGTTGGAGTTGGGCCCATTCTTGGGTAAGGGTGTTCTGGAGCTCCTGCAGAGTGCTTGGTTGCACTGGATGGTGTGCTATTACTCTCTTTAGCATGTCCCAAGCATGCTCAATAGGGTTCGGATAACTGGGCAATTTATCCTCTCAATTGCTTCCTCTTCAAGCCATGACAGATCCTCCTCCATTTTCCATTGTGCTCCGAAAACATGATGCAGCAAGAAACGCTGTTTCTCACACTGTCAGTGAGTATAATCAAGACAGAATGTGGAATTGTCAGTGAAGAGGAGTGGTGTTCAGTCATTGATGTTCCACGTGATGTGATCCCTAACACATCTCAAACGTTCCTGGATTTGTCAGTCAGAGAAAGGATTAAGGCTCTTCTGGATGTAATACTAGCCCCAAGAAGCCATCTATGAACCGCCCGTGTAGAAATTATAACCCCTATTACATTTTGAAGGTCATTTCTCAAGTGGGTAGCATTCATGAAAGGTCACCACCATGACTCAATTTGAATATGGGGATCTTCTCAATGGGTTGTGGCTCTTCTGCACCCGCACCATGTTGCCTCCTAATAGTGCCACTAGTTTGGTATCGGCCCCACATACAGGAGACCACACTTTATGGGACATTCAATAATTGAGCGACACGACGTTGCCCCTGTCCATGTTGTCCTCATTACATAACCGATGTCTAGTTTGTCTCTGAGCCATCAAGCTTAACGCTATGACAGTTTTAACCAAGCACTGACATGTACCACATTGTGTGGGTATGCCAATCTGCTTTCAGAATACACAGTCACAGACAGGAATGTAACCAGCCAGCTTTTAATTTGACCAAAAGGTTGAGTAGTATATTTTAAATGACACTAGTTGGCTACATTGTGAAGTTCACATTTTCTTTCACAGAGCAAGTTGCTCATTTGCATAAACTGTGTGCTTATGTATAAAGCATGTGGCACAGGGTGATAAAAAAAAAAAAAGGCTTAGTCACTCTCTAATGAATTTGGCTTTGGACAAATATACATAGTTTCATTCATCTTCATTAAGATACATCTTGTACCTAAATCCAGAGGTGAAACTACAGTCTCCTCATCAGTATCTTCCACATCACATAACAATGGACATTTTATGGAATAATTTTGCCACCATCCACTGAATTTCTTTACAACCTGTAAAAGCTTTAGGACAACAACAACATATGTTCTATCTGGAAAGTGTGCTGGTGATACCTGTAATGAAAGCAAATCTTTCATGAAACATCATTTGCCTTTTTCGTCAGCCTTGCATATCTTGATGAATAATCTTCCTTACATAGATTCAATCTGTAACACTCTTTTAAAGTATTTCTGGAGAAATACAGTTAGAGAATGATTCAGCTGCTAGCCGATGAGAAATGGGAACAAGGTTAGGTCGACCAAGACATTTGTGTAAAATGTGCCAAATTGTGCTTAGGGATAAAATACTTCATTAACTTATGCATATAAATCTACTACTGTTGCTTGATATTTCGAAAATATAAGTGGCTATTATATTGCTCATCTCTCAACAGGCAATTTGTTAAAATATTTGCATATATACTCCTTTGGCTGCATGACAGAACAACAGTTGGTGATGATTGTGAATTCTAAAGAAAAAGTAGACCGTGCCCATCAGGTCCCCAATTCACAGACACTTTGACATGTGTGCAACAATGGATCCACATTAAAGGACATGTGTTCCTTTCCATACAGCATCTGAAAACATTTTACAAAAGACTGGAGATTTTGCTGGGCTGCATCTAGTTCTGAAAATTGAATTTCCATTTGAAGGAGTGCAAACCAACATTGACCAATGAAAATAATACTTCCATTTTAACTTACCACATGGAAAAGGCAGAGAACACAGAAGTAAAAAAATGTTCCACTCATTTGCCTTCTAGTAACTCCTAACTTTGAGTTCTTGTGTACCTGGATAGTTCGTCTGGAGGTGTGAAATTTAGTAGCAAACCATCCACATCTGCTATCTTACTACCAATATACCATGGTTTCCCATGATAACATGAGTCAAACCACAAAAATGCCAGTTGTTTAACACTGTATGCATGTAATCTGGAACAAAGCCATTAGCTCAAAACAAGAAATAACCATTAAAAGTGATAGAGATTTAATTCCCTTAACTGACTGATCAAAATGCAAAGCATGCAACCGCATTTTGAACAGCAGAGTCACGAGTTTGAAGTACATTAGGAAATCCACCAGGACAGACATGACAAAAACCGCACGCCTTGGAAATCATTTTACCAGTTTGCTCACACCAGCTCTACATTCATATTCATCATTTAACTGAACAGCATTTTGCAAGACGGGCCGAGTCACTGGAAACACTCTGCTCACCAAATTATTCTGATTAAAAGGGTTTTCCACTGTAATAACCCGAGATCCAAGATGCAAGAGTATAACTTAAATAACAGTGTCTTTATTAGAACCATCTCTGTTGAAACCTACACATTAGTGTTTTCTAAGGACTTCCTCGACCCCACGGTATCCTAGGTAGAGGGTAAGTATGTAGGGCGCTACTGACCTCTAGTGGCGTAACTTGAACTGCATTATATACAAAAACATTCACATTACTGCATTCTCCCCCCCTTAAGATTTCAGCTTCTCTAAAATTTGGAAACAGTTTAAACACAGTTATAAACAAAATGTAACACTAATACACTAGATGTCTCTGAACTATTGCTGTAACAACAACTACACATAATAGTCCATCCTTAACTGTACATAAACATTTAATTTCAAACTTTTTAAAAAAAAAAAAATATTTACAAGTCAAAGTCCTTCAGGTAACCAGGCTTTTTGACAGTTCTTTGGGAACGACGCACAGCTTGTGCCATGCTTTGATTGTCCCTGCCAACCTTTGGGGAACTCCCAGTTTGTTCCTCTGGTTTCAAAGCAAGCTGCTCTGAGACAGTGCCAGCATTGTTTGGAACAAGTTCCTCTGGCATGGTTACTCTAGCTGGTGGTTGTAGAACCTCTGCAGGTGTGTCCTGCACAATATCCTCTGACCCAATGGTGTTGTCCTGTTGTCTAGACAGGATCTGATCTATGTGTCTGCGTACTATTCTGCCATCTCCCAGCATTACCTTGAAAGATACAGGACCAGTCACTGTTACAATGACTCCTGGTATCCACTTGGGACCGTAACTGAAGTTTCTTATCATCACAGAGTCTCCGTCTCCAAAACTCCTCCCCTTTGTGTGCTTGTCCTGGTGTTCCTTTTGTTTATTCTGCTTAAGTTCCACTTTTCTCTTTAAATCGGGATGCACTAAATCAAGCGTAGACCGAAGTTTCCTCCCTAGTAACATCTCTGCTGGGGAGAGTCCTGTGGTAGTTTGAGGTGTTAACCTATAGCTGAATAGTACCCTTGACACTTTAGTTGACATACTTCCTTCTCCCGCTTTCTTCATCATCGTCTTGAATATTTGAACGGCTCGTTCTGCGAGACCGTTGGAAGACGCATGAAACGGGGCTGATGTAACATGGACAATGCCATTTTTGTTCATGAATTCCTTGAACTCTGAGCTGACAAAACAGGTGCCGTTATCAGAAACTACCATTTCTGGTAATCCCTGATTGCTAAAACTTTTTCGCAAACAGTCAATTGTAACAGCTGATGTTGCTGAAGTTACCGGGTAAACATCCATCCATTTGGAATGAGCATCTATGAGTATCAAAAACATCTGCCCCATAAATGGTCCTGCATAATCTAGGTGTAATCGCTTCCAGGGTCTGTCTGGCCACTCCCAGGGATGTAGCGGGGCTGTGGCTGGTGCTTTCCGGTGTTCCTGACACTTGCTACATGCCTTTACCCGTGTCTCTATCTCCTCATCTAGTTTGGGCCACCAGAAATAACTTCTGGCCAGAGCCTTCATGCGCGAAACCCCTGGATGGCACTGATGCAGCTGTTCCAACACAGCCTGTCGTCCTCGCTGTGGGATGATGACACGTGCCCCCCACAAGACACAACCATCTTGCACACTCAATTCTGTCTTCCTAGCAGAATAAGGTGTAAAATCTGTTCCTTCCCCCTGCTGTGGCCACCCCCTTAAAACGTACTCTCTCACCCTAGACAGTATGGAATCTTTACCTGTCCACACTCTCACCTCCTCTGCGGTCACCATCGCTATGTCTTCCATCATCAGCACCCTGTCTTCCAGACCTGTGGATTGGGAAGTGTCCGGCAGTGGCACACGACTCAAGGCGTCTGCGTTGCCGTGGTCCTTACCCGCCTTGTAGACTATCACGTACTCATACGCCCGCAGTGTCACAGCCCACCTCTGGATCCTCGGTGACACCATCTGTGGAACAGCCTTCATTTCGTTGAAGAGTGAAAGAAGCGGTTTATGATCTGTGCATATGGTGAACTTTCTACCATAGAGATACTTGTGAAACCGTTGCACCCCGAAAATCACAGCCAGTCCCTCTTTATCAAGCTGAGAGTAGTTTCGTTCAGCTGATGTGAGTGTTCTTGACATAAAACCTATGGGTCTCTCCCACCCATCCGGCATGAGGTGTGAAAGTACTGTGCCTATCCCGTAGGGGGAGGCGTCACAGGACAGAATCAGCTCTTTCTCACTGTCGTAATGCACAAGTATATCTCTGGATTGCATTAGCTTTTTAGATTTCTCAAAAGCAGCCTCCTGCTCTTTTTTCCATTGCCATTTTGTGTCTTTTCTCAACAATTTGTGCAGTGGAGCCAACAGTGTTGACAGGTTAGGTAAAAACCTGTTATAATAGTTCAACAGTCCTAAGTAAGCCTTAAGCTCTGTTATGTTGGTAGGTGCAGGTGCATTTTGGATAGCTTGTACCTTGTTCTTAAGTGGGTGTAGTCCTGTGGCATCCACTTTGTGACCCAGAAACTCAGCCTCACTTCCCAGAAAGGTACACTTCCTTCTCTTTAGCCGTAGGCCTGCCTCCTCCACTCTCTGAAGTACCTCGCTTAGCATCTGCAGGTGCTCCTGATCATTCTTGCCCGTCACCATGATGTCGTCCAGGTAAATGGCTACATGGGGAATTCCCTGCAGCAAACCCTCCATAATTCTCTGAAAGATAGCTGGACTGGATGAAACCCCGAATGGAAGACGGTTTACAGTAAATAACCCTTTGTGTGTGTTTATAGTTACGTACTTTTTTGATTCCTCATCCAATATTACCTGTTGATAGGCATGACTCATGTCCAATTTGCTGAATTTTGCCCCTCCTGAGAGCTTTGCAAAAAGATCTTCAATTCTGGGAATGGGATACTGTTCCAGTTTGGACACCCGATTTACAGTAAGTTTGTAATCTCCGCAAATCCTCACAGAGTTATCAGGCTTTAGCACTGGGACTATGGGAGCTGCCCACTCAGAGAATTTCACTGGTTCAATTATTTTGTCTCTCAAGAGGCGGTCCAGCTCAGCCTCCACCTTCGGTTTCATAGCATAAGGCACAGGTCTTGGCTTAAAGAACCTTGGTGTTGCCTCTTTGTCAACATATATTTTAGCCGGTGGGCCTCGCAATGTCCCCAATTCCTCTTTGAATACATTCTCATGTTTCTTCAACACATCCTGGAGTGTTGTTTTGTCTCTACCTATCTGGTTTACAGTGCCCCAGTTTAATTCCAACTCCTTAATCCAACCGCGGCCCAGTAGGTTTGGTCCTTTGCCAGACACTACTACTACTGGCAGCTGTTTAACAATCTCTCTGTACTGTACAGTTAAGTTTGAAGTACCCATTGTTTTCACTCTTTCGCCTGTATAGGTTCTGAGATGCAGGGAACATGTCTTTAGCTCAGGTACTTTTGCCCCATTCCTTAGTTTGGAGTACTCTGTTTCATTCATAATTGTAACACTGGACCCCGTGTCAACCTTAAATTGCACATCCAACTTGTTCACTTTTAACTGTAATGTGATAGGCGCTACCTTGGGAATGCTTGTCTCTGTTACGTTATTCATAATGAACACGTCTTCACCGTCACTTGCATCTGTTTCAGGATTTTCGCTAATGTGATGAGCCCCATGTTTTTTTTCCACTTTTCCCTGCTTTTGTTTTCCTCCCCCTCTAGGTTTGGTTTTCTCCGCAGGTGAGTTCGCCCTGCACGCTTTCCTGATGTGCCCCCTTTTTTCCGCATCTGTGACACATTTCCTTAAGAAAACGACAGTCATTCGCCATGTGCTCACCACCGCATCTATAACATGCCCTCATAGTTCCGCCAGTTCGTGGTTCCCTCCACGTTTTTAGCTTTTGCACTGTAGCCTGGCTAGCATGTTTCCAGTTAGCACCATTGCTTCCTTTGCTTTGCCATTGTAAATCCTGAACGTCTTTGTTCGCTGTCTCCAATGCCTGAGCAAGTTTCAGTGCTTTTTCAAATGTTAACTTGGTTTCTGCTTCCAGCCTGCGCTGAATACGATCATCGTCTACACCACAGACTAGCCTGTCCCGTAACATTTCCTTTAGCCTATCTCCATATTTGCAATGTTGAGCCAGTTCTCGTAGCACTGCCACATATTCAGTCACACTCTCATTCGCCTGTTTGTTTCTCAAGTTAAATTTAAAGCGTTGAACTATTTCGCTGGGCTTTGGGTTGTAGTGCGTTTTCAACAGTTCAACTAAATCGTCAAACGATTTGTCCCCTGGCTTATCTGGGCTTAACAAATTTCTCATCAGACTATATGTTTGGCTTCCTACCGAACTTAAGAGAATCGCCCTCTTTTTATTGCCGTTGTCAATCTCATTTGCTTCAAAAAAATGCGACAGCACTTCGCAATATTCCTCCCATGTCTGTAGCTGACTATCAAATGGCGCGGTTGTTCCTACCATGGCAGCCATGTTCCGTTGTCTGTGAGCGCTCTCGCTAACGTTAGCAGGTTCGGCCGAAGCTTTGCAGCTACACTTGTCTTTTCTCCTTCGATGTCTCCGTTTTCAACGACCTAAGACAAGTTGTCCGATTTCCTCATCGCCATATGTAATAACCCGAGATCCAAGATGCAAGAGTATAACTTAAATAACAGTGTCTTTATTAGAACCATCTGTGTTGAAACCTACACATTAGTGTTCTCTAAGGACTTCCTCGACCCCATGGTATCCTAGGTAGAGGGTAAGTATGTAGGGAGCTACTGACCTCTAGTGGCATAACTTGAACTGCATTATATACATAAACATTCACATTACTACATCCACATAAACCCTTCATTGTCTAATTTTACAGTTTCATCAACAAATGGTCTTAAGAACGTACCGATGCGTGGTTTAGAACTGCAAAACCACAAAGAGGCTCAAAAGAGTATGTTTCCTACGCAAATCTGGAGACTTCATTTATTTGAAATTGAATTGGCCAAATGGATGTTATATATGAAGGGTGTTATTTAAAATGTTAACCTATAGGTGGGGTTCAAGGGGCGGAGCTAGGCACCAACAACCTATCATCTCCTGTCATCAATTAAATCTACCTTATTTAAAGTCACCTCTACCTAGCTGTCTTGTGTTTTTTTCGTTTGGCGTAAACCTAAACGATTTCAAGACCCATCGACTTTCGTATACCTCAATAATGGAGTACTTACAGCAGTTGTCATCGGATTTAGAGGATTCCCAGGATTTTCCGCCATTACCAGATCATTCTCCTCCAGCTTCAATCCAGGGTCCATCCAGTCTCCGTTCTTTCTCCCCTTCTGCTATTTCAGTTACATCTGATCAGGCTCCCGATCAGGCTCTCATCCAGGTTCCAGTTCAAATGTTGCCTACCGTTCCTGCCACTCAAACATCGAAAATGCGCCGATCCACGCGACTTCGGCCTCAGGACGCCCCTTCTGATCAATTGTTTTGGAAGGACTGGTCCATGAATAAATTGATAAAAACCCTCCTTAAAAACGGTAACGCGATTCCAGCAGGGAGTGATAGAGAGGCTCTTTTTATTCTCTATTGCAATTTAGTCTTAGCAGAACCAGTCTTTCCTCCGAAAAAACATAATCAGCAGCCCCCAGCCATTCAACGTCCTAAACCAGACAGCAGGCAGTCTATTCTGGATCAAATCACCCCCACAACTAGCACCGCTAACCAGCAGCCAGCCATTGAAATCCAACATTCGCAAATATTTAACGAGATAAAATAATTTATGCAGTCTTTTGCCGATACTCTATCTTCGGTCAGTTCTCAACTGTTGGATCGAGATAAAAGGGTGTCTAATATGGAACAGGGAAAACAATCTACAGCGCTGTCATTAATTCCAGCATCAAATACTGCAGCGTCACCTACAGCTTCTTCCGGTCCAGCCCTAATTTCAGTCAGCGAAGCAGATCGTCCAATATATAACCTTGCTACTGCCTTTACATACAGATCCTCTCCAACTACTGTTAGACGTCACACTATATCTCCACAAATCAGATGTAACATTCTCGAAGGTAAGGACATTAATCTTGTTTCACTATTAATGACAACTTTGGAATTCTTGGACCATAGAGTAGTGGACTGCGGAGATTTGGCAGTAACTCTAAAATCCAGAGATCCCAGACTGCTTAAATTAGAGGAATTTGTCCTTGCTTTCTCCATATTCAGAGATGTGTTATGCTCGGTATATCCTAACCGCAGAGCTGAATTGGACTCCTACGAATACTACATCGTGGAGCTGTCTGTCAGATACGGAGGGACTATGTTTTTTGAGTATCATAAAGCATTCTCTGCAAAAGCAGCAGTGATATTGGCAGCAGATAATCACATCATCAATTGGGCACAACCTGACCCAGATCTATTTAACAGAAGTTTTGGTGGTCTAAGAGCTAACGCATGTGGGATCTGCGCTTCAACAGCTCACTTCATCCCTCTGCCCTAAAGCTGCAATTGCATCAACTTCTAAAGCACCCGATTTCGCCGCTAATTCATACAGGTCTTCAGTACCTAATCCTATACATTCTTCAGCTCCCCTCGATCAATCCACAAGGAAAGACAAATACGGGCGCAGTATTAGATTTTCAAGAGGAAGACAATTCTGCAACAATTTCAATACTGGCTTCTGTTTGAATAGACAATGCAATCTTATCCACATGTACAGCAATTGCGGAGACGCTCACACTAATACCATCTGCCCTTTAAAACGCAAGTCACTTTCCCCGATGCTCACAGTCTTTACTCCTATAAACATCCTGGCATTATCAAGTAAATTACAGAATCATCCCAACAGTAATTTAATCAATTACCTGATCAACGGATTAAAAAATGTTTTTTCAACCGGTCTGACTCAAATTCCTTCTTCCTCATTCAAAAGCAAAAATCTTTATTCCACGACTGAAGAACCACAATTAGTGCAATCTCTCATCGAAAAAGAAATTATAAAAGGATTTATAGTCGGTCCGTTTTTAGCTCCTCCTTTTCCAGTATATAGAATTAATCCTATCGGCATTGCCACGAGGAAAATGTCAGGGGGAAAAAAACGTCTCATTATTGATTTATCAGCACCACGGGGGTCAAGCATTAGCAGCATTAACTCATTAATTCCCCAAGATCAATTTTCCCTGCATTACATCACTATTGCAGACGCAATACATTCAATTAAATTAGCAGGTCGTGGTTCCTGGTTAGCAAAAGCAGATATATCAGACGCATTTAAAGTAATGCCAATCCATCCGTCTCTCCGTCACCTGCTGGTATATGCTGGGATGGGAAGTTTTATTTTTCCACCCAATTGACTTTCGGTTGCTGCAGCAGCCCGAAGATATTTGATACCCTGTCGGAAGCACTATGCTGGATTCTTCGTAATGTCTATCATGGCCCATTCTTGCTACACATGCTGGACGATTTTTTAGTAATTTCTCCTCCTTCAGATGCACCAGCAGAAGCGATTTCCAATCTTAAAAGCTTATTTTCTGAAGTTGGCGTTCCGCTTTCAGAAGAGAAATCAATCGGTCCCCTTCATTCTTTGGAATTCCTTGGAATCATTCTAGATACAGAAAAGTCTGAAGCCAGCCTGAGTCTAAACTTAACCATATTCGTTTGCTCATTGAGGATTTTCAGATCAGTAAAACAATTAAAAAACGGGCACTGCTTTCATTGCTGTGTTATTTTAACTTTTTAATAAGTATCATTCCACAGGGGAGGACGTTTATATCTCGACTGCTAGCGCTGGCAGCAACAGCAAAAAATCTGGACTCCTATATAAATATCTCCTCAGAAGCTAGGAAAGACATTAAAATGAGGTCTGCGCGTATTCAGCACTGGAATGGTCTTTCTATGTTTTATGATGATTTCATTTCAGCTCCACACGATATGGCTTTATTTACTGATGCCTCATCTCTGGGATTCGGAGGTCTATTTAACAATCAATGGTTTTGCAGTACATGGCCTGAGGAAATCGAAAACATATCTCCTCATCTAAAATCCACAGCTCTGCTAGAGATATACCCAATAATAGCAGCTGCCCAGCTATGGGGTCATCTCTGTTCTAAGAAATCAATACTATTTTACTGTGATAATTCAACTACAGTGCATAGTATAAATAAAGGACATTCCTCTTCCCTTCTTATCATGCAATTGCTGCGGCGGCTAGTATGGATTTCAGTCTCTAATAATTTCCTAATGCAAGCTCGCCACCTACCGGGCATTTTTAATAATGCAGCTGACGCTCTATCTCGTTTACAGATTTCCAAATTCCACAGTTTGCTGCCCACAGCTTTGCAATATTCAGCAGCAATGCCACAGTTCAATCAGCTGATTTTCAACTAAATCCAACTATTAATAAACGTCTTAATTCAGCTCAAGATTACATGGCATCAGCTAGATCCTCGTACTCTACAGGTTGGGCATGTTATGTAACTTCTTGTTTACAAAGCAGGATTAATCCTACTCCATTCAACCAGGACTGGATCATCGCATTCATAGTGCATGCAAAGGACTTTCTACATCTGGCACCAGCTACAATCAGACTATATTTGTCAGGAATTCGGCATCAATTTCGTTTGATGTCCATCAATTCCCCAACTCTATTATCAATTCCAGCGGTTCGTCTCCTTTTACGAGGAATTTCCAAGTGCTCTCCGGCTCCTTCTTCTGCTCGCCTGCCTATTTCTATAGACATTCTCAGTAACTTGATTTCAATTCGGCGCCATGGCTGTTTTTCTCCATTTGATGATTTAACTATGGAAGTCATATGTCTATCTGCATTTTTGGGGTTTTTGCGATGTTCCTTCTGTTGCCAGCTTTCCTACCCTCGGTATCCGCTGCAGTGACCTCAAGCTCATCCCAGATTCTCATTTCATCTTATTTCTTCACATTTCAAAAACAGATCAACTGCGGCAAGGACAATGTATTCAGCTTTCTAAGATCAACACTCCTCTGTGTCCCTTCACTTCCATGTTGAAGTACATTGCAGAATGCAAGGCCATTTCATCCTCCGATCCTTTGTTTATCAATTCAAGCCGGTCCATTGTATCAAGGCATTGGTTTTCAACACACCTTTCCATCATGGTGTCCAGAGCAGGTCTTCGTTCACAATTCTACACTCCTCATTCATTTAGAATAGGGGCAGCTACTTCAGCTGCTAAAGCCAACATTAACCAGCATTTAATTAAAAATATTGGGCGCTGGACTTCATCAGCAGTTGAAACGTATATTCGTTCTTCATCATCCAAAATATCCTCCGCACATCAGTCCATTGCTAGTATGTCCGGAGTGGGGACGACCTTTCTGCCTGAGCCACCAAAGATTTCCCCCTAAGAAATAAAATTAAAAGAAAGGGGGTTTTTTCTTTCCACTGTGCAAAGGGTCTTCACATAGTCATTAGGGTACAGTATACTAACCCCTTTGTCACATTAAGTGTTTGTTTTCTTTTGTCTAAATGTTTTCTCTTTTCTTCTTTCTTATGCATTGGGGATCTATCTTTTGGGGGGTTAGTGATTCCACTTTCTCCAACCCTTTGTTAAGCTCTGCTTCATTTACCTCATAGAGGAGGGTTCTCCATGAGTCAGAGGGGACCCCCGGCCAAACCCTTCCATCTGCATCTTTTGGAATTCTTCTTTCAGGTCTGATGCCTCTATGTGAGGGTCCCCAAGCGGTGGCCCCTCTCCTGTTTGTCGGGTCTCCTCAGCGACGGAACCCCCCTTCTATTATGTTGGGCTTTGAAGAGGCGGAACACCATGCATTATATGTTTTAACAAATACTAACTTTATGTTTTCTTTCCGGTTCGCGAGCCTCTTCATATGTCGGGTAACCTCAGAGATGGTGCCCCTCTTGGTATGTCGGGTCACCTCAAACACGGTGGCCCCCCTCTTGTTTGTAGTGTCTCCTCAGCGACGGAACCCCACTACTGTATATGTTGGGTCAGGAAGAGCCGGAACCTCTTGAGTTAACAACACCAATTCATGTTTTTCTTTCCGGTTCGCGAGCCTCTTCGTATGTCGGGTAACCTCAGAGACGGTGCCTCTCTCGTAGGTCGGGTCACCTCAAAGACGGTGGCCCCCCTCCTGTTTATCGTGTCTAACGATCAAGTAATTGTTGGGCCTTGAAGAGTCGGAACCCCTCTCTCTGTGTATATGTTTACTAACTCTGTCAATAAACACTATCAGGGGCCATAGCTCCGCCCCGTGAATTGAATTAATTGCCCTGGCTAGGCCATACCGGAGGGTAGCTGATACTCAACTGCCATTGTGTCTGCTTTATTATTATTATTATTATTATTATTATTACAAGGATTACTTAAATTGCACAGGGACAATAAAGCTTCCTTATCTCACATTACTCGAGTTTCTTATTTTGTATCTGCCGGCTCCTCTATTTTTGATTAGACTGTTACAGGGAGCTGTTTTTTCAGCACCAAGAAACGCTGCTTAGGTAATTGATAATTAGTAGGCTGTTGTTTTGGTCTGGAAGAATTACAATTAATTGATTTTTAAAACAGGGAAATTGATATAATGATGATTACTTTTGATGGGGAGGGAAAAATAATTAATTTCATGAAAACCTTACCCCTTTTAATGGCTGGTATGGGCAGTTTTGTCTTGGTTTGGAAGCATTTTTAAAACAAAATCTGTTTATAACTCATACACAGGGGAGGAATGGACCATGTAATATTATTTAGCGTGTTGATCACCACTTCCTGGTTGGATTAATGGTAAGCTGTTTGACTGCAATAGTGTTGTGAGTTGTGGGTTTCAATCCACATAAACCTGCAATAGTGATCAGATATGTATGATATCAAATATGCATACACATACAGCATAAATAGCTGATAATATGAAAACAAATTTGCAATTGTACTAATACTTTGTTTTTAATCACATAGAAATATATTTCCATTTGATTTAAAATGTAATTAATATTCTATGAATAATGTGATAACTGGAATTAAAATGCATTGACATGCTAATACAATTGCAATATAAGTGTAATAACATTTTGTTTATATAGAATTGCCACTTGATTTATAGTGAAATACATTAATAATGCAATCAAAATGAAACTAATAAAACTTACTAATAAAATTGCAACGCAAGTGTGATGCCATTTTGTTTATATAGATTTGATATTAGATCTATAATATATTTCAAGTATATTCATAACGCGATTACTAAAATTTAAATACATTAACATGCTAATCAAACTGCAGTATAAGTGTGATGCCATTTTGTTTATATAGTATTAATATTTAATTATAATGTATTTTGAAGTAGATTAATAACTCAATTACTGAAATCAAAATGCAATATAAGTGTGATGCCATTTATATTTGATTTATAATATAAAAATAATGTGATAATTATATGGTCTAAGGATGTATTTTAATATAATGTAAATTGCACTTAAAACATGTACATTTCCAGTAGGGTAAAGCACTTGGTTTCCTCAGCTTTCACTGTTTTTTTTTTTTTCCCACAGCTTTTGAAACATACTCAAGAATAATTAGGGGAATAACACTTAGGGGTTCGATGGCACAGTAGGATAATTCACTAGCCTTCACTTCTGGAGGCCTCAGTTCAAATGCAGCTCACACATTAAATTACTTTGCTGGCCTAATCTTAGCCCCTAGTGGACATTAGACATGATTTGGCAGTTTCTGCTTGACAGAGAACCAGGACTGGTGGGTGTTCAGGTCAGAACTGAAAGTAATGATCTGTGAGGGGAATCTCTAATGATGCCTGACAGCTTTTCATTGTTATAGATAAACAAATAGATAGGTCGCCACTTCTTGCATCTTTAACCTTTGAGGCATTTAATCTAGGAGACAGGCATGTGGTCTTGTATATGAAACTACATTATTAACTGTATTATGCAGAAAACAGTGTGTACCCATGTGTACTTTTATACGTTATTGCATTGCTTGTAGGCTTGCTCACAAAATGCCATAATAAATCACTCAACTATTTGAGTACTGATTTGACTGAGTTCTTCAATGGAACACCATGAAACCTGTTAATTATACAACATGTTTTTACCACTTTCATGTTTTGAGTCCTTTCTGACCAGCTGAGCTGATAACACACCAACAATGAGAGGGGCAAAGACACTGGTATCCTGAGTCAACAATAGGAAAGCCGGGTTTCATTTGCCTTGATTTTTCTTAGCTTGACACATGTGGTGAGCTGCAGGTCAGAAGTAAAGAATAAATGATCGCATTAAGTAGCAAAACCCTGCAACCCGCTGCACAATGTTTCAAGATGTTGAGTCGATTCAGAAATAAATACTTCACTATTTGAGCAATTTATTACGGGTTTTAATGAAAAAAATAAACACACAAAAAGTAGCTTATGTCTTGAAATGCTGTAAACCCCTCCTTGCTACTCAGTCATCTTGGTATAATTCACATTTTCAGTAATTTTGCTGAAACCTAGAGATTAGTGCTCTTTGTTCCTAGTGTCTATTTATACCTCGCTGTGCATCTAACACACAAGCTAATTACAGGAAGGGAAAACATTTGAAAGTATGAAGTAGGGCTTTGTAATGCTGTGCTAATTGACATGTGTTGGTTTAATTATGAGCCATATCTACCCTGTGGTTTACAGGTGTTTATAAAAAAAAAAGTAAAAAAGAAGATTATGATATTTCAAGAATTTACACTAATTTTTAAACTGTAGTAATTATAGTTGTTTCTAGTTGTAACAAATCCTATATATTGCTGTCACTCCTCTAGAAAAACAATTATTTAATTATTATGAAACATTAGTGACCACATCTTTTTTTCATTGTGACAAACTGCAACGCAAACATATTCTACTGTTTAGCACACTGCATATCGTTTAAAACAAACTCTGTTTAGAAAATGCTGATATTCTCGTGCCTGCTCTGTACTTCATTGTATGAGAAGTAATATATTGCCATACAGTACATTTGAATGAGTTATGATAGGTACTGTATTCTTACTAATATCTTATTTATAGCAAAATGTAAACATGCATAGCATAAACAAGATATGTCAAGAGAAATCATGACATATGATTTTAATATCATGGGCGGTAATCAGTGGAAGGATAACAAAGTCATGGTTTTTCATGACATGCAGTACCCTCTATGCATGCCTATTGAATATTGTAGTCCCTTTGACCAGTGAACCAGAAGATTGAAGGGAGATCCTTATAGTTGGCAGATGGCTATGCGCCAGGATAGCAGACATGAACATGTTTGTATGTGTTGCTGCAGTTTTGGTTTCTGGTTGTGTTCTTTCAAAACCAGTGATTCATGTATATTAAATACTGTATATGACAATACATTAAACTTTGAGTGATGTCTATATTATTGAGAGTGTGGATTCAGCTACTCAATCTGTCATGTAGCTGTTGGAAAATAATAATAAATTGACTTTCAATGGCAATACATACATATTTGTATCATTTAGTCAAAAATAAAGATGAATAATGATGTTTATATTAAGAAGTCTTGGTCATAAGTAAAGACCATTCAGTGAGTATATATCGAAAACTGAGATGGCCTGCTTTAGGTTTATTAGAGCATTTAGATGTCATACTATAAAAACTTACTTCTGAAAAATGATTTTTTTCCCACTGTGTATATATACCCACTGAACTATACATATATTGCATTGTATATGTTAAATGCATTTTTTAATAGGAAGATATAGTCAACATGCATGGTTAAATACAGTATAAAAGGTATTGATCTTTTCTTAATTATTTTATGCATTGAAATATTTATTGACATTACAAAAAGTGTCCAATGTTGTTGTGTTTGAATATAAGATGACCCTCTGACCGTGAAAATCAGTCTGTAGTATCTTACAGATCAACCTACTCTGTGTTTCATATAATTAAATAAGAATAATTAAACTGTATAGCTAATTTTAATGTGATGTGATTTCCATCTGATACACAAAAAATATCAGGGTCTGTTTATAAATGTATAATAAATCACTGACTGACCGAAAGAACATTGTAATGCAAACTAAATTAGTTTACTTTTGGTTAAGAGTATCGTTCTTGAAAGTTATAACTTTAAATTTTGGTATTTCATTACCATGCTCCTGATTTATGGCCCATCCATCTGTAATTCATAGCCTGTCACAGCTCCTGCTTTGGCCATAACCACTCAGCCTTATTACCTCACTAGTTCTAAATCCTCTAGCTGTCTATTCAATGTGTCTTTCCAAAAGCTGTCAATTGTCTGCATTTTCCTGGCTCTGATATCCACTGGTATACTGAGCTTTAACTATATCAGATTTGGAAGCTGTGTAATATCCTGCTAGTGCTTTAAATACTGAAGAGCAGAACAAAACACCTCCCCCCACTTTTTATTTTTTGTTACGTCTTTGTAATGGAATGGCCCAGTCCCCCCTGCTGCAGTGCGAAAAATAGTACGCCCTGCTGGAACAGTTCTTAGAGTGTTGTCATTGATTCAGTAATATAGCCGTACAATCCCTATGGTGTGTGTGTTGGAGAGGGAGAAAAAGAGATTGAGAGATTGAGAGAACCGGCGTCCCCAGTTCACTGGCCAGTTACATCCTGTCTCCAGCAAAAAGGGACTCCCCTGCTCCCGCCAGCACTTCCACTTTTCCTGGTATGACCTTATTCAAGAGTGAACATCGCGGCCAGAGACGTGAGTACAGGCAGCCCTCACTAGGGTCAGATTCTGTGAAATCAAGCAGATCAAAGGAGCACTGTTCAGACAGGAGTCGGACTGTAGAGAACAGGCAGGTGAGAGAAACTAGATCGCAGCACAGAGATCACAACAACTTAGGGCATCTGACTGCCAGGGCAAGGAGCGTTAGCAGCAGCCCGTTGCACTGACACGGTAACAAAAGTGTCCAGCATTAATGTTTTTGCAGAGATTCAATTAGATTGCAGTAGAGCAGGGATCGAAGCCTCTCAGCGAAGCCCCACTGTTTCCTAGACTATTGAGAATTAATCGGGGGGCGGGGGAGGGGGGCAGATTGCATGTTGTGATGGCAGGCAAGAGAGAAACAGAATGACAGTGCGCTCCTGTAGGGTTCATCAAAGCGCTGGGAGTTCATTGCAGAGCAGGAAAGGGTTGAAATTGAAGACTCTCCGGCACCATCCGAGGCTGCTGAAGATCGGTCCGGGGAAACGGATGCGAATGCCTGCCAAACTAACAAACAGTAGTTTGACTCGGCTTCAGCCCTGTTTTGTTTGGTAGCTGTTTCGTTAGTAGCAGCTTCTTTGTGTTTATTTTAGCGCCTTGAAGTTAAGTATACATTTATGGGGAACTTTCTCTGTGTATGCAAGTAATTTCGATGTTGCAAACCTTAAATATGACCATGAAAGGTCTAGCAAAGCACACAGTAAATTATGATAAATAATGTTTAGGGGTTTGAAAAAAATGCAAATTTCAATTAAATTCAGTATGTAGTATTTATTACATGTAGTATTACAGCACAGTGGCTTATGTATTATTATTATTATTATTATTATTATTATTATTATTATTATTATTATTATTCTAACTGTACAGCACATTAGTCCGATGGAAGAATTTGTCATCGCAGGTTTCATCTAGGCGCAGTGAAAGGCAATACAAAGTCGACTTCGAATCGAAACTGATCTTGCTAAACAAATGCTCCTTGTAAGTAAGTACATTTGAATTAATAGGAAAGAACACGCAAGACTGCATTACAAATGCAAAAGCTAGCTTCGTTTTTCGTTGGCACAATGGCTGTTGTGAATTGCAGTGACAGTGCCTTGCTTGCAGGTTGTATTCGGCAGTCTCAAGTCTAAGGTCCTGGACAGCCACCTGCAAGTGATTGACACGAGTATGTTTTCTGTCAGTCAGGACTGTGCTCGTTGAAGCTTTATACAATCCCAGCCTCTGCACCGTGTGACAGTTCCCTGGTGGTACTGTATAAACGATGTCAGCAGAGACTGAATGAATTGATTTCTGCAGAACTAGATTGAAGAAGTAAGCCTATTGTTGACGGGAAGTAAATTAAATTCAGTTTTTCTGATTGACTTAACCTGCCAGTGCTGGGTGTTTCAATACATGGTGGAAAGTTATTTTCAAAAGTAGAATATAGCAGCCTGTTTTTATATTAAAAAAAAAAAATTATGGTCTATTTCCTTTTAAACAAGGTCTGACTAATTTTCTAAATTTCTAATAAAAAAGGAATGTAATAAATTTAATTACAATGACTAGGTCTTTCTTGACTTTGAATTGAAACGTTCCTTTTAGTATTTCTTATGTATTCCAGTTAAAATTTCATGTAGTTTCTAAAGATTTTTCAAGTGTTATGCAATGTTACATTTATTAGCATCTATCACATTGTATCTGAACCATGTTGTAGTCTTTTTTTTTTTTTATTCCACATTGGTTGCTTTCAGGTTACATATACTTACCAGCAAGGTACTTGTTTAACCTGGCCCATCCAAGTATGTATAAACTGTAAACATCAAAGTTATTTTATCTCAATCAAAATGCACGTTGAGCAACAAGACTTTTCACAATGCAAAAATGGACTGAAGATTCAAGACTGAGTATGTATTATTGAACTAGATTCTGGTTCTTGTGAATTTATACTAATGAAAGATGAGGGACAATGATAGTAGCTGGAAGTGCTGGAAGTCACCAAGACAGCTTCCCTCAGCTCTGTGAAAGAGCACACTTCAATCCTCCAGCCTGCCATTCTGTTCTGGGCGTCACTCAAACAGAAAAGGCCAGAATATGTGGTTGTTTTGTGAGCCAGAATCAGACCCGGGCCTCTGCAGCTGAGGCATGAGAGGGAACAAAAATGAACCAGCTGCGCCAAAGAGCCTCTCATAGGACACATTATTTAACAATGTGACTTTGAGAATACCAGATACAGTTAAATCCTGTATTGTGCAGTTTGATTCAGATTATGTTAGACCGTTACCTCGCATTATTTAAAGTTTTTTCTAAGATGCCTTTTATTATCTATGGCTGGGGATGATAAACTTGGTACAAACATTATTTGGCATACATAATTGAGAGTATCAGATTCTGGGGACATCCACACGTCTGTATGTCACACTTAAATTTTTGCATATATCTGAAGAACAGCTTATCAAATTGTGATTTAAACATCTCATTGCTAATTCTTATTTTACACTATACAGTGCATATTGTCGCTATATGTCACGTTCATCAACTTTTTCTTTCTACTGATAGCTCGAATTTTGAACTGACATTTGTGGTGGGGGATCTTACTGACGTATTATACCTTTACCTTCCTCACAAGGGGGAAAACCTAAAAGCATTTGTCTTGTTGAGTTGTAGTGTTTTGCAGGGCTGTGCTGTTTTGGCAATGTTAAGTGTCGTTCACACAATTAATACAAGCTCTGAGCTGCAGATGAGTTATTGGGGCTGTCACTTAATTAGCTCAATTATCAAAAATCCCTGATACTAATTGAGATGCATCTGTATCAGCCCATGTGGGTTTGCAATTTTCTTAAGCCCTTATTTCATCTCGGGCACCCACAACAGCTCTATTGTTTAGGCAAGTGCTGAGTGTAGAAGTCAGGCAGTCCTCGTTTGTTTTCATGATTGTAATCGTAAGAAGCTGCGGTCGGCTCATCGCTATAGCATTGCTCCCAATTTCTTTCACAGGCAAGCTGTGTGTTTATTACTTGTGTTTTGCTTGTACGCCGTGCTATCCACTCTCCAGAAGTAATTCTACCTAATCCCTTACTGAATGATTTTCAATGACAGAGCAGTAGTGGCATTACAATAGCAGTGCATTAACTCTGTAGTTGGCAGTAGCTGCACAAGAGCAGGTGTGAGCCGTTGTTAGAATGGTGCCGCAGTGGTATTGGTTTTGCCATTACACTATGTTGTTGGCATTATTATAATGGGACCCCAATTGCTTAATTTTTGAAAAGGGTCCTTTGCTTATGTCTAGTTTGTACCCAGCATGATGAAATGTGCACTCTGCTTAAAGATTCCCAGCAGTGCGGCCTCCTTCTAGCCTGCTCAATCTAGGCTACATTGGCTAACTTTGATATTGGGTCAACTATTTGGAAACGTCGATTAAAAGCATTAAAAGAAAATCTGAAACCATATACTTTAAATGCCCTGTCTCCCCACCTCCCCCTAAACAAGACTGAGAACCGGAAAATCTGCGAATTCTACACAAACCTACCCCCCGCCCCGCTCTTCACAGCCCCTTCACTGGAGAGCGAGTGCTTGGTGCAGTGAGGCAAGGCACTTACAGCAGCTGCACAAATCGTCCTGAAAGGAAGCTCTTTCCACAGCGTTAGCTTTCCAAACAGGCTGCCTGGCAAGGATGCCCGCTCAGCCGCACTATTAAAATGAAACAGCGTTCAAATTCCTACCCAGGGGGTGAAGCAGTTGTTCAGTAGGAAAACCAACAAAAAATATATATCATGCAGCAAATATTTAGTTGCATAATCTTTAACAGGGCAATGTGACCTGTCGCATATAGTTTATATGTCTCTGATTTTAGGTTTTAATCGATAAACAAAGAACCCCACCTTGTGATTTTACTTACGTGACTGCTCTGTTCTCCCTTGCTAAGTAACTATTCTGAAAAAAACATGCAGGCATTATGATATGTACCAGGAGATACAAGGTAAACTATAAAAAAAGGGTTATGGTCTATGACATAAAGAAGATACACAGTCTGTATAACAGGGCTCCAGGGTGCTGTTTTGTTTCCAGAAATGCTTTCACAAGAGGAGCATTACCGCTTATGGAAGTGTGTTGGTGCTATTCAGTTGAAGATAAAGCCATGGTGAATGAGCGATTTGTTTAAGTGTAATGTAGAGAGGGTGACTGAGCACAACGTTCACAATCGATAAAATGTTGTTGAAGTGCGACATTGCTCAGGGCCTGGGTTCACATGGTTTGTGCAGGGACAGGGCTCGTAATCAGTCAGTCACTCAGCTTTGAACAGGGGTGATGCAGCTGTTACAGTTTTTCTGTGTCACTCGTTTCCTTAATCAATACCTCTTCTCTGCATTGATCAGTGGCCATAATGGCTGTTGATCTACTAGGATTACAAACTGAACAGAGATGTTCGCCTCACTTTATAAACACCTCTCAGAGATTGCAGCTGATCTCTGTCAGACACGACAGGACCCCTTTTCAATAGGGGTGCAGTAGCGCTACCATGTTTTCTAATGCACCTACAGTACAGCTATGACCTAGAGTTTTGAAAATATATATATATATATATATATATATATATATATATATATATATATATATATATAATGATCTTTTAGTTAACATCATGAATCAAAGAAATGATATTGCAAAAGTCTACTGGAAACCATAATAATTGTACAGTATTTCATGTTAGAAATGTCACATTTTTCAATTTTTATGACTTTTTCGTTAAATATATGGGTAACTACAAGGCAGTATGAATTCAGTATGTTAATATAACATTATTCAGCAGGTTTCATATGAAGCAAAATTAGTTTTATAATGCTAGCTATAGGGTGATGCAAAACTTTTGGCCATAGTTGTACAATAGTCCTGCTAAGATCTCTTGTATTTTCCTGCTGGTTTCCATTAGGACAGTGGTTTTCAACCCTTGTCCTTAAGT
The DNA here is from genome assembly GCF_017654505.1 of Polyodon spathula. Lineage (NCBI taxonomy): Eukaryota > Metazoa > Chordata > Actinopteri > Acipenseriformes > Polyodontidae > Polyodon > Polyodon spathula. Next base: position 33,286,996 of record NC_054546.1, on the reverse strand, counting down.
AACCCCAATGGTTTGCTAGTACTCTTAAGACCAAAAAAGGCAAAAATCGATAAAGGTTGGTCTCTAGGTTTTATCGGCACACGGCATTACACATTTTTAAAAAAGAAAAGAGAGTTGCTAAAGCGAAAACCTGGACCAATACAGGTACCTGAGGGAAATGAGTTTGATGTTCTCAACCCAGTGGCCATTCGACCATGAGACAAGTTGTCAGTCTCTGCCAGGAAACTGTAAACTTGAGTGGGTACTTAGTACGAGCCTGCTTGAGCTCCTTGTGAAATCGAAGATAAGTGACTTCCCACAGCAAGGATGCAAACCTGCAGTACCCTTGTATCGGTGTAATAATGGCATCCTGGTTGTATTGGTAGCTTTACTGGAATGGTATGGCTACGGTGGCCTGTGTGTGTAACAAACACATCAGAAAAAAACTAAGGCAAAGCAGAAAGACAGTGTGCAGGGGTGGAGGAGAGGATTAATCCACAGGGTAGGTGCCTGGGAGAGCTGCGGTATCACCAGGCCTGCAACGGTCATTATCAGTCTGACAGGCGGATGTGGGAAGGAGCTCCAAGTGCACATGAAGAGAGGCTTGTTAGAGAGTGGAGCTAGAAGAGGGGCAACGCCAAGGTCTGTTTCGCTGGGCTGTGGAGTCCCGCAAAGAACTGATAAATGGGACTGTAAAGCAATTAATATTGGAATTAGATGATAAAATATTTTAATTTATCCTTCCCTCCTGTCTCTATATGGTTCTGCAACAGACTAAGGGTGGGCAGCTTATCTCCTGTTGTGTTAGTAACCAGAGTGGCTATGCTTTCACTCAGGAAACCAGGAGCAGGGGGGTGTAGCGGTGTAAACCTTCACAAAGAAAATAACATAGTTTGAGGTACCAAGAGCTGCATCTCTGGAAGCTGTCTCCTCTTCAGACCTTGGAATGAATGGCACTCCAGACGGGCTGTTATCAGAACAGTTCAGAGAACAAGCTGGAAAGAGCAAGACTTCACAGAAACACTCCAAGGGAATAAGATTTACTGTTAGCTTGACAAATGTGCAGTACATCTTTGTATGTGTTGCAGAGAACAGTAGGCAACACTAAGAAATATATTATATGTTCTGTTGCTATAACAGAAGGCTGTTAAAGAATGCATTTAAAAATAAATAAATAAAACCCACAGAATGTGTTGTCTGTTGTAGCGGTTTTCAGTTTGCTGTTTTTGGGCTTCATTCTCGGCCAGAATTCTACTCTAACTTCAGCTGGTCTTGGGATAACCTATACAGTAACTGACTGGAGCAATGTGGGGGTAGTAGGATTTAGCCCTCTTGACAACAGCTCCATTGAGAAGGTGAGGCCCAATGCAGCCAGACCTCCCAAGTGGGGTGGCAAGCTTCACCATTGTAAAGCTGGTGGAGGGGAGGACAGGGTAGCAACAAACACAGAAAACATCTGAATGTTCAGACTGGGTATAATTAATTTAGTAGAGAGGAGCCATCAATCCGCAACATAAACCATATCCAAGGCTTGCATTTCAGCAAGGCTTTAAAGCCGGAGACCCTACTGCATACTGTATATAATGATTTCCCAGAGTAGGTAGTGTGTATAGTGGGCCATGTACTACAGCATAATTACAAAGTCACTTGACCTTTTTTCTGCTGGTATGGTCAAACTATTCAATGCAGAACAATGAGACTTTGCAGATGGAGGGACTAAATGATGGACAAGAATGTTGACTTTCACCACTGGTACCTTTTTCTTTGAGATTTACTAGCTTTATTGTCACTGACCCCCTTGTTATTGCACTGAGAAACTTCTAGTTCTTTGCCTGTTTTAAAAAAAAAAAAGTGTTTTTGCTGTAGGTATTAGATAACATGGTCTGATTGCAGCTAGACTATTGGGGATGTTGGAACTACAGCACATGTATCTCACACACTCTCTTTGGAATAGTGAACCCCAGAAGCAATGCAAGATCACATAGTTCTCTAATGGAGGCTTCTTCTATTTCAGGTGTAAGCATGGCTGGGGAACTCAAGACCAACAGACCCAGGGCTGGGCATAAGCGACCAGGCAGTACTGTGTACGGGTGAGTTTGATCACTTTGTGTGGGAAAGTCTTATCTAGTGGTTAGTGGGCCCTCCACATATATACCGGTAAACACACACAGACCTAAACTTTAATCCTACTTTCTTGTGCTTTATTTAAATAAATCTTCTGCCAGCCTTTAGCTTTGAGCACTAGCCACACTGCTTTTTAGTCCCTCAGCGCTAACCACTGGGCCACACTGTTTCATTACCAGTCCCTCAGCCTAGATCAAACTGCCTGCTTCCCACTTCAAGCTCTTACAATTATGTCGGACTGCCAGTGTCGCAGTCCCGCATCTCTATGCAATGTCATTGCCTCCCTCCCAGTATCTCAGCTCTAACCACTAGGTCACACTGTCTCCCTCAGCCTTAATGACTACGCCACTGTCTTCAACCTAGTCCCTCAGCCCTAATTACTAGGCTACACTGTCTCCGACCCAGGCCCTCAGCTGAAAAGACTAGGGCACACTGACTACTCCCAGTACCTCAGCCCTAACGACTAGGCCACATTGTCTCCCTCCCAATACCTCAGCTCTATGCATTTTGCTACACAGCCATCGTTCCAATGACCACCCTCCCTAGAATGCTCTGAATGCTCAGTGATCTAATGCTGTAGCTATGGGCAGTGGGCAGCCAATTAACACTTGAAGGTCATAGCTCATGGGGAGGTGAGAGCTGAAGCAGTCCGATTGATAATGATAGCACTGTGAGCATAGGGGCTGAGGAAAACAAGCAGCCACCTGCAACTCACTCTGTAACCACCTGCTTCAGTCTTCAGGGATTCCCTCCTGACAAGAGGTAGCTGTATGGAAGCTGTTGCTTGAGCTCCCCTGGTAGACAAGATGTAATGTTGGCTGTGCACAATAGGAGGCGATGTTTGTGGGAGCGGGCCTTTCTTCACAACAAGGTCGCTTACAAAGTATTCTTGCACTGATCAGAATAATCAACTTGCTTCAGACCAAACAAACAGTAACCTGAATATTGAGACTAAACCTACATCACTTTGATGTTATTATTTAACTTTATATTTACTTCTTTTCATAATGTTGGTGTATTTAATGTTCGTGAAAGACTCATTTCCTCTGTATCTGCTATGCAACTTAAAGGGGTTTAAAAAAAAAAAAAAACACGACCACATATAGCACATACTTTTGCATAAATGGGCTGATCCTGAACATTTACACCTGAAGTGTATTCTGTAATACTGCATAGTGGGGAATTTTGACATGTTATTGGCATGACGTGTTCTTGTTTCTTTGGATTTTTACATATTTCATACAGGGTCTGTAATCCCCTGTGTCTCGTATCTATATGTATGTTTTTTATCATCCACATTGTCGCAATAACAGCCGCCACAGTCTTGTTCTCCCGTGCTTTCCTGTTTTTAGTACGGGCTGTCATTCATATCTGACGCCTGCAGTTGACTGATGTTATATTGCAAGCAGACACAGAGTAGGCTGAAGATTTCAAAGCTGTTAGCTCTCTCTTTCTCCTTGGTTACTGTGGCAAAGTGCCTACCCCTGTGTGTATTTTGTGTTATATGTTGTATGTTAATGTTGGTGTATAGTCATTGGTACACAGTATATAAACGGGTCTGTGAAACACGAGTGTTTAAAATGTATATTTGTATGAAGCACGAGGATTGCACAGCACTTCACGTGCAAGTAAAAAGTAATAATATGTGAGCATGGGGAATTGCACTTTATTAATTCACGTGCAGTTGTACCGAGACTCCAATTGAACGATTGTTTAGCAATCTCGGTACAGCTGCATAAAAGCAGCATGTTTTCACTCACTCGGGGTGTGTTCGGTGAGTGGAGAACGGGATTGGAGACAGAGGTAATAATAACATAAAGTAAATCATAAATTCAGCTCACCGTGTTGGTCTGTGTAGTTCGTTTTTTGTTTGTCTCTTTGTTTTGGCTGCCAGTGCCGTGTCCTGTTTTGTCCTGTTTTATTTTATAATAATAAACCGCGCAGCAGTGCATCCATTTATCATTTCCTCTCACAGTACTGTGTGTTTCTTCTGGTCTGACGTCTTTGTCACAGTTACCCATCTTCCAGTAAGGATTTCTACTTAATCTGGGAGCACTAATGCATATTTCTTTATGTCTTTAACACACCTGAGGTACTGTAGTTTAATACAGAAGTGACCAGAGATGCAAGTTTTTTAGAGACAGAACATTTTTGGTGGGATTTCCATACCGGCTGGTTCATGATTTACAGATTTTATTTTATTTCTAACACCAATATTGTCAAATTAAATTCTTGCCCATAGACATTCCATCCCTTAGAACAGTTTACTACTGTACATGTTGACAGTCATTTTACAGTATTCCCGTTTTTTTCTCACTATAAATTTACAATAGCTTACCATGGTTTATACATTTTTCATATGCTTTAACATACCTCTCTGGGATTTACAGTTTTTACCTAGATTTTACCACATGTTTACAGTCTATTTCAGAATCTTTTTGATTTTAAAATAAGGGAGCATAAATCCGAATTTATAAATCAGAACTGTGTAATGTATAGTCTTGGTTTATAAATCAGATCTGTACATTTCTTAATTCACAATTATAATATATACCACAACAGATTTGTATAAATTAGCATATCATAAAAAATTGCGTGCTCAATCAGAGGGAATATTTTTTTTAAAACATTACTGCACAGAGCGTTCCCTGTGCAAGTTTGTTTAATACACAAGCATTGAATCTGTCTAAAAAAAAAAAAAACTCAATTTGCCATCTGGAGAGTCTCCATCTTCCACTGCCAGTTTGAAAAGATTTTCTGTTGCGCAACCTGTATTTATGAGTAGTGCACTGGTCTCCAACAAGTATAATAAGAGAGCAATCAGTAAAATCAAGCACATTTGATGCCCCGCCTGTTTCATGGAAATCTAATTTTGTTGGGGTTTTGTCAGCTGCACGAGCTGTGGATGGTGTGATGTGTGTTTTCTTCTTTGACACTGGCCCATAGCATCTTGACCTTGTGGGTTTAATTATACCTGTACCAGCAGTGGCTGGCATGTGTTTGAATGACAGTCATATAAAAGAAATGCTGAGAACAGTACGTGGGAATTGGATTCCCCTCGGACATATGGATAAAAATATTGCCATACTCCACACGGCAACAATGTGAACAGTACAATTCACATCCCTCCGTCTCACTAGAATGAAAAGATGGCACCACATGTTAAAATTTTAAAGTACAGACAGCTAAGAAGTACATTTGCATATCCCATCACTTTGTAGATCTCACAATGCCCTGTATGAAGAAGACACACACATTATGTGGAACGTGTAATTGATTTTTAATGGGCATTTTTTTTCATACCATTTGTAAACAGCAAAACTGGCAAAGATATCCTACATTGTTTTCCGTGCAGTACTTCCCGGTGAAGGAATGCATTTGACAGGTGAGTTGCTTCTGGGAATCCGTGTAGGGAAAATGCTTTCAATGTTGACTTCATTCCTTCATGCAAAGTTGACCGGAAGTACAGCATTGAAGAATCTGCAAAGAACTTTTAATAAAAAACAGTTTCTAACATTGCTTCAAATAAATTGCCATTAAAAAGTCCAATTCACCTTTACCATAATGTGTGCGTTTTTTTTATATGTATACACAATTTTGGCAATGTACGTTTGGTAGGATTTCCTGGAATGGTTTTGTTAGCACCATGTCCGTTACGTCAAGACGATAATCATTTCAGCTCCCACCGATGGAACTGTTTGGAAAGAGTTTTTTCTACTTGGCTTTAGAACTGTACGTTATGAAGCCACTCTCAACCAATCAAAAATCCAGATTTCAGAATATTCCAGTACATCTCAGTTTCATCTCATGCATGGCAGAATACCAACTGACAAAAATTCTAAAGACATGGATAATGGCATTAACTATGTAGGATTTATTCAAATATGTGTTTTAATAAGTGTGTATGTAGCGAACCCAATCTCTTAGGGTATAAGAGTGTCTTCTCGTTTGACACTATGGGGGGCAGAACCGCTTTGTTTCACACTCCTCTTGCCACCCAAAGCGCCCACAGACACACACTTATACCATGAGAGACAGGGTCAACTCTACGTGTTATTTTACTGTATAGCATAGAGAGCGTGGGTAGACAGGCTTTGAAGTGCTACAGAACCCCCTGAAGTGCCAGTAACACATTACTTTAGCTTTGCTGTATCCTGTGTTGTCCACAGAGTTGCATTGTTGCAGGAGGGAGTGTGATTTGGATACAGTGCAATAATTTCTCCTGGTGAACACTCCCGAGAAAATGTTCAGAAATGTATTGCCCTGTTGATTTCTGACTCGCGGTGTGTGATTAAAAAAATTTCAAATAAGCCTGAAATATATACCTTTTTTTTTTTTTTTTTTTAAACTGCAATACATTTCTTATAAACACTACAGGGTGTTCTGTTTTATCTACTAACTCTAATATTCAGTGAGGATTTAGCAGAACAGATATAATGTTACCAGCTTCAAGGTAGCTAGTTTAGCTACATTTCACATTCACTCGTCTGAAATCTGCAAAGTTGATGATAAATCACAATCTGGAGACACATTTGCTAAATTGGCAACGCTGAATGCACCACAGGTGGCTGGCAGGTGTTTGAAATATTGCAAAAAATCTGTGTGTTTGCTTTGGTGGAGTATCCTGGAGAGGTTTCTAGAGGTAAGTGGGATTTTGGTATTCAACTGTTCTCTCACCAAGAGGGTGAAGTTTCCTGCTGAGCCTCTGTAATAGTCCATTGATTGAAATGACTGAAAAACTCAGAGTGCCCATAGAACACTGACCCCTACTGTGTAGTAATCTATTTTTTGCTAATCAGTGATGTGGATATCCTACTAATTGTATATTGTTCCAAACCATAAAAATGCTAAATAGGAAAACGTACCCATTAAGCTTATACAAATCCCATTTCCCTCTTTCTGAGTGTTTGTTTAGCAAAATGTAGACAATGCAGGTGTACTGCACACCTTTGTGGACATGTATTTCCATGTAGATACATATCTGGTATTACACTATGTTAAATAATACTTTGTTTGCAAGCCATGCTGTAAGACAGTGGTGTGCTTCCTTGTTCATTTCAACCAGAGAGTGAAATTGTCCCCACCTTTACAATGGCTTTTTTCCTGTTATTAACCAACAATTTATAAATCATATTGACTGACATGCTTTCACCCAGAAGACATTGCTGAGGGGAAATGAACCAAAAAGTGTTCCTGAGAACTCCAGAGAGCAAAGCCTGCAAACTGAGAAATTCCTTTAACCTTATGGAAAACAAGATTTGTTTAATGAAATTATTTTGTAAGCTCATTTAATTAACTGGTCACCAAAGAGACTGAATATTTATGGCTACATAAAGTGTCTGTTTAATGAATAAAAATCAATTAGTTTGATAGACTAGCTGGTTACCACAGGAGGCCTTAAGCACTGCTCTTACTGTAGAAACAGACAGAAGAGTATCATCCCAGACTTGTGTTTATCTTTATGTGGAATTAGAAACTTGTTTTTATAGTCATTGCTCCCTTTCTTCGTTCGCTATCAGAGAAAAACAGAGCAGGGTGCAACAGGCTGCAGGCAGTAAAAATCAATCTCAAATTGATCTAACAACTCCCCCCTTCCAGGCATTAAGAATCAATCTCAAATTGATCTCTGCAAGGGGTCGAGGAAAACTAGCAACGGACCTTATCAAAAAATATCGCAGCGCTAGGAATATTTGACAGGGAAACTTATCAAACCAGCGCTTTGGAAAGCAGGCAGCCCGCCTGCAGCCTGCCCCCCTTACCTCTGTAATCAGCATCTTTGCGCCGGAGCAGGGGCAGCACTCGTTGCATTTTGCACTTCCAAATATGGAAGCTGTAATTGTGTCTATTGTCCTGTTTTTTTGTCACCCAAAATGACTGAAAGCTGGTGAGCTGTATTGTTAAAACTAGAAAAAATGAAAGAAAAATCATACCACCAAAAACTACAGTATACTATGTGTCAGTATATAATTTGAGAAAAACAGAATCAGGGCCTTCAGAAAAGAATGTATATTTCGTGTTGTGCTTGAGAGCCAGGTTACACCATGATATACAAGGTGTGATTAACTCTTGCTCACCCCTATTGATCCACACCCTCCCTCCCAGTCCCTCGCCTTCCACACACACACCTCATAAAGCACCCTTCATTGTCCCAACGAGGGCTGTGACACTGCACTCCATGCCATTAAACACAATTTACTCCATTTAAGAACCGTGCTGGCTGCTGACAAATACATACACACACACACACACATTCCCACTAGGGTTCTACTTCATTACTCTACAGGTAACGAGGTGAAACCTCTACCCACACACTGAATACTGAAATCCAACGGTCTGTTCAGCCAACTGGATCCGGATCCAAATCATGTAAAGATCCATTAGCTACCTTAACCCACCTAGAGTCAGTCATGTTAGCGCCATCACATTATGCTCAATGCAACATGTGAACAGATAGGGCTGTTTTAAAATGATGCTGATGATGTTATTAAGGCTTATTCACTCAAATGTAAACTGTGTACTTCTAAACTGGTCAGGTTTCTTGAAATTAAGGCTTTCTAAGGAAGACGTTGCTTGTTAAGTTGGCACAAATTGTTCTAATATAATTTGGACCTTCTGATTTTATATACAGCGTGTGTGTGTATATATATAATATGTATATAATTAAATATATACACATATATTATATAATTAAATGATGTTATCGAGCTGAATTTTTAGTTTTAGATTAATACTAATGTCATTTAAAATGTATATACTGTACTGTATGAAAAAAATATTCATAAAATGTTTAGCCTGTACAGCATGTATTCTCTAAACCTATAAAAAATACTAGACTCAAGTTACAAAAGTGCTTTTGTGGTGTAACCGGGCTGTCATGCAGTGTTAAAGCAGTACAAAGTAGGACAATGTCAGAACTGTTTTATCCCTTTAAAATTAAATACTTTTTAATCCTAATATCTGGCTACCGTGACTGGTCCACACCTAATTTACAAATATACAGTATGAGTGTCAAACTTTTACGTCTAGCAAGGGAACCACTTGCCCATTCGTGATGGAACTTGATAAGGACGTTCTTTTGCACAAGTTATTGAGTGTAATATAATCTGGAGATATAAAGAGGCTGTGTGGTAAAGACATCTTGAGTGGGTGGTGACATCAGCATCCAAGAAACAGCACGCAAACAACCAGGGATACAGGGTTGAACGGCCACAGCCGTTTATTAAATAATAAATAAACAGTATGTCACATTTATATTTTTTACATCTATACTGATTTTTCTTTTGGATCACAGCTACATACTGTAGGTCTAAAGAACATCTTAACTACAGCAGTATGTTTGAGCAACCCATTGTGCATCTTAATGTTTCGCTTTCTTATCCTTGTTTGATGTGCAGCATGGTAAACTTGAATGCAGGCACCAGATCTAAAGTTCTGTCTTTCTGCTAATAACAACCCGTCTCACAACATGGCTTTAAAGACAGTCATCAGACACACACAAACATCTTCTCCAGAGTGTCAGAGAACTTTCCACTCCAATCCATCCTCACAGCAGCCTGTAATGTACTCAACCCAGCAATCTACTGCTTCCCTCCAGTACTGCCATTTGGTGGTACAAAAGATTACATGAACACAACTAAAATGAGTCAATAAAAACCTATGGAGGAAAAAAAAATCAATTCTCGGGAATACTGTACTGCAATGTTTGTGTGCGCTCATTTGTGCCTAATGCTGTGGTGATTACCCCCCTGATGCCAGGCGAGGGAGGGATATCAATTTTCTGACTTCAGATTACAGCCTTTTTCAAAATCAGAACATAACTGCCGGGCCTTTGGAAAATGTTCACATTTATTAATCACAACTAAAGTAGGCTACCTGTCAAGGCATCCGCTAAATACCTGTCATTTGCTTGCTGTGGCATATTGTTTCAAACCACTATTGCAGAAAGTCACTGTGTATTTTAGCTGAGGTTTATTTTGTAAAAGAAAAATGTTCTCATCACCTTTCGAGAGAATCTTTTAGAAGGTTTTTAAGTTCTAATCACACCACACCCTCCAAAAGCTCTTTGCAAGCTCCTCAGACAGCTCTGGAAAGAATCTGGTTCCATATTGCATAGCTTTGCAGTCTGCTGGATGAGATTTACTTGAATACACAAGAGTTTCGTCAACTACAGGAACCAAATGAGCATTGATGGTAAAATGTCTGCCTCCTATTGTTTGTAACGTTTCTTATTTTCTAGATATTTTTAAATTTGCATTTTAGTTATGTTTTTAAATGCAGTGGGATTTTCATTTTTTAAAAATAAGTGATTTTTTATGCGTACTGTAATGGAAGCTGGCATACAATGTGTCCAGAATGGATAAATTATTGATATCATAGTCTCGGATACATACGGTATCTAGAGAGCCTTATTGAGTTGGGAGGAAACTTGAAAAGAACGTTCTTCATCAACCAAATGGAATTAATAGAATCAATAGTATATAGTCTATCTCTGTCCGTATGTCATGCTTACATTTGTATTTATATGTAGAAAAGAGCTTATTGAATTGCATAGAAACTTGGTTCGGACATTTTTTAGCCCAAGCATTTAAGCATATCAGAATTTAAATGGAGGCAGCTGTCTGTTTGTCTGTCAAACTGCACATTGTGCATACAATTGATTGTAGGAAATGGTGATCTCCTGTCTCCATGTTACTGATAACTCTAATTTTGTACTCATTTGACTTTGTTTATATTGAAACGAGAAGCCAGTGACCTAGCTTACCTATGATGAAATGTGACGTCAATTCACACCGCTGATACAGTACAAATAAACAGCAACGTTATCCCTTTGCAGAATAATGGTTGACCAAAAATGAACTTGGGCTACCCAGCAAGATATATTTAAATTCCAGAATGAAGTAGTTTATTCTTTTTTTTGGTGAAGGAGATTTTTTTTTGCACTGCTAATCAAGGTGATAGTGTCACTGTGTGTATGTTTTTTTTTTTTTTTAAGGTAAACTGTTTTATGCAAACAGTAGCTCTCAATATTTCACAAGTCTCCTCTTCAGGTGTAATTTACATTTAATGAGATTTTGTAGTTTACCTTTGAATATCACCATTTCCTTTTGTCAGGTGTTTTGAAGCAATACACTGTGGACATTGTGGAAACACATTTAATTTCTGTAACTGCATGAGATAAGGAATAGTGACATGATAGCAGGAGCAGTAACTGGGCTAGCACCTTCAGTGCTGTACGTAAAGGTGCAATACATTTATAAGGTGGGGACATTGGACAGTTCATAATTCGTGGTATTGAAAGCCCTTGTCTCAGTTTAATCCATGGTTAATGGAATCAAACCGATCGATTGGTTCCCATCTTTTTATTTTTGTTTCTATTATAAATTGTATGAGAACTCAACCAATCATTGTTAAGGATTTGTCAAAATTCCTGAACACCTTATCAACTATTCCAAGGGTTAAGCAAACAACACTTCATTAAAGTTTATTGTTAGGTTTGAAAAAAAAAAAAAAAATATATATATATATATATATATATATATATATATATATATATATATATATATATATATATGTGTGTGTGTATATATATATATATATGTGTGTGTGTGTATATATATATATATATATATATATATATATATATATATATATATATATATATATATATATATTTATTTATTTTTTTAATTAAAATTCAAACAAATCCAACTCGACAATGTAAATAAATACGACGTTCACAAACTCAATGGACTCCTCAGAGAATTTTATGCTGGCAATGGAACGTGAAACAAGCAATGTGATTGGTTGATCAAGGTTCCAGCTGTCCGTGTAGAGGATGGATATCGACAGTTGGAGCCTTGTCACATATTCTAAATCGCTGCACTACAGAATTTAAAGCATTGGACGGTAGCTGTCTTGCTGTTATAGTTACAGATGCACAGCTGTAACTATGAAACTGAGTGACCAGTTGCCTGCAAAAAATCCCAAAGTAGTAAGCAGACATGCCGGTTCGGATGACGAACAATTAAATGAACTGGAAGATAGCAACAACAAAAAAAAAATCACTGTCTTTATACTCAGTCACCCTGACTTTGTCACTTCAGCTAATGTATTTTTAGCGTTTATAAACGCTACAGAAAAGCACAAAAAGACACTTCTGCATATTATCTACCCCTCTCAGACACACACCATGAAAAATGACTGAAATCCGAGGCGTCTTTGTATTTATTTTTATTCCTCCTGTCTGTTCTGCTCTAACATTGTGTCTGCACTGTCTGTGACAGGGAAAAAAAATAACTGTGCCATCTCAACTCCGCCTCCGGTATATTTTTTCAGTGGCAACGTCCACAATATCAAAAATACAGATGTACTTTCTTTTGCATGTTTTAATAAAATTAATTTATTCAACTTAACTTGTGTGCAGTTCAGAGTTATAAATGGGACTACTTTATTAGCATAAGGATATTTAATTAAAAAAAAAAAGAAGAATTCTTTGCCCTTAACATGATTTATGTTTTTTTTCTTCAAATCCACGTCCGTATACGTTGAATGTACGGATTTCGATTTTCGTCTCGTGCCTCACAACGCCCTGAAGCGTCCATACTGTATATTCGACGTATACAGACGGCCTGTCAGCCTTCTTGCATACATATAACACCTGACGCCTGACACATATTTACAGCAACCTGTGATAAAAGCACAGGAAAGTTGTTATCCCTGACCACAGTTTAAACTTTTTAAATCGGTAGTGTGGAAAACACGAGCGTGCAAAAGTAGTGTTGACTAGTGCTCTTTATTAAGGTGCAGGGTAATGACAGTGCTGGAGAGTTACAGTGACCTTGGATTAATATGCAGGGTATTCATGTGAATAAGCAGAATGTTAAATAAATCCTCATCTCCTGCCTCATTACCCCGTCGTGCCCCACAGTTCAATTTCGAGCGACTTGGCAAACGACGAGGTGATGAAGCCATACATCTTGAATAATCAGTGCAGGCCTTCCTTTCAGATAGAGCCCTGCACTTCCTGATTTGGCAGGCTCTGTTTATCCAATTGACTGACATGCTTTCAGCCAGTTATATACTTTGACCCAGAAGACACTGCTGAGGTGAAATGACCCAGGAAGTGCATATAAGCTAAGAGCTTCCTTTACCTAATGTGGTACTAGATACCATGTTTCAATATATGTGCGCCACCAGCACTCCAAGTAAAGTTTCGAGTCATTGAGTAATTTACTCTCGCTTATTCACCAGTTACAAACACACATTGCAGGTAAGTGGAATCATCAGTATGTTTTGGTTTTTTTAATGTCTTTATTGAAAACTCTGACTTATTGGTCACATGTTGTTCGCAATTCCCAAGCAGGCTACATGCTGTCCCATCATTTCTCTAGCTACTGCATGCATTCAACAATTGACCATTGAGACGCTGAAAACCAACAAAGTACAAGAAGCTTGATTAACAGGCAAACTCAAGCTGTGCAGCAAGATTGCTATGCATATTAGTTATGCATTGAATTTAAAAGTCATGCTTAATTCACATTTTTTCAGTGTGTAAAATACCTTTTGCGCGGCATATCTGGAGCACTGTGTGCTACTGTGTCTTTCAAAAATACTTTTACCTAGCTAATGCAACATAAGTGCAAAATGGCTGGGATTTACGCTTTGAGGATCAGCCCCATGGCCTCTTGTCTGGCCATGTGTGGTCCCGTTTTGATCGTTCTGAAAAGTTAATATCTTTAAAAATATTTTAAAAAACAGATTTACCAAGTAACAGCAGTAGCTCATCTGGGGATTATTTTACAGCGATCTACTTAGAAAATACTCTGAGTACAACAGTTACAAGTGTAAAAAATAAGCATTAGAAATTATCTTTCATTGCAGTTTGTTAAACTGCAAGCGACCCCGGTTTCAAACAGCAGCCAAACAGTCAGCCCAGTTGCTAGAGATTTCAGATTTCCCACCTGAATCTGTATGTTATCGCTGCATTTTCTATTACTTTGTATTAACATTTTGATGTGTAATGTAAAAGTGCCATCTTAAAGAGGGTGTGGTCTATCCAATGGCTCTAAACCGTGGTCTCTAAATGTACATTCAAATTGAGCTCTCTGGAATCTGACAGCCAGTTGATTTACAGACAGAAAGACACTGAAGACAACTGCATGTATTATTACTGTACATGTTATATTTTCAGCACCTTGGTACCTGTTGCTTTATAGATCCAATGAATTGACCCCTGTCAGTGTTCTCAAGGGTTTTGAGTGGGTTTAAGACATGAGAAGGCAATAGCAGAACCATTTGTCCGCACCACACTGCTAGTTTTATTTTTGTTTCTGGGTCAAAATTGGAAGGTGACTACAGTATCTGTCATATTATGATATTTCATAATCATGGTGGATCTTGTCATTTCACTTTTGTAAAGTCACAATTTAGAAGGCATCACTCTCAAAGTAAAAGCCATCATCAAAGATGGTGGATGTTTTGTGAAGAAATATTTAATCTCTGGTACAAAGAAGCAAAAACCGCTCTGAGACAACCTGAAAGGAGACATCGCAGAACTTAAATTCCACTGAATATCTTGGTAAGCCATATTCAAATGCAAAATATTTGAATGGGTATTTGAAGTCGTAACTATTCAGGGATATCAAGAAACAAGGGGTCTAAGTGGGCTAAATTCTCAGTCAGCTAGTATTACTAAATGGATAATACCCCTGCAGCTGTGAGACGGCTTGCTCATTATAACCATCTGCCTGTATAGAATGAGGGGACCCATGTTACATGGTGTTATAGATTTTGCTGATTGTCACAGGAGGCTTGACAGGGTGAAGACAGTCTTATTTCAGAAACTGCAGGTTGAATCGGAGCTGTCTCTGCATTTCCTTATTAAACCTGGGGGTGATGCGTTTATCACAGCGGTTTATGATAGCATTTCATTTCGTAAACTATCTGTAGTTACTGTGTGGGTCAGATGCCTATTGCCTCGCTGCTGGTATTGAGCACAATTCAGAGTGCTCAGTAGAGTTTAATTATAATGACCACTCGCATATTGAACACCCTACCCAGCCGGGACTTCATCAGACATTGCCTATACCTGTTCCTCTTGGTCCTAGCCCCAGGGGTAATAAACGTTTTGCAATAGCAGTAGTGTTCTGGAGATGGACAGAGGTCACTCAGTGTCAGGCAGTAGGATATTACTGGCAAGCAACTAAGTTCAGGGATTGCAGACGTGTAGACAACATCCATAATACCAGATTGTGCCGTGTCAACGCCCCAGTTTGAACGATTGTTCCACCCCAACCATTAGCTGAAGGGTTTGGCGGTTTCAGATGAGACGATACAGATGCCGCATTGATTGATTATGCTTTCCTGTTACTCAACAATCCATTTTTTTTTTGTAATATATGTGTGTATTTTTTTAAGACACTGCAAGCACTGTTATTCTCTATTGAACATTTTAATGCTATAGTGCTACTTTGTATGTTACTTTATTATTTCGTGTTGTGTTTTCACACTGGGCACTGCAATTTCATACTTCCTGAGATTATTTAAGCCCTTTTATTTTAGTTTATATATTTTTTAAATGTAGCGACTTTTATTTTAGCGTTTTTCATGATTGGTTTCGCACTGGACCCTGCAGCTTTTAAAGTTTAATGTTTGTTTTTTTTTGTTTGTTTTTTTATTGTATTTCACCAGTCATTAAATATGTTAACTGCACGTCTGGATTCTTTATCATTACTGTGTGCTACTATGTTTGTATTTTAAGCATGCCTAATTGTAAACGTAATCTATCCACCAAATGTTAAAAATACTCCCTCTGCAATAATGACTGCTATTTTGACCCTGCCTGAGTCACCCCCGCCCCCCCAAACACACGCATGCACACACACACACACACACACGCACACGCACACGCACACGCACACGCACACATTAGCCTTAACGCCCCCTGAAGAATCCGGTAACACGAAGTATGTATCAATACCAATGTACATATGAATTTCTTGCATATAGTAGGATACAAAATTATCCCACCTGCCCAATAAAAAGACTGCTGAACTTCTTATCCAATTGAGATTTATAGCTTGCAAAGGCATCCTTTAGAACAAGTTACTGAAAGAGCGTGACATAGTTTCTTACAGTTTTATCTTATATATATATATATATATATATATATATATCTAAGAAAACACACAATTTAGTGACTATCAAATAAATTTTATTGGCATGACAACATTATTCAGGATCTGCCAGAGCAATTACAGTCAACACAAGTTATCTCAGGTCTGTATTAAATTATGGCACCACAGTAGTCATTATTATGTATAGATGTGACATTTACTGCAGGACAGCACGGAGTGGATCTTGGTCTCCCATTTCACACTGTTTACACGGTCTAATCCTGCCTGTCATATCACTTTAAAGTGGAATCCGGTAATTTCACTTTTGATAAACCAGGATCAGCCATTACTGAGATTTCCTACTAGGTGGAGAAATCAAACCGACATAGACTGAGAATATGTAATCAAACAATGGTTGTCTTTTAAAATCTGATCTTCTCTCCATTTCCCACTATTGTTTCCAAATGAAATCTAAATACTTAATTTATATAATCAAAGGTCAATGTAATTTCCATATCAGTCAAAAGAAACAAAGGAATTAAATGAAAACCAAAGCTAACTATCTACATCTAACGAGATTTGTAAGACTCGCATAGTTAAAGATTTAATTAAAACACCAACTGAAATTGGTCTTTTCCTGGTGCTTCTAATGAGTTTCTAAATTGGGTTTAATTGAAGACATTTTATTCAGTTCTTGGGGATGATTGTGAGAGCTTCAAAACGGAAGATATTCCAGCCTCTGCGGTGGGTAAACTAGAAGAATATTAAGCTGCTTATCGGTTTGTAGCTTGTCAGGGTGCGTGTGGTTATACTAATTGGCTGTTTTTTTTTTTGTTTTGTTTTTTTTTATCCAATTTTTTTTTTCATTTAAAAATTTGGGATTGTTTTACATAGAACGAGATTTGTGAACAGTTTAATTAGGGCTGCTGTTTTTCAGTGGTAATGCATGCCATTTTCTAGAATTGTGACAAAATGGCATAAATAAAAAAATAAAACACAAAATGCAATAAGCATCCAGAGGTCAAATCACATTGCCCACACCCCTTACTATTAAAAATCTGTTTATCACCGGCCCTGCCTCAACCTTCCCCTTACACCTGCTGGCAGAAGCCCAGAATAACCCACTAAAACCAAGCAAACAGCAGAGTTCATTTATTAAGGGCCCCTCTCCAATTATGCTTGTGCACCAAACTGTCCTCCTTTACCCAACAGTGGACACTATTGCCTGGAATACAGAGACCAGTGTGACTAATTTCAGTAGTTCGTAAGGGCTACCTCCCTAGGACCACGACAGTATTTATCTGGGGTTGACAGATACATTTTTCTGGTATTGATCAGAAGTAACGTCACTTCATTAACATTTTCAAAACTTTGTGATTATCGCAATTTGGCACAACTGGGAGAGTCCCGGGACTGAATAGCAGGGTCAGGATAGAAGGGTGCTTGGCATGCAGACCAGTGAGGAGTAGCTCTCTGGGAGTCTACAGGCTGGCGCTATGCCTGAATGCTGCCAATGCCATTTGTCCTGTGCCTTCCATTAGCTCTGAAATAACAAGCATAAAAAAAATGAAAAACCAAGAAATTGCTTTTTATCCCACTCCGAGGACTGACCTTCATAGCCCTCTCCAGTCCCAGCTCTCTCCTGTGAGTCCCTGAGTGTGTGAAATCTTTAAAAGCTCTCTGTTTCACCACCTCCTAAACTACAGGCTTAGAAATGTTGACCACAGTTTTAGTGCTTCCGAAAGGGTTGGCTTGCTTAGAGATTAAACTGTGTTAGATGGTGTCAATGCTTGTGGGGTTTTTTTGTACTTGTTTTCTTTGTTTTCCAACTACTGGCTCCACTTGTACCCCATATAAAAGGATACCACTATAATTCTGCAGTTTTTACTATGGTTATATTTGGCGTTCTTTTTAACATGCTTAGCCATGCAGTACCTCTGTGCTTACCAATGCTTTGCCATGCTTTCACTATGCTTTTATTACCCTTTGCTTTTACTTTTGAACATCTTTTAACGGACTAAATTAACTGAGGTAAGATTTAGGAATGTATTTTGGTACCTACAGACCTACTTCTCTATTGCCCTAGGCATAGATGTCACTCCTGTAACCTTGCAGTAAAGAATCCCAACCCTATTCATTTACCTACAGTACTTTATTATATTATTATACCAATAGACTTGCAACCTAGTTGACTAAAAAGTCATCAAATTACCAAAAATAGTGTGTTTTTGACTAAAAAACTTGATAGTCTGCAGTCAAAATTTTGCATTGACCTTTGCACTCCCACTCGTGAGACAGAAGAATCGTCTGGACACAGAGACTAACCAGGCTGGGTTTCACTCCAGGGTTCTGAAGCTTGGTTGTTTACGGTGCTTAGGTACTGCAGGTTAATTGGCATGACAGCGGCAACAAATGTGCTCTTCAGATCCTCCTGATTGGTAAGAGGACTGCATAAGAAAAACTTTAACCTTTGACCTTACACTACATCTGCCTACAGCCCTCCAATACTTTAGTCTGATGCTTTTTAAATGTACAGATTAACTCTTGGGTGGCTCAGTATTCGAGGGCCAGAATTCTGAAGTAAAACCAAGAAAACTTTCAAACAGAAGAAACAGTGGCATCTAGTGGAGAAAGAAAATAATCTCTTTCTACAGTTAACTTCCTGTGCGTGTTGTTATAGCAAACGCAAACTATACAGAACATAATTTAATACTTTTATACTGTCATATTTTAAACAACATTTATAGCTGTTCAGCTTTTATTTGTTTATTTATTTATTTTGTATTCCTTTTTTTTTTGTTTGTTTTTTTTTAAATACCGCACCAAATATGATTTAGTTTTTATAATAATCCTTTATGGATTAATTTCTTGAATAATTTGATTAGGGTTGTTGAATCTGTTTGAGTGCAGAAATGAAAATGATCTTGACTGAATGAAGTTTTTTTTTTTTTGTTTTCTTGTTTGTTTCTCTTCTAGGGAATTATAATTGTAATTAGTTCTTATCCTGTCAGCACTGTTTTTGTGAATTGTCAAACAATGGCTTCTGTAAAAGGAGCAAGTCATTTGTGCACATTTAAAAAATGACTTAGAATTTTATAAAAACAATTTATTAATGTTCTGAAATGTTATTTCTATGTTAAACTGAAACGACACGCTTCACAATCCCGTCACAATCACATGAAGTGCGATTTAGCGGAATACAAGTCTGAGGTCGATTGTGACTTTCCTATTTGACTCGTCAAATATTTGGGGCAACCTGTACTAATGACTAGGCCAGACTCCCTCCCAGCTCCAAACACTAGACTACACTGCCTTCCCTCAGCTCTAACCAGTTCCTTCACTCCAGCCAATAGGCTGCACAATTGTCACTGTTTTCTCAGCTCGAACCACAAGGCCAAACTGCCTCCTTTCCAGTCCCTCTTCTCTAACCACAAGTCCACCCTGCCTCCCAGTTTACTAGATTCTAATGGAGAATTGAGGGGACTGCATGAGGGGCAGGCTGTCGGGGGCCCCTGCACTGTTGCCTGGGTGACGCTGACAGGACTTTATTGGGAAGCTGTCTGTGGAGTGGCCAGGCTCCCCAGGCAGGCAGGAAGGAAATTAGATTTTTCTCAAAGAAATGAAAAGTGTAGATTGAAGAGTAAATAATAGAATTCGGAGATCTGTAGCGCATGCACACCCGAGGAGGATATAAAAAAGCCATCTGTTCCAGCAATCCTTTTCTTCAATTAATGAGCCTCGTCTCTGTACTTTAACAAGCCTAAAACACTTCCCACTTTGCTGAATAAATCAAGTCAATGTGAAGAACCCCTTTCCTAATACACTATCTGCATCCTTTGTGTATACAGATATTTTCCGATATGAGTAAGTACATATCTCTGGTTTAGGGTTGTACCAGATATCTTTTTTTTTTTTTTAAAACACATCTTAACTCGTAAAACATTGTTCTTGGAATACGGCAAAAGTTAAATATATAAACGTTCTTAGGATTGTTTGTTAATATTTCTAAACATTTCTTCTTTCTCATAACAGTAATATTATCTTTGGAAGACCTATAGCCTTCTAAAGGAAATGATCTCAAATGAATATTTACGTATTATTACAAAAGCAGTCTGACATTCCTAAATCATATGTTAACATTTTGTGCTCAAGAATGTCAACAAATAATTTTAATAAGGGACAACAAGGCAGCAAATTGCCCCTGTTTCCCAAACCGTGAAAACGTCACTACGATACCAGTCCTACATATTTAGCTTTTGTGTTTTGTATCCCCCCTAAGGAATATATTTTCAGATACAGTAGTGCTCAGTTTTGACACGCTGTCTGCTTACTAATAAAAATGGAATTTGTTTTCAATGCTGTAACTTTGAATCGCTGTGGCTACAGTACATTCACATCATAATGTCCGGTATTTTAACTCTAACAAGTCATGTGAACAACGAAAGTGGCATTTTCAAACAGCTAATATTCATGTTTTGTTTTCTGTACTTTTAAAACATGTAGGGTATATATGAGAAATACTTTGCACAGAGAATTGTGAGGGTCTGGAATCAACTCCCCAGTAATGTTGTTGAAGCTGACACCCTGGGATCCTTCAAGAAGCTGCTTGATGAGATTTTGGGATCAATAAGGAACCAAACGAGCAAGATGGGCCGAATGGCCTCCTCTCGTTTGTAAACTTTCTTATGTGTTTTGCTTGGATTCTGTCATTGGATTTCAATGAATGCAAGATATGTTATTCAGTGCTAGATGTCTACAATGCTTGTTGCATAAGTTTTGCTAAACTATGTACCCGGGTTCGAACTTTTGGAGGACAGCCAGAAAAAGTCGCCTGCAGCGATCACACAGTGCATAAACGGTACACTGAGCTCCCTTGTCTGGCTGCACTGGTGTCTTGGCATCTTTCTGGCGTATCTTATACTGAGTAGCAAGCAAGCATTTGTAATTATAGTCACAGACTGAAAAAGCATTATTTATTTTTGCTTTGAAATCTGCAAAAAAAAAAAAAAAAAAAATGTCATGATTCAGCGTAAGTAATAATAAAAAAATGAGTTTCAGACAATTGGGTGTTTTAAAGTACCAAGAGCATAAAAAAACTATTCAAGAAAATACTTTATTTTTTATTTTGCTTGAACAGATTTAGACTACAAGCACTGTTTATTAAAGTCATTTTATATACTATTTCATGGTGTTTGCAATCATTATGAGTGGTTCTCCAGTACAAAGTTTTTATTTTTCTAAATCTGCCGTTTATTTGGGTTTTGACCTGCCTTAAATATTCCTGGAGAATCTGCACTGAGACAATGTGACTTTTCAACTCTGACATCCCCACATTCTCTCTGGGTGTGAACATGTGAAGTAGATGGGAATGGTAGAATGGAATTGTATCTTGTGCCAGTTTCTACATACCGGTATGCACACTTTCCTTTATATTGAATACTGTCTACTGCAGTTTAAGGCATTGCACTTTTTAAACATCAAAACACTGTGTATTGAATATGGTAATCTGTGTGCTGTATAGTCTGATTTATAGGTCAAAACATGTTTAATATTGCACATAAAACTTTAAACAGCCATTAAATATAAACTGTTGTATGCATTAGATAATCAATTGTATGACTGAAACGTTTGATGGATACTGAGTGTGACAAGTGAAGAAACTTGTTGAAATTGTGATTCTGCAGTCACTACCGATCCTGGGGGATGGAGAGCGGTCGTGGTGACAAGCCTCATGTTGAAACACATGGAGCCTGGGTGGACACTTGTGTTTACACTTGAGGACAAGATTTAATTATGGGGAGGTGGGAAGGAGGTGGGGGGCGGGGGGGATTTAATGGATCTTCTCTTAGTGGCTGATGAGTTAATAATACTTGTATCTTGACTACAGATCTTACTCTTTGGTCATCCTTTAACCTGATGGTTCGTGCTTCATGTCCAGCACTTGAGGGTTTAGATGCCAATTTGTTCTAACTGCTTTACTGTTAAGACATTTAACTATATATTTTCTATTTCCAACCAACCATTTTTTTAGTCCGTACTCATTTCCATGGAAAAGAGGGAATGGTTGATGTAGAGAATGTCGTTAGGTGGCTGATGTACATGGCTGTCATGTTCAGCTGACGAGTGGGTGAATGTGGCACTCTGGGTAAAGACCCTAATAATTATAGGCTACCGGTTAATCAGGAGAGTGACATGGGTGTGATTGAGGGTGGTATGATTGCATGTGGAAGATATAACTCAGGACAGGCACAGCATAGGACAGCCATAACACAGGGTAGTCAGCTGGCACAGGGCAGGTATAGCACAGTCAGCCAGCCATGACAGAATCAGGAATACCAGAGGGCAGATGCAGCGTTAGACAGCTATCACAGGACATGTACAGAACTAATTTAACTAGCCAAAGTTAATGTCAAAATTAGGAGCGTTTGATAAAATCTAAAGCGACATCTTTGCAGTAACCGAGAGCTATTGTGTGTGTGCGTGTTTCAGTGTGTTTGTGTGTGGGTGTGTGTGTGTGTATGTACGCATGTGTGTGTGCGAGAGGCAGCTTGTGTGTGTGCGTGTTTCAGTGTGTTTGTGTGTGGGTGTGTGTGTGTGTGTGTGTACGCATGTGTGTGTGCGAGAGGCAGCTTGTGTGTGTGCGTGTTTCAGTGTGTTTGTGTGTGGGTGTGTGTGTGTGTGTACGCATGTGTGTGTGCGAGAGGCAGCTTGTGTGTGTGCGTGTTTCAGTGTGTTTGTGTGTGGGTGTGTGTGTGTGTGTATGTACGCATGTGTGCGTGCGAGAGGCAGCTTGTGTGTGTGCGTGTTTCAGTGTGTTTGTGTGTGGGTGTGCGTGTGTATGTAAGCATGTGTGCGTGCGAGAGGCAGCTTGTGTGTGTGCGTGTTTCAGTGTGTTTGTGTGTGGGTGTGTGTGTGTGTATGTACGCATGTGTGCTTGCGTGTTTCAGTGTGTTTGTGTGTGGGTGTGTGTGTGTGTATGTACGCATGTGTGCTTGCGAGAGGCAGCAGTTGTAATTCAGCATTAATCTCACTCCCTACAATTTGAGAACAGCTGAAGTGGCAGGAAATCAAATTTCCAGCCCATTAACCCCCGTCACGGCGCGGCAATCCTGATTTATTACATCGCAACGGATTTTTGAGTGTGAACATTATCTCCGAATAAATCAATCTACCGGGCCGGGGGGAGGGGCGCAGGTGTTTTGTGTTCAGGGGAGCAAATTCATTTTGAGCCGGAGGTGAGAGGTGAGAGGACCCAGGATTACTCCAGACCTCTGGCTCCTGAAGCAGCTGGGTGCCCACTGACCTACCTGCCTCTCCCTGCTCAGCCCTTGAAGGCCACTTGCAAGCACTTTTATAGTGATTTTGAAAATAACTTCCAACATTTCACCTTCAAGCCCTCTGCTCAATCATATGAAAAATATACTACACTGGGAAAAATTGCAAAAGCCTTGCACACAAAGTGTAATAGCATTTCTTCAATATAAAAGTACTCTGAGTTTTCCACAAGTGCACTGAACTGAAATTGCATTAAATTGGTACTAAAAGCACAGTGGAGTTAGATGGCAGTTTACAATGACTATGGTCATCATCTCAAACTGCACCGGCAATGATTAACTGCAGTTAAACTGCAGTCTAGCATGAGACCACAAGCAGCCTGGGGTTGCGATGGAGACAGTAGCTTTTGTCTACCATCTTTCTTTTGGGTCTGGTGCTCCTATCTTTTGGGCATGGTCGCCCAAAGGTCAGGGCAGGTTATATAGTTGCAATAGAGTTTCTGAACCACATCCTGCAGTCTGCAAAACGTAGCTGTATGTCATGCCTTTGTAAGGAATTCTGCATAAAACAGCACTACAAGGCAGTGATGTCAGTGCATTTTGATCTGAGATTCTAGAAAACTGCTTTTCATTTCTGTCACATTTTATTCTTCGTTCGTAATATGATGGCGATGTAACAGTGTTGTAAAAGCACAATGGAAATACTTGTTTTAGCACTGATTGAGTTTACAAGAAAAAATACGTTTTTAGTAATAGTACCATTTTAGACGGTTGTATTTTTTATTTAAATGAGAAGGTTTGTTTTTTTCTTTTTTATATAAACAGTACTCCTTTTTTGTGTTATTATTACTGGTATTATTTCTCAACTGTACAGATTTTGAATATCCAGCTCTGTGTCAGTTACATTAAACTGGAAGATAGGCCCAATTAAAAATCTGTTTCATTAAGTGGGTTAAGCCTTTATATGCTTCTCACTGCTGGTACTACACCTGACAAGGACAACTCCAGGATTAACTACAGTACATTACTGTAGGAAATATGTACAGGGAAAATAATCCCAAACAGAAAAAGCAAGAAAAAAAACAGTATGTATCCATTAAATGGCTGTTAAACCAATTGAATGCCTGGGTGCCTGTAAACTCTATGGTTGTGTGCTATGTTAAACAGCCTATAATAAATACATGATGTGCTAACATTATAATACTCTATAAATTGCACTTTCCCAAGCTGGAGACAGAAAAATAATTGCAGTTAATGTCAATTGAATGTGGGTGGGGCAGATTAATTGAACTGAAATCATATTGCAACTGCATTTTACCGTATTTCTAGAATCTACATTTATAATACAGTATAATGGCACTTAATAAACATATTACTGATTGGGTGGTCTTTATAGTAGAATAGTACATGTGTTTTATCATTTTTCAGTTGCACAGACGGTGAATTTGCTATGGAGCACACGTCTAAACGTCAGCATGGCTTGGATCAGGTGAAAAGCAGGTCTCCTAGAATTGCTTGTGTGCAGTCTACAGAAAAATTAACACCCTGGTATTTAGAAAGAGATGTGTTTCTGGTTATCTATCAGTCGAGAAAACAATATAGCCCCGGTTACCTGAAAGAGAAGATGACTGCCAATGATACCTTTGGGATATTCGCTGAGCATTTTATGTCAAAGTTGCCGATAGGCCCCTCTGTGGAGTGACGTCCTCAGTCCCGCCTCCTGAGGAAATAAATAGCCTTCAGTTGCAGAGTTTCCAATTCAGGGGAAGTGGCGAGCCTGCTTCCAGTAATTAATTGCAAAGGAACTCCAGAAAAGCTTGTAGAAGAAGCTCTGAAAGAGTCAATCACAACTGGAAAAAAGGTTAGAGTTCTACTCACCTTACCTACCTGTCTGTGAAAGGCAAAAGAGACAGAGAACGTCACTCCACGGAGGGGCCTATCGGCAGCTTTGATATAAAATGCTCAGCGAATACCTGACAAGCGGATAAATCCCAAAAGAATCAGGCGGTCATCTTTTAATTGAAAGGGAACTCAAATTTAACTGGGCTGTGCTGGCAAGATAACATGGCTCTGTTTGTTTGCTTTTTATTTTTGAGGACTGCACAAAATTGTGTAATATATCGCTCACCTTTTAGATTTCCTGTTGTTTACATTGATAACACCTTCCATAATCGGATTAATTGGCAAAACCTGACAGCGAACAGGTTTCACAATGTTTCATGAAGAACCCCAGTCTGCACAAAGTAACAGATCCCACATTGGAGCATTGGAGCATTGACTGGGTGTAAATAGGCCGTTGGCTTGGTGGTGGGATCGTAGGACGCCCACTGACCTTTCTCCTGATTGTCATGGGGAGTTGCTTCAGTGAGGGAGCATAATTTGTATTTTTAAAGTGGGGTGAATGACTAACAAAAAGATGAAAACAGGAAGACTACAAATAACTCACATACACCAAACTCAACTCCATTTTATTAGTATAGGTGTTAGGGTAGTACGAGTCTTTATAAAACAACAAATCATTTAGCTCAGCCAAACCAGGTCATTCTCAGACAGGATGGGAGCCTGCAGGTTGAAAGCTATAGAATTCCAAGCGTCATGCCTGCTGCTCCCTTTGAGATCTACCACAGGCAAATCACTTATAATAAGTCGTGGTTAATGGATTGCCCTCCTAAAAGTGAAATTATGAAAAAAAAATAATTAGCCTTTAGTGACCCAGCTGTCCAATAGCGACAGCAATGAGGTATCAGCAAATCGCTTCTTTTTGCTGCTCGGTGGGGGTGGGGTGGTGGGGGGGGTTATCTGGTGACAAAATCATTTTCGCACAGGGCGGTATCCTGTACTGACAGAAGCCAGCATATAATAGAGGTAATTAGAATTTAAACCGGCAGCAGTTTTTACAGCAGAAGCTTGACATTCCCATTAACTCAGCTCTCAGATGTGTCGAGGTGCAATCAACATGGGGTACAAAGTGGTCCTTAATCACCTTCTAAGCCCTGGCGCTTTTGTCTCTGGTTGCAAAACCCAGCATCTGTGAAGTCCATGTGACTGAGAGAGAGGCAGGAATCAAACACATTTGGATGAAACAGTATTTCACTACAAATTCATTTTTTTATACTGCTCCCTCGACTTGCATTACAAAATATATATTAAATGTAGAGGTCAGAGAATTGACACATGGAAATGGTCTTACTAGACATGCCAGCCGTGAGAGCTTATTAGCTATTGATTGGAGCTTCAGTATTTCATGCTTAATCTGACAGTAATTCAGCATCATTATGAGGACAGTTCTGCCAAGTGTCTCCCACCTGCTGTGATTATCATTACAATGAGAGTTCATGTACAACATGAATTGAATATGACATTTTTGCTTCTTAGCTTTTGATGTTTATAAAGAAATATAAAGCTTGGTCTTAGTGTTAACAAATATAGGTTAAAAACATGTGTTACATATAAGGATTGTAATCTTTCTACAATCCATGTTGTATGCTTCTTATCCTACCTCCTCCTGTAGTCACATGACAGTATTGACTAAGATGCCAGGTCAGCCTTTGCAAAGCCTCCACAAGTTCCTTTCCATCACAAAGAGGATTCTTCACAAGCTTATAGAAGCAGGACTCAATTGGCTTTGTTCTCACCAAGGTTTAGACAATTCTTCCAGAAAGCTTGACTTCATAGTTACCAAATTCCCATTGGATTTGCCAGTTTCCTCCAGCTCTATGTTTTTATTGGTCGCACTTTTTATTGATCATCCATAACTTCAAAATGCATAATTAGAATTCTGAAGTGAAACTCATAAAAAACTAAGTAAAGTTGACAAACTTTATAATTTATTTGCCATTAGTCGTACTAAGGAAAGTTCTTGTTGGAGGATAGTATCGACCATTTACATCTTGTCTAGCTTCAGTGGAAATAATCATACGGCGAAACAGTTCAGAAACTTTATTGATTTAAGTGGATTTCTATTGGTCAGTTTTGACTGGTACTGCAAACCATGAAGTGTCTCTTTACAGTGCTGTCATGTATCTGTGTTGTTTTTTGTATTGATTATTGTCAGTGACATTTTCCAGTGTGTTTTGTGCGTCTCTCTGTCACCCCAACCTAAAGATTAAGAGAATCACAATCAAAAACTCGAAACCATTCAAACTGTCCAAGCACCTGGCATGGGAGGCCTCGTTGACAGAACTGGAGTTCTCACTTCTTTGTAGATTGAAGATTATAGACTAATGTATATAAAATATGTGAGCTTTTGATACCACCTTGATCTCGTCCTTTCAATGAACCCATGATCACGGGTGCATTTTATCTCAGACAGAATTTATTCACACAACAATTCAATTCAGCCAGCTCCAAAGTATAACATCAGTGTCAGCTGTTGAATAGCTTGTATGTGCCTGTAACAGGGCGGGCAGCCCTGTGCAGTGTTTATTATTAGAACGGGGTCTCCCCCTCCACCCCTCTATCGTGCTATTTTGTATTTTGTGTTTGTATTGTGTTTGTATTTCCTATATGTAAAAATAAGCCGTGTTATTGTTTAAAAAATTTTAAAAAACCTTATGCAGAAGGTGGCCATCTCCTGAAATAAGTGATTAATTTGTTGCTAATTGGGAGATGGTCACCTGCATAAAAGTCTGCAGCACTCTCCCCTCAAGGTGGGGTGTTCGAGAGGCGGAACGAGAGCGAGGAGAGATTAAATTAAAAACTAAATCATATAGAAACAGTGAAGGCGATTGCCCAGCCTGACCTATTTGTGTTCGTAATTTATGTTGTTTAAATCCTTTATTTTGCTCTGTGAACAAGTGTTTTTTTTGTTTAAATATTTATTTTATTTTTGTTTAATAAACAGCTCACCACGCGTCTCTTTTTCAACTGCAGTAGTTACCTGTGTGTGTTCTTCCTCATTCTGGCCTGACGTCACCACTCGGCGTCATCCTGTCACAGTGCCACTATTGTTATACACCATCTTCAGAGCTGGCACAGAAAGAACAGCATTTTCAAGACATTTCTGCTTTTTCTCTCTAATTCCTTTGAGCTTTGGTAAATACCTGCATCCATTCCACTGTCTGAGGACAGGGCTGAGCAGTTCACAGTTTCTTGCCCTGTTTCTTGACAGTTAACAATGTATTTTACCCCTTGCAAGTCCTCTGTGCAGATCATCCATCACTTTATTGAAACACATATCTTGTGGACTAGATTCATCTCCATCATTGTCATCTCCATTATTACCATGCATCTTTAGGAACCGTGCTTAGCATTTTAGATGGTATTTTCTCTCTGCAGCAATCAGGCAGTTTATTCCAGCTCTCTTGAATTTTATTGAGCTGTCTCGCAGTGCAACTTAAACCATTTGATCAGAGACTTGGAGAGCTTGCTCACTGAATTCTTTATCCCCGGGAATGTCTTCTGGATAAAAGATATATTTCCTCCAGTCAGCTGATCTTCTTGAAGAATGACAGTTATTGATTACCTCCATGGTGTGAGGAAGTTGTTGGTGTTTTACCTTTCTCAGAGCTTTGTTGTTTGACGTGGTTTGTGTTTGTAAAGTTATCATAGTTATCACGTCAGATTCCTCAAGTGATTGCAAGTGTTCCAGTACATGGTTCAGTACATTGCAAGAGTTCGAAAAACTTTTTTCTTACCTCTTATGTTCTATATGATTTAATATATTATCACAAAGAATGCTTAAAAAAAAAAACTTTATTTTATTAAAGGCGTCATCCTACAAGAAAGACAGACAAACTCCCTACCTATCTTTTTGCTGTCAAAGCTTAAGCTTATTAAAATAACACGGTGAACAGTGGTGCAAGTGAAGATCTCTGGCTAACCTGTGATATACAAGCACCTCCAAAATTATTGGCACCCTTGATAAAGATGAGCAAAAAAGGCTGTATAAAATAAGCAACACAGGTAATGAGATATATTGTAATTTTCCAACATGTGGAATATATTGTACTTTATTAATGATTCAAGGGAATCAACCAAAATTACATGTTTCTCAAATTATAAAGTTATTTACAAACAAATTAAGTGACACAATTATTGGCACCCTTGTTTTCAGTACTTTGTGCACCCTCCCCACAGGTTTTCAATGGAATTCAAGTCCGGAGACTGAGATGGCCGTTGCAAAGTGTTGATTTTGTGGTCAATTAACCATTTCTTTGTGGATTTTGATGCGTGCCTGGAGTCATTGTCTTGCTGGAAAATCCAGTTTCAGCCTCCTGGCAGAGGCAACCAGGTTTTTGGGTAAAATGTCCTGGTACTTGGTAGCGTTCATGATGCCGTTGACCTTAACAAGGGCCCCAGGACCAGTGGAAACAAAACAGCCCCATAACATCAAAGATGCACCACCATTTTTTACAGTAGGTATGAGGTTCTTTTCTGCATACACATCCTTCTTTTGACCCACATGGCCAAAGAGCTCTATTTTTGTCTTGTCTGACAAAATCCAATCCCAGTGCCAATGCCGTTTAGTAAACTCCAGGCACTTACATTTGTTGGCTGCTCTCAACAAACTTTTTTTTGGCAACCCTTCCAAATAGGCTGTTGGCATGGAGGTGGCATCTAGTTATAGATTTGGAGACTTGGTGACCCCAAGATGCAACCAAGTTCTGTAATTCTCCAACTGTGGCCCTTGGATTCTTCTTTGCCTCCTGAACCATCTTCCTCACTGTGCATGGGGGCAAGATGCACTTGCGTCCTCTACCAGGCAGATTTACCACTGTTCCACTGGTTTTAAACTTCTTAATTATTGCCCTAATAGTGGTAAGTGGTATATTTAGGTTTTTAGATATTTTTTTGTACCCATTGCCTGATTTTATGAAGGTTTTGTGTCTTTTCATTTGTGAGTTCTTTACCTTTCCCCATGGTGATGGATGACACATGGATTTTACGTGTGTGTTACCTTATTTTTATACCCCAGTGAAACAAGAAGCCATGGAAGGCCACAATACTGTTCCTTAAGACTGAGATGTACTTAAAAAAGTAGATTGTTAATGCAGATTTAATGTTTTTTTGAGAAAAAAAAATATTACTTGTTAAAAATAAACGTTTTCTCTGAGCAATTGTATTAGAATAAAAAAATGTAGTTTTCCCATGATTTTGATCATAAAATATAGCACATTACCGGTGTTTATTTTATACAGCCTTTTTTGCTCATCTTTATCAAAGGTGCCAATAATTTTGGAGGTGCCTGTAAGTCAAGTTTAGACAACAGAGTGTCATTGGCCAAACTGTAAACATAGTTGCTGTATACCAGGAGCTTCAATTAAGAAGTAATTATTCAGCAGTTGATATGCCGCAGTGAATTTCATGGCATGTTTACTAAACACATCACCCCCAAGGCAATCGCATGATCACTGCTGCTGAAACCCACTTGCTCGATTATTGCATCCTGCTGTGTAAATAACCGTACAAAATAATCAGTGCCTGAAGTGATAGAAACCAGACAGCCTGCATCACAAACTGAGCATTAGGCAAAAGGGCATGGGAACAGGACTTTCCCATCGTTCTCCAAGATGAGGCCTTCCATGGCGTTTAGGGGTTTGCCCACTTTCATACCATCATGTGACCAAAAACGTTTTATACCGTGCTCCCTATTTAAAACGCTATAGTCAGGAGCCACACCTTGAAGCCGTATAATGAGAAAGAATGTGCTTGTGGAATGGCATCTGAGGCCTGTTTCCACGGTATAAAGGCACTTATAAAGGGGGGGGGCACTGTACTGTACTAAAATGTGCTTTAGATATTGTCTTAGGAAAGTCGTGACATTTTAAACCTCTTTATGTGGGGCAAAATTGTGTTGTAATTTTAAATAGCATAACAAAAAAGAGACAACAAATAATAACTCACAGTTTAAAGTTTTGTGACAGTGTCCATCATTTTGATCTATAATTTCTGCAGACCAGGTTGGGACTTGAAACAAATCAACAAGCTTCTTACTGGGCGCCCAGCAGTTAGATGGAATCCCAGACATGTTTTCCAGCGTTAATTTAACAGGTTACTTTACAGCAAAGATATTCTGAATGGACTTTAAACCATCAGTACGATTGTCTGATTGGCAGGTGGTGTTCAGGTCAGGATTGAGGTGACAGAGCTGTGAGGGGAAACTCTTCTGGTCACTGTTGATTGGTACCATGCCTGATTGTAGCCAGTGGCATCGACCGCATTTCATGAGCACTAAATTTACAAGACAAAACAGGTTAAAAAACACACCTGGGGCCATAATATTAAGTTGTTTGTGTGAACAGCAGGGAGAAGAGATCTTTGTCAATCATTAAACAATAGGCTATAGCTCGGTGACAAGCAGGCAAGGCGGTGTTGCAATTTAAAAGAGCCTCAGGTGACTTCTACAGCCTTGCCATTGTCTTGAGTTTATGGGGCTTTGGAACTTTTTTTTTTTTAATGTCTTCAATCTCAGCAGTTGAAGCATACTCTTATTTCCCATACGTTTTGCCTGGTATATAAACGGAATATTCCCTGGATGCTGTGTTTATTTCTCTCATGAGGATGGCCATAAACAACCACTTTGTGGGCTTCTTGTTCATTCAGCCATAATTATTCGTGGAATTACTACAGCACTCTGTTAAACAATGCAGTATGTATTGGGATTGTGGCTAAACAGGTAGAGGTGATGACTGAAATCAGAAATTCTACCCTCTCTGTCCTCTGCAGGCTCTCAGTGAGTACCCCCCCCCCCCTTCCCACTTCCCACTTCCCTGCTGACTTCACCGTGTTCCTTTCCACAGGAGCAGTTTTGACCTGGACTACGACTGTTACCAGGATGACTTTTATGACAGGTATGTCACCTCTGTGCTCTATCACATCTTAGTTGCTTGTAATCAGGAAACAGGGGAGCTAAGATGTATCTTCCTGAGGGTTCCTGAAATGCCGGGCTGTCCACTGACTGTCCCCTCCTCCCCCTCCAGGACTATCAACCTTTCACCACTGTATATGAACCAGCTGCAACAGGAACAAGCTTCCCTTCAGAAACAGATACTATATGTTCCTATGCTTAGAAATAAATAAACAGCAGGCTGTGTATTAACTGTGCTGCACTAGAATAGCAATGTACAACTCCCTATGAACTTGCTAACAGCAGTCTGTTAATAAAGTATAACAACACTATGTATCTACATTCTTCATGTGCCACACTACGGATTTAGAATGTTTAAACTGCTGCTTCCTGTTTAACTTATTATTATTCTTGAGCTTTTCTCATTGACAGGAAGTTATATATTTTGTATAGTAGTTCCTGAGTATGATTACATTGTTCTGTTCTATAATAAGGTAAAGTAAATGTAGCTAACAAAATAGTTGCCTGCCACACGTGTCCGTTCATTGTATTCAAATGCACTTCCTGGGTCATTTTGCGTGGAGACTGTACCCACCCCTTCCTGTCAGTAACCAACAAGCTGCTTCCCCTAATGACAGACCAGCTTTGCAGCCAATGAATGCTTTGACTTCGAAGACACTGCTGGGATGAAATGACCTAGGAAGTAAATCAGTAACAGACTTCTTGGAAAGCAAGACAACAAAACTGAAAACTTTCTTTAACCTAGTGTAGTACCAGTTGTCATGATTTTGGTATATGGGTTTTTTTCAAAACTGCACACTTCAAATCAACGTAGTAAATAAAAGTACACAACACTTCAAATTGTTTTTTTTTTAACTACAAGCACTTTGTGTTGGGCAAACCTGCTCAGTTTTGCCTTGCAGTCCTCTTGCCCCAGTTGCATGAGATGACATGTTCCCATGCAATGAGAGACCCTGCAGATGATGTATTAACAGTCTGTATAATATTGAACAAATTGTGTAGTTATTTATTTAAATACCAATGTCCACATTTGCATATACACTAGCTGCACTGAACAAAAATATCTATTTTCATTGTTCAATACACGGACTTAACACAATTTATATGGTTAGGAAAACAACTTCCTTCATCCTCACAATCACTTAATTGTGTGCTTCGTGCATGTAGTGAATATCAATACATGGAAACTACAGTGTAACCTTGGGTAGTAAATGTACCTGCAATTTGATGTGTATCCAAATGTTCTGCCCATACTTAATTGTGTGTTATGTTAATAGTGACTTTTTTCCCAACCTCCATATGGCTTGCTTGCTTGCTACTAAATGTTGTTAATTCAACTGTCTGTCTCACTGAGTGACTCTGTGTCTAACCCCAGGGTACAATTGCGAAACAGGATTTCAAATGCTTTTAAATGGGTTACAAAAAGCCTATAAAGCGTGAACATCTGATTTTTCAAATAGCTTAGCCTCTTGAGGGCTGCATTTCAGGTACTGTAGTATTATGGTTAGAGTCTTAGTGGGACTGGGAGTGGTTAGAGATGGGTAGCTTGGAAGCAGTGTGGTTTAGTGGTGATGAGAGCTGAGGGACTGGGAGGCAGTGTGGCTTAGTGTTTAGAGCTGTGGGACAGACAGACAGTTTGGTCTAGTGTTTGTGGCTGAACAACTGGGAGAATGTGTAACTTAGTGGTTAGAGTTGAGGGACTGGGAGGCAGTGTGGTCTAGTAGTTAGAGCTGAGGAAAAAGGGAGGGCGGTCACAAGTTGAGACAAGGAGTGACCTCGTGGTTAGAGCAGAGGGAGTAGGAGGAGTTGTGGCCTACAAAATCTTTATGTTCAATTTCTTCCTCCTGTACAAACTGCCCTCTGTCTTCTTTCATTAATAATTAGTTAGCCACGGCCTGTGACTGTGAAACAGAGATTGAAAGTGACATGAGTTATTTATAGCACACTATCTTAATTGGAGCTGATACAAAGTGTGGTATTGGTATCTTTAATTTAAAGGAGTTTGTACATGAACCCAGTTCTCTCCCCATACTGAGCACTCAATACAGTGCAACAATTACAGTACAGAACACTTCTGAAGGCAAAGAATTACAAATCACATCACAGTTGGCTGTGAATTTATTTATTTATTTTTTTAAACACAAATTATAAATCTCACAATGTGTGACCCTTTCTTTCATTGTGGAGCTTTTAAAGAAACACTTAGCTAACATTTATTTTTAAAACACGGTGCCTGGTACAAGACATCAACACTGTAATGAAATCTCTATTTTCAAGCCATGCTTTTAGAGAGGATGCCCAATGAACCTACAGTGTTCCTGAGCTGTGTGGTGAATTGCTGTGGTGAGGGAACATTTTAAATTGTGGAGGAAATCAGGGGTAAAAAATAAATAAATGCATCGAAACAAAGACCATGAACCTTAACAAGCACTTGCTTGTTGTTTTGCAGCTTTAAAAGCAGTCGGGCCTGCACGTGAGGAGGGCCTCTAAGCCTGACTTCGGACTGTTGATTATTGAAGGAAGTTCAGACCAATCCCTCAGCTGCTGCAGACCTAAACACGGAAACATGCTAATGTTCCACCCTTCTACAGCAGCTTCTCATCTTCAATCACTGTACAGCTGAAATCTCATAATACTTTTGAGCACTGTCATTCTTCAGATTAATCAGAGTCGGATCACTTGATCTGCCCCCCCCCCCCCCCCCCCCCCCATGTCCAAGGGGCTGATGTAAAAAATTATTGAGCAGCACAGTGTCACACGCTTGAATAACAGAAGCGCTCATCCTGCAAAGCACTTGCAGTCTTTGAAAATCCTACTGACAGAATGGGAATGGGCATTTCAAAACTACATTCAAAAGCTGTCGCTAAGGAAGCTGCTACACTTTGTCATAAAAAACAAGTTTTCAAAACTGTAAAGAATTATGTAACTGGGAAAACAAGACTACAACATACTTAAGCAAGATTAAACAAATGTTATCAAATAAAGATAATATGCAGTAACTGCTTAAAGAGTTAATAACTCCAAATGTCCTTTTGCTTTTCTTTTATTTCCCTTAGTATGTTATAATGTTCACAATGACATTTACTGGGTCTAGTGGTATTCAATTCTGGCCCTTGAGATCCATTCTAGTCCTGGTCTTTATTCCAAGCAGGTCCTGTTAGTTAATTGCTTCTTGGGTTTGATAACTATATTATAACAGTTACAAGTTACTTTAACACATTTGTAAACCATTCTAGTAATATGTTGCTGCAGTTACAGTTGCACTGTTGAAGCTGCTTTCTGATTTCTGTGTTGTTCATTAGCCATAGCCTTTTTCTTTAGTAAATGTAAATGAAGCAAAGCGGTCGTTCAGGCATGAAGCTCACGTTAACACCAAGCATATTTTAGGCGCTTCCAAATTGTTTGTCGAGCAGCTAGTGTCTTATTTGTCTTTCTATAAACGATATGTCTAATGATCGGCAAGGAAGGGATTTATCTCTTACCTCACAATCCATTGCATCCCTGCTGTGCGTTGGAGTTCACCTCCTTCTTCCCAACCTCGTGCCTGTTTGAAAAAGGAAGAATTTACAGTTACTGAAAAATGTAATCAGATTACAGTAATGTATTAGATGTAATGTATTGCTCCCCAGCACTGTCTACCTCAACATTCTTTCCGTCTGCTGCATTTAATTTTGTCTTTATGTGTTTTTATTTGGTCAACATCTTTGTTGTTGGCTCTAGCGGAAACACAGGTGCAGCAAACCCTCTCTCATCTAAAGAAAGCCAAGCCTCGTGCAAAGGCAATAACCGCTACGGCACTTGTTTCTTGATTGATCATTGTCATTATTATCATCATTAGATGCCCTTGTTCCTTTGTGTTGAAGCACAGCGCCTTGGCAGCAGCCTCTAATCCTTACCACCCATACGTCTGATTGATTGCCAGTTATTTATCTTGGCTTGGAAATCTTGATCAATACTGGTTTTAATTAAGCTGACTTAATCCATTCGCTCGCTGTCAGAGTTGGAGAATTGAGTCCTCAGTCTTGTCTGTTTGTTCAGGAGAGGCCGTACAGATAAACTCTGAAGAGTAAGAGAAAATGCCCAGTACCTTTTATTCCATGAAACTTCCGTACTGTTAAAATATGCTGGTTGATATAATACCCACCACATACTGTGCACCTTGATTCTGACATAAAAGAGGATGTTGATTCAAAAAAAAAAAAAAAAAAAAAAAAAAAAAAAACATAGGTTGTTGTGCTTCTAAGTCGTGTTTCTGTTCTTTTTATTTATTTTTTTATTACATCTTTACAAATTTTTACACTTTCACATTTCAGCTGCACCTTACATTTAGGTCTTTATTAAAGGTCTCACAAACATGTTTCATGCCATTTGGAGTTCATTTCATCATTGGAATCAGTGCAGAGAAGTAAAGATAAACTGTGCCTTTGGCCTAACTCTACACAAACCTTGAATCTTGAGTTTCTGTTCGTGTGCTGAACCTACAGGGCTACACTGCTTTTTACAACTGAACGGGAGCTTCTCTTTTCCAGTTGCAGAAGGTCCTTGATTCAGTGAATATGTAAGATTGCAGTAGGCTGGTCAAAAGGGTTGCCAAGGCCAGAGTAAGATGGATCCAATGTTCAATCCAATTCTGACTAGTTTTTCCTTTGTATAAACCCATGCGAAGCACCGAATGTGTAAAATATAACCTGCTTAATCATATTAGTTTACAATGAAGTCTTCTATTTTATCCCAGTCTACGTGTTGTTCCCTGGCGAGTCTGACTCTTTGTGTTGTGTCCTCCGCAGAGTGTATGATTACCAGCGGGTCCCAGCCTCCCTGCCTCCTGCCTCACGGGGCCCATCCCTGCCCAAGCGGCCTCGGCAGTCGGACGCAGCATTCCGGAGGAGCAAAGAGAGTCTCTCTTCGAAGGGGAGGTCAAGCAGCTCCTCCAACAGAGCAAAATGTGAGAGCCGTAACTGCCAGTGGTCAGAGACGAGTGCAAATGCAGTCAAATCCTAATCTTAGAGTTTTAGAGGCAACCTGCAGCTCAGTGGCAGACATTCTGGTGTTTGGGGGTTCATGCTTTCAGCCAGTAGCATGCTGTGACCCAGAAGACACTGCTGTGGTGAAATGGCTGATGTAGTTTTATTTTTTACAAAAGATTTGCATTTTATTACTGTGCATCTTAAATTAAATATTGATAATGACATTACTGTTTTGTTTCATAGAGAGATATGAAGGAATAGGCATAAGTAATCATTCTGGGATTATCTTGGTGAAAACGCCTCCTCTTGATAGCAGGTTTCATTCAATATATATGGATTTGTTTTCTGTTTAATAAAGGGCTAGATGATCGCAGGTACAGAAGATCGCAGCCTGTGGACCTGGAAGCAAATTCCAGGTGGTCTCTGACAAATCCTCTCTGATATACTTCATTATGTTCGATAAACTGATATTTTATTAACCAACATTTTGAAAGACTTGTTACATCAAACAAAATGATTATGTACATTCTGTTCTTACATTTGAGACATAAAAAATCTCTCTCTCTCTCTATCTCTCTCTCAATATGATATTTTAAAGCTGCACTTGTCTTGTTTTAGAAATGCATCCTTAAAAATGTTTCGCCATTTTTATAGACTACAGACTAAAAAGGACGGGTAGCGTTGCAGGCCAGGCTTGCTGGCGGCAGTAGCAGACACAGAGGTGGAAGACTGAAGTTCAGTGCTTCTAGCGCAGTTTTATTTAAGTAAAACAAAATCGAACACAAGACTTAAACAAAGAAACCACAAATACAAAAGATATTAAAGCAGGACCCAGCTATGCTATCTTGGTGCTAGGGCAACGAGCACACCATGCTGCTCTCCTCAACCCAGCCTCTTTTCTTCATCCCTGCCAAACTGCAAAATTCAAAATACACACTTTAACACTTTATTTGCAATAGAAACACGCTATTTACAAGATTATCCCCTGCCCTGCCTGCCACAGATGGAGCCTCTAATGCTAATGTTGTGCATGTACCTCCTCTTAATTACAGTAGTGTGTTTTCTTCACTGCAGAGGTGCAGGCCCTCTCTGAAGGGAACAGTGTTTGACACGGCTCTGCCTGCCCTGGAAACACGCTCTGTTGTTCCCTGTAATGACAGTCTTTTTTGGGAGAGCAGTTCTAGTAGCTCCGGGGCACTCTGAGCGGGGCCAGATGGTGCCTTCATTAGAGGTTTCCTTCTGCAGGCCATTTCTTTAATAGAGCGGAGCCGATTAGGGCCGGCAATTATACCAAATTAATAGTGCATAACAATTAAGAATTGCTTTTACTGTTTTATTATGAATCGTAATAGTTTTTACTGCCAGCACATTCTAGAGGAATTAGTTTGCCTTTGGCAAGAAGAGGCCACAAGTTCTCTACTGTGTTTTTTTTTTTTTTGCAAACTTTTGTAAGCCATGAAGGTGACAGCACTGGAAAGATGCTTAACTGTTATCTGAAGACACTGCTGTTAAGTGTTAAGGCTAAGTGTTTAATCTTTAATATGGCTGAACTAGAAGTTGGTTAAGGGTTACACTAACTCGGAGACATTTTGTTTGAGCCAAATTCAGAATGGAGCATACAAAGAAACTCATTACTGTGTTCCCTAGTCATTAGTACACAAGGTATAGCATTAAAAGAAACTGTTCACATAACTACAAAGCAAATGAATAATGGAGTCTTTAGACCAAATGTTTTGCATCATCCTATAGAATTAACTAATTTTGCTTCAGAAAGTCAAATGAAACCTGCTGAATAATGTTACGTTAGCATACTGAATTACATACCACATTTTAAATGAGACATTTTGAAATCTAACGTGAAATACTGCACTGCTAGCTTCTGGTAGACTTAAAATTTTTCCTAAAATTTTAAGTGATGCAAAACTTTGGCCATAGCTGTACTGCTGATTATTAAGGACTGGAGAGCTGAGAATGGAGTGTTTAGACTAGTGCTCATTATTAAGGTGCAGGGTGATGGCGCTGGGGAGCTGAGAACGGAGCTCTCCAGTTCTGTATCTCAGTGAGTGGAAGGATGGCAGTCTGTGATCCCTGTTGATGACTCTCTTCCTCTCTGTTGCAGTGAAGGCCGACGAGCTGCAGACCATAAAGAGGGAGCTGACTCTGATCAAGGTGCAGATTGACGGCCTCCTGGAGAACCTGGACAGGATGGACAGACAGAGGAAAGACCAGACAGGTGGGTGTGCTGGGCTGGCAGGAAACACTTTCAGATGGACAGATACATGTATCCAGCTTTGATGAAACATGGTTAGGCCATTCTTTATTACAAGTTATTGAGAATATCTAAATCTGAGGATGTATGGGGGTGTCTGTCCTTCCATATGCATGTATGTCAGACTTATATTTTTACATAAATTCTATATTTGTGCTATGATATTTTGTAACAATTTTAAGTTACCCTGGTTAAGGGAGTCTGCTAAGAAATAAATTAATAAATAAATAAATATATATATATATATATATATATATATATATATATATATATATATATATATAGATATAGAATAGGCAGTGTTGTACAGGAGTGTCTTCTTCCTCTGCAGAGCTGGACAGCAGTGCAGGGGGCTCTCCTTACCGGGCCTCAGCCAGCAGCCCCGACGGATCCCTGCCCAGCCCCAGCCATCGGCGCCGGGGCCAGCGAGAGCGGGGGGAGAGCCCGGAGCTCGGAGAGGCCAGCGATGAGGACAATGACATGGTAACCACAATAAAACACCCAGACTCAACTACCACGTATTTCAGATATTGCAATAACTCCTCTGCTGGAGGGCATTGCAGTTATTATTACCACTGAGGTGTCTTTCCAAGTGTGAAAAGAGCAATTCAGGGAGGGGTACTGCCTGGAATCTGGTGTTCTATCAGCTTTAATCCACAAATGATGAGGAAGGACCAAATAACTTCCTAAGATGCACAGTGTCAGTGAAGTTAGATACAGTAATTCCTCATAACTGATATAACTCAGGATTAGTTCAGTTTCCTTAAAGTGTATTCTTGCATTATGTATTGTTTATTAATGAACTGCCATGAAGCACTGGCCGACGAACCAACAAGCCTGCTGGTGAGTGGAACAAAATAAACACAGCACTCCATGCGTATGTTCATGGAGTTTATAATAATAATATATAATATCTTTATTTTTATATAGCACCTTACATAGTGGACCACCATCACAAAGAGCTTTACAGAGGTAGGCTGTGAACTGTGCATTATGTGGAGCAGAAGGAGGTTAAGTGACTTGCTAGGGGTCACACAGTGAGTCAGTCAATGGCAGTGGGATTTGAACTGGTGACCTTCTGGTTACAAGCCCTGGACTTTAACCATCGTACAATGTGTGGAGGAGAGAATGTGTTCGAACCTAAGTTAAACAGCTGATTCAAGGAATCGCTTGAATTAAATCAAGTTTTGCAACTGCTTAGCAAAATGGCCTAATTTGGATCAATGGGATTTGCCCAGTGTGAAAGGAGAACGTCACGGCCAAGGGTGAGGAATAGCAACAAGCAGACCCAGACTTAGAAAGCTGCAGTTTTAGTGCTGATGCACACTTTTATTAACAGTACAGGAACTTAAAACAAAAGGCTTAAACAAAAACACAACAAAACAAAACAGCAAAAACACCACCCAAGCCACGCTGTCCCCATGCTTGGACTGAGAGCACACCCTGCTGCATAGCCTCTCCCTCAACGAACCAGCCCAAACAAAGGATCTGGCTCCCTTTTATATAACATGTGGCTGAGCTTAATTGATCCTCAATTAATCATTTAAGCTCAGCCATATTGTGCACAAGGATACGGCAGCGATGGAATTAACTCCATCCCTGCCAAACTTAAATACAAAAATAAGAAAACATACACACACACAATTTACACAGACGGGGCTTCCCCCTGCCACACCCTGTTACGCAAGGTCACTGTAGCACAGAATACAATAAAGTCATTCAAAACTAGTGCTCTCAACACTGGTCATGAAATGTTGGTTAAGAAGGCACTAGCTGAAACATTTGTGTACTTGCCTTAAGTTTTGAATTTTATAGTTTAGTGTTTTAACTTTTGGACACAGATACTGACCATGTATGATAAAATATATAAATACACTTTTAAATAACAAATTTAGTCTCTTTTCCCAGGAAGAATTGTATATTTTAATACATTTCCATGTTTTTACACAAAAAAAAAAAAAATAATCCTTGCATGAAATATATAGTTCTACATCTTATCTGGTAATATATTTTTGACAAAATGTTCTGTTTGGTTCAAAATTGTACCCAAGATAATGCCCTGGTTTTGCTTGCTTGGGAAGCAATAGGTCACAGCTTTGCATCCAACGTGGATTGTAGAGCAGGGAACAGGAGCCACACTCCCCTATTGAAGGTGGCAGAATCACAGAGCTTCAAGTGCCCTTGTAAAATAAAGTATATCGGGATTGTCTAGTATTCTGGGACTCTGGGCTGGTTAAATTCTGACACTATTCTGGTGCCTGCATTGACCCTGAGGAACTAGATAAATGCTGTGCAGGTGGTATGCTGTCAACTTCCAATACAGTGCCAGCACAGTTTTAGGGTCTGTATGAAAATCAACTGCAATCTTACATTTGAAACTTCAAATAAACCAAGTGTAGAGCTTGGCTTTGGGTAAATGTCAAGAAGCCCAAATCTGAGCCAAGGTTCATGGGGCGTGTCTACCCTTATAAACATTTACCACGGTATGTTTGCAGTATTAAGCTTTACCGTGCTTTTCACATGGTTATATTAGGCATTTACCATAGTTTACCCTGGTCTGCCATATCTCACTATTCTTTACAGTGCTTACCTATGCATTACTGTGCATTACCATGCATTAATTATTTTTTATTACACTCTGCTATGCTTTTACCAAGGTTAACTTTTATAATCATAGCTTCTGCCTTTCCATTTAATTAAATGGAATGAGACGCCAATCCATTGCAAAATCCGTATCCTGAATCACCATATTCACATGTAAATATGCAAGTGGGACTGGCAGACCCTGACAATGACCTGCAAACAATAACTGAAAAAGATGTGAAACTACTGCAGCTGAATTACATGTGGTGTTTAAGTGAATAAGCACCAAATGATGTTATTCATTTAATCATGGTCATGGGTTATTAACATTGCAGAAGACATTTATTTCTTAATTTTATTATAAATCATGAATGAGAAATTAACCAAGGATTTATCATAGTTCAGTATTTCTTAGCCCATGTATAGATGCCAGCCCGTGTACACACAGCTGCACAGAACAATATTTATGTTAAACAGTAGTTCATGGGTATCATCTTTTTTGTGATTTACAGTGTAAGTATGTCATGCTCAGGGTGTCTATTGTTATAACAGAAATCGTTTTGCACGGTTTGAGCAGCCAGAACTGCTCAGCTTTGCTTTGCTCTCCTCTTGCCCAAACTGCATAAGATGACATCACCTCTGTCAGTGAATACGTTGTGTGTAGAGTGTCTCTTATTGTGTAGAAAATGTCCTCTTCTGCAGTTTGGGTGAGAGGACCCTGAAGCAAAGCTGAGCAATTAAAATAAATAAATAAAGCAATTGTGATTGGTTGATTTCTGATATGCGATTTATAATAACAGTAAGAGACACTACACATATGAACAATAAATCACTTATGTTGATGTTCTGCACCTATGTGCTCACAAAAAGCAAAATATACCATAGGTTGCATTTCCCATTACTGTACTAATTTCTTTCTCGATTACTAATGTTTTCAACAAAATTAATTACAATCACGATTTCAAACCTGGCACAGAGACCAGGACAAGAGGACACTTGTGGAAGTTGAGCAGAGACAGGTTCAGGACCGAG
Organism: Polyodon spathula; assembly: GCF_017654505.1. Taxonomy (NCBI): domain Eukaryota; kingdom Metazoa; phylum Chordata; class Actinopteri; order Acipenseriformes; family Polyodontidae; genus Polyodon; species Polyodon spathula. The sequence continues at coordinate 33,243,845 of NC_054546.1, read as the reverse complement.
GGCTGGAGTCACTTTTTCACGTAGAAAGTGGTGGGTGTCTGGAAAGGGTTGCCAGGCGATGTTGTTGCTGTGGATTCACTGGAATCTTTCAAAAGCTGACTGATGCAGTTCTGGGATCAATTAGCTGTTTCTAACTGAATGGCCTCCTCTCATTTGTAAATGTTCTTATGTTTATAAGACATTTAATTTCCACAATGGATGTTCACATAGTAACACGTATACTTACAAAGACACACACACACAAAATGGGTAAGAGTGTCTCACTGGGTATACCCTGAGGGAAACCATATCTAATCTAACCAGTTCCAGCCCAGCGAAGGGAGACCTGTTCTGTGATGAACTACTTTAAGATTGTGGGAGACACAAAAAATGAAAACCCCCCCAAAGCAACCGTTTGCCTTGTCAGGCTGGGTTTTATATATAGAACATTATTATTCTGTGGATCAGTGGTAATTATCTGTAATTTACTTTCAAGTACATTTCCTACCTGTCTGACACATTAAGTACCTTCCATTAAAAACCTCTCTTTACTGTCGGGGAGAATCTTCAGCATCAAGCAAGGTATTCATTACCCTGTTTAACTAGAAAGCTATACCTGAATCTGGGGGGCTGGATTCTGTTGTTCTGCTGAAGGACTGTAATGAGTTTAAACAAGCAGCTAAATTGTTTCCCCCAGAGATCGACGGACAGGACTGAGCAACCCACATCTTGTTTCTAGTTTGATTTTGCTTACAACTGCAGTTTTGCAAGTTTTTGTTTTCATCTTTTTTTTTCAAACTAAACAAGCAGATCACTCTGATAACAACTTTAACTCTTAGTGGAGCTCAGAACAGATTTGATCTTAACCAATGCAACTAGGCAAGCTGGTTAGTCCCCACCTAAAAAACTGTGTCCAGTTTTGGTTACCTTGCCACAAAAAAAAAAAAATACATTATTGCACTTGAGAAGAGGACAACTGTATGGACTTAATGGCATGAGATATGGGGAAAGGTTAAAATAATTAAATCTAGCCTAGAAAAAAGAAGGGAAAGATGGGACTTGATTTATAAAATCCTAATTGTTATAGATAAAGTTAACCCAAGTCACTGCTTGGGTTAACCCAATTTAGTACAGATAACAGAATGAGACGGCATACATGGAAACTGAGTACAATGAAGTTTACAATAGAAGGCAGGAAGTACTAAGATCTAAAACACTTGGATCATTAAAAAACAATTCTGCCCTATTAAATGAGCCCGGTCCTCGGTCGCTGCCTTCTGTGTTTCCCAGCTGTTTCATACTCAGATCGCTTTGCCAGCCTGCCTGGGCCACCCTGAGTTGACTCTCTGTTCTGCTTCCTCCTCACCCAGGTTAATAACCACAGCTCAGACCAGGAGGACACCATGTAAACACATAGAAATCAGGTGATGTATGAAGACCTCCCTCTACCTGGACAATGCATTGGAAACACCTGCCATATATAGCACACCCTTTGGTGGAAACAGGCTGTCCTTAATATTACTTTAAGAATCTTCATAGTCATTTTAAACAATTAAATGAATATTAAGCAGCTATGCAATAACTTAGAAACACACTTGTAGGCACAGTAACTGACCTTGTTTTTGGTTTGCGGTCTTCAGATTGGGAGACCTTACTTTTGCAGTCGTCAGTACTCTAGCAGGTAATTACAGCCCGTGTTGGATAATAACACCTAATTTGTATACTGTGCATGGTACACAGTACATGGTCCTATATTATTATCATAAGTTGGTTTAATTTAATTAATTAACAAGAACCCTTCTAAAAGTTTCCACGGTAAAGGTTGAGTGCTAATAAGGCCTTTTTCAGCCCACAGCTAGCTTGGAAAAAAAAAAAAAAGTTATGTCAATTGATAGTTGACAGTATGATGTCATGCTTGTCTTCAGCTCATTTCTATAGCACTGTACATGAAACTTGGTTAGGCAACCTGTGGGCCTTTACATACAAAGGGTGTACAGCACAAGAGATAGTCCTGCGATACATATAAAGTACCTCTTAAGACAAGAAAAAATCAGGTTGCCAAGCAGGTTCCAAACACAAAACTACAGGAAAGGGCTTTAGACGAGCATATTGCCAACATATAAATGTAACGTTTTCCAGCAGATTCAAAGAAAGGAGACTGCGTTGCTTGGTCATTCCAGAGAGAACTGAGGAAGTGAATAATTGAAATAAGACAGCTAGGTGCTGATGCTTTTCTGTTAAGCACAGTGAGGACCCCCCTAGGTCTCTGAGTACCTGTCTGACCTCACGCTCTGTCTTTGCAGCGCACAAAGGAACCCAGTAACGGAACAGAAGGAAAGTGAGCATCATGCAAGGAGGTCCCTGCTTGCAGCGAGAGCTTAGGCCCTTATCTACCAAACCGGTCTCCAAGGGGAAGAATGATTGTTATAAATTGCTTGTTCTGCGTATTGATTTTCCCTGGTGAATCTTTTTGGTTATAATCTGATAGTCTGAGCACCTGACTAGGATCCCCATCCCTTTTAATGTTAAAATGTGTTTTTAAGCAGCTTGGCTTTCAATTTTTAATCAATTGCAGTTTAACAGCAAAATGATTTTAGCAGCTAAGTTATTATGGTATGTACAGCTGACTCTGGGGGTATATGGTAATGATCTATACAGTGGAGGATTTAACCATCACTGACTTTTAATTCTATAAGAATAAACAAAGTACAGAGGAAAGGGAAATTTGAAGGTGCAGGTGTAAAGGTCCCTGCCACTGTTTAGATCACATTAAAATACCGTAGACCCTCTTACTGTATGGTGTTAGTGTCTCCTTGTCCAAACTTTGATTTCTGTCAGTAAAATTGTGCATGAGAAATATCAGCTGTACATATTTAGTTAAGCAGGAAAAATATATTTTCTTAACAATTACAATTTCATTCCACAAGAATTTTACAGCTGAAAAACGTTTTTTGGGGGGGGGGGGGGTTTGGTTAGAATATAAGATATACTGGAATGTTTTTGAAGACGGTGGTTTGATTAACTGGTTAATTCTTGTAGTAAGTTGCTATACAGTTATAACAAGTGTTTTAATCGTCCATAGGGGGATAAAAAAAGAGAAAGTTGCTAAAACATCCAAATTCAGAAATTTCAATTGAACCGTTGCCCCCATTTATTTGGCATTAGCCACAAAAAAGTTTGACTACTAAAGTAAGTAGCTTTTAAACATTTCTATTAATATTGTATGGTTTTTTTTGCAACCATTCAGAGTAGTTCTGGGTTCTGTTGCTTCAGTGTTGAGTTGGGACTCTCCAGACCAGGTCAGAGCCGGGTCAAATCAGATTTAGAGAACACTGGAGAACCAGAAATGAAACTACTCAGAATTATTGCACACACCATAACACAGTAAGGGAAATAAAAAAAAGGACATTTGAATCTGCTTGCAATGTAAGTTTCTACTTCAAATTTAGTTACCACTAAATATTTCTTCTCCATTAATAACATGGCAGTCTGCAGTAAGTGCTTTGAAAAATGTACCAGGATTGAAATGTACTGCCCATATCATTGGAGTTTTTACAGAGGACATTTCTAGAAGGTAGGGCAGCAAACAGCAAGAGAAGAGAGCACCAGAGCATTTCCCTTCCAACAGCAGTGTGAGAGTGTAGTTCTGAGCTCTGCAACAAGGAAGGACGGGGAGATCTTTGGCCAACCCTGTATATAGTCATCTAGCCTGATTGTATTGGCTTTGCTGGGGTGAAGTGTAATAATATTCAGAAATATTGTAAACTTTCTTGTAATCTGTAGACACTACTGTACCTGATTTTATTATTGTTCTTCTGTTTTTGTATTTATTTATTTTATTTTATTCACAGTGATTTGGTAGATTCTTTTTTGTGTTCATGAAATACTGAATGAATGCAGAAATGCAGTTAGTAAAGGTATTTTCTTATTGATTACCAACCTCTCCATCTGGTTTTGTTATTGATGGAACGCCTGGCTCTCTCTTTTTTTTCTTGTTTTATTAAAAGAGCCACTGGAAGGGGTTTTGCCTCGCACTGCACAAATCTTATTCTGACAGATCTATTAGTTTTACATGTATAGTGGGAACGCTATATGATAACTCTGTAAGTGTGTATGTGTGTGTGCCCCTTTCCCAATACAAAGGCATATTTACAGTTTTAAATCAATCCAGGAAGCTGAATAACAGTCACAAGCTTTCATACATCCATACAATAATAATGCATGTGCTCTACCACATAAAGGATGGCTTGCAATAAAGGCCATTTTGAACAAGCCTTTGCAGGTTTGTGTACTAAGAAGGAAAAATGGAGTGCATTACCTGGGCTCCTGCTAGGGTTGCCACCACCTGAGGTATAAAAAAGTTGAACCTCCTAACGGAAGGGTGCTGTTAAAAGTTTAAACCCTCTTTAAAAACCCTATGTACATCCACAGGATAACAGTCATAATATTGCTAATATAGGACTAACAACATTAATAATGTGGGTCTATTGCAATAATATTGTATCATTATCTAACCTGTGCTCAATGTACGCTGCTGGCATTGTGGTGTCACTGCAGTTATGGACATAGCTGTGGAAGCATAAGATTAAAACTGTGATTTTTCAGTGTCCTGGGAAGGCATATTTAAATCCTGGGAGAACAGGGACAGGTGGCAAGCCTGGTTCATTTGTGAGCCAGTCCAAGATGGTGGACAGGCGTAGCTCTGATTGTGGAACCACAACTAGCACATGGATTTCTTAACCATCTTGATCTAGCTGTTCATCTGAGTCCCTTCCAGTACCACGGCCTGCACACACTGTGCACTGCCTATTTCATTTCTAGGTGCTCCTCTGGTGATGGGGAAAATACAGCTTCCGACTACCTTGTAGCCCAGTAAACTGTATACAGTAATAGGCATGTAACATCCTTTTTTCTATTAACAGTCTTTGAGATGCCCACGCCAATGTCAACATGCCTAGTATTATTCACCCTGTCCACACAGCTCCTAGGTGCCATATTTGCACATTTTGTAGATTATTCTTTAAAGTGTGTCTGCATTCCAGCTCCAACTCAATTATATGCCCATATCTGTCGCAATGTGTGTTGATCTAGCAGTAGCCCACTTTCTCAATGGAACCCCTTTCCCAATTGAACCGCATGTGGTAAATGGGATGTTAGCAGTCATTGGGTGATGTACAGATTCACGGAGAACAGTTCCTGACCCAACATATCTGAACTATAATGTTCTTTGTTGTATGTAATTCCATTTTATAAGGACATTGTGGGCAAAAGGCAATACTTATTGCAAGCCACCCTTTGAAATTAGAACACATACTTGGGTTGGACAAAAAGCTCCTTATTGTTTTTTTTCTGTTAATCAATTTCTTTTTATGACTTTATTTTCACTTTGCCTCTGGTGAAGCCTATTTTCCTTGACTCTGAGTCGAACTCATTACTTACATTATCAACATTACCACATTCTCATCTTCTTCCAACATCAAGACCCTATACAACTGTTTATATCTGCTCTCTACAATGCAATCTGCAACAGGACATCACACAATGTTTAAAGATAACCTTTATGTTTCAGGTTTTTTTTAAATTACAATTGATATATGTCTGTAAAATAAAACGAGACAATAATGTCAATTGCCATTAGAAAAGTAAATAAAGCTTGTATTCATGCAACTTAAGCTACAGTACAAGCAAAACTGACAAGTTTTGTGTAAAGCAACAATAATAGGGCACAGGGCATGCCCATAAAAAAAAAAAAAAAAAAAAAAAAAAAAAAGAAAAAACAGTTGCACCGTCCAAAAACATCAAAACACAAAAACAAAATTATATTACAGTATGCAATGCAGATTGGTAACAATACAGTACTATAGTAGACTTTGGGCATTTATGTAACACAACCTCTTTGTAAGCGATTTTTTAAGAATTGCTCTGGTGAAACAGGTATATGACCCACGGGTTTTAAATTTGTATTTATTTATTTATTTCTCAGACACGGCAGGCAGCATTATAGAGCAGCTTGATATACTGTTTTCTATGGTACGTACTGTAAGTCTCTACTGCCACCTACAGGTTGTTGCTGTAAACAAGAAAATATGACTTCTTGAACAACCTGGATGCGTACCTTCAAACGCAAATAAACGAACAAATAATCAGGCTGCTGACGAACACGGAGGTAAGGGCTGCTTTCTGGGTTGCCCCATCTGCTGCATTGACAAGCTCATCGCCACTACGCTAATGTTTTGACAAAAAAAAAAAAGACTTTCTGTATTTGCCATGATGCAGCGTGGTAATCAAATTAGCCATAAGGAAATTTCAGGCTGTCCCGAGCGCACTGGCCCTAGGCCCACAGTTGAGCATCGACGCTAATCACTCAGAACAAGCTTGGAGAATTCTAGGAGAAGACTGTCGCAGAAGGTGGTGTAAAGGAACCTATTACATTTACAATGCATTTTGGCACACCTAATATCCAAGGCTTTTTTCATTTTCGATTAAATAAGTACATATTTGCATGTGAAGAGCTCTTAAACATTTAACGGATCTTCTACTTTAGAGCAGTGTTTGTAAAACAAGTCTGTTAGATAAATTTGGGGGAATTTAGGCTGGCATTTTTGGGCCTTAGTTGCTTATTGCAGTTGCATAATAAATAGAAAGATAGCACAGGGGTTCTTTACCTTTTGGTAAACGTTGCTACCAGTACAAAGTGCAACAAATATAAATCTGCTCAAAAGTACTGTAAAAAGGCATCTGAGCAAGTGAGCTCATGTTGAAAATATTTAGAATTGTAAATATATATATAATATCAAAATGTAAACATTTTCATGTGCCGTACAAACTTGTTTTGGACTAATACCTAGATTTCCCATATTATAAGTACATTAGCACAGTAATTATGTTTAATCATGGTTTTTAGCATATGTGCCTGTTTTTTTTTTTTTTTACTCTGATTACTACACTTTGCTGTGTAAAGGTTAAACATCATTTAACCTGGTAAACCAGTTTTCTGAAACCAAGCCCAATTTCATGTAAATCAGATCTGCCTTTGGAGTCTCCAGCACTGTGGTCTGACCAAGAGAAGTCATCTGACCAATCCCAGAGAAGCAGAGCAGAGCTAATCTCAAATCAGGTTAAACACTCAGTCTGGAGCTTTAGCATAGAAAGCACAGCTCAGTGGAGTGAAGAAAGGGCACACGTCACTTTGACATTACTTTTACATTTGTTTTTAAAGTGGAACCTGTTTTTATGAGTGTGTCCCGCCTGTGCCATATTAAGGACCATCTTCAGCCAGAAAAAAAGGTACACATTTTTAATTCAGTCTTGTGATGTCAAAAATGTCCATTGTGATTTAATTATTAAAGATCGTTTTACTGTTATTAAGTCTCGTTTTTTATACTGTAGCTGGAAACTATGACACAAGTGTTCAGAAGTCCCTTGACGACCCATGTGTTAAACACGACCCAGGGAGCCCCTGCAGCTAACATGGCCCTGAGTCTGTACAGACTAGAGGGGCCTCCCGATCTACAGGATTGGAGACCACTGACCTGTGGGTAGGTCATTCACCTGCTGAATAATGTTCTTTATCCTATAACATTAAGTCAAAGCATTGCAGTTCAACAGTTATTTCCAACCTGTATTTTTACTTTGAATTTGGTGACTGTATTAATTGATTTGTTCTTTAAATGACCATAGATTATTCATAGTTTTTTTTCTCTGCTAACTGCTGATGGTTACTGTAATTGTATGTCAATGGAGATATGGAATGTGCACTATGTTTTTTTTTTTTTAAGAAAATATCATGAATGCCAGCATATTTGAATGTTTGAATTTGTGTATTATCTGAGTTTATTGTTGTGTGCAGTAGACAGAACTTCATCCCAACAGTAATGCACTAAAGCTGGACTTTCGCATTTCTAATTCAGGATCACCAATTCTGATGGCAGATGTCCAGACCTAGTGCGTCCTGAAACTTTCACTGCTGGGACGTATAAGATGCGTTTTGAAACTGGAGATTACTGGAACAAACTTGGAGAGATTAGCTTCTACCCATATGTGGAGGTAAATGTATTTTATTTTTTATTTTGATAGGCAAAGGTCAGGGTACAGGAATGTGTCAATACCCAGATACAACTAAACTTTGATTAAACGCTACCAATATACACTACTATCATGTACTGCGACAGTTGAAAAAGGCAGAACTATTAGATGTTCTTATTTTGTGACTGCAAAGATGGTACCATATTTAATACATGATTCCTGAACTTGACAGCTTTTAATTGAAAGTGAGGTTATTAGGTACTATATTGAAGTATGACATGTTTATACAAAATGTTTAAAGCTAGGCTGATGGTTAAGAAGCCAACGTTTATAACACTGCTGTGTCTGTTTGTTGCAGATTGCTTTTAATATAATAGACCCTTCTCAGAAGTACCACATCCCTCTGATCCTCAGCCAGTTCTCCTACAGCACATACAGAGGCAGTTAGTGCTGAACCCTGGGGGAACGCATGGCACAGGTGCTGAAGCAGAAGTCGACCAGGGCAGAGCCCCCCGGAATTCAGACAGTATGGAACCTACTGACAGACTAAGCTTGCAGTTTGATTGGGCAATCCTCTACAGTGCTGCATTTCTGACATCCTACTATATACAGTACAGCACACATTCATTACCTGACAGATTTGTATTGTAATACGAATAAATGTGTTTGGCCCTGATAATTTATGTGGTCATTCTGAATGTCTTTATTCAACTATTTATTTGTTTATTTATTTTTTAATTCACATTCATATGGCCTGTGAGGTGCTTTAATAGCTTCACCATCTATTGCTCCTGTGTATTGCTATCGGTAGAAACAAATGTAATTGACACTTATTACCAGCAGGTGTCACTGTTTAGTGAACTAAAGTCACATTTTGAAAGGAATAACAGAAACTACTCAGAAAAAAAAGAGATTCAACATATGTGTCCCACAAATAACCTGATCTGGTTATCCAAATTGTCAGTTTCCTCGTCATGATATATGAGTCATTCTCAAATGTATTTTAAGAAGAACCCGTCTGAACAACAAGCGCTCAATTCCTTGTGTACCTGAAGGGGTTAAAACCAGTTTTGTAATGGATTTACTTTGCTGGTGAGCCGCTAAGAGTTGAGAATTGGATCACATTTATTACCTACACACACATGGGACACCATCGTCAATGCAAGAACTCTATCTCCCAGCAACCTTTGCAACTCCTTTCGAGCTGCAGTGTCACCTATCAGTCCCGTAATCAGCTGTCAGAAAATCATGCTGAAAAAGCAAGGGACACACAATGATATATATATATATATATATATATATATATATATATATATATATATATATATATATATACATATCACTGACACCGCCAGCTTATCGTGGATTTAATTTATCTTTGGGAACTTCTGTTCACAAAAAGGGCTTGTGATCATAGAGATTGTTTTCGATTGGTTTTCCCTTGGCTTCATGTTACCGATATATTTCGGATTTCAGTTAACGACTCCGAGAGGTGGGTCTTGTTTCAATTTTACTCCGCTTGACGTTAGTGACTGAAGTTTGATTTGTCTGTTTGTCGGGATACAATAATGGCTGATGAAGAATTGGAGACTCTCAGGCGGCAACGACTGTCCGAGCTACAGGCTAAACATGGGGTAAGACAAAACAAGAGAAAGATAAACGCGCTCCCATTTTCTTTATGTAGGAACATTGAATTCATTCATACAGGAATGGTGTGCACTGAGGCCTAAAGCAGCTAAACCACGCGTTATCACATACACATACACAGAACAGATATATATAATTAAACATTTCTTAGGCGATATTCTCATATATGTAATTAGAGACATTACATTACACAGATTAAGACACAGACACATTCCCGACTTGTTGTCATAGACTGAAGAACCATAAATGGGCGGACAGAATGACAGTCAAAATTTTGTGATGTCTATCTGTTAAGTTTATCCGTCAAAACAATTATTCTGCTTCGACACTGCCACTTAAAGACTGAAACGTACAGGTTAGAAACTAGAAAATAATAATAATAATAATAATAATAATAATAATAATAATAATAATAAAAACACTGGGGGATAACAAGCTTAAAAACAGTCACAGCAATCTCTTCGAGGTGTTAATGCCACTGAGCTGCATGCATACCGCGCCTCTGTTCCAGCATTGTACAGCTGGATAAAGAGTGAGTAGGGTGGTGGGACAGCCAGCAAACCTCCAGAGCCTGTGTATTCAACATAGGCATGTGATGCCAAATCCACAGATTTTACATATGATAGCATTATGTAAATGATGCATATTGTAGCTGTATATTTTTAGTTGGCCTGTATGGGATTATGGATGTTGAGAGATTATATATAATTTCATAAACAAAAGATTTAGCATTTGCATCTTGTAATTGACCCTACAGTACCACTGAATGAATCATTTTGAATTCTAAGCATGTTTATTCACAACCTCAATTTAATTGCAGATGCATTGGTAGGTTAACCAGCATTGAAGATTTCAGGCAGTAATTACTCTAGGTTGGTTCTAATGTGTAACATTTCAGCTACTGTTTATGTAAGGCTACAATATAGGCCTAAAGGAGGTAGTGTGGTCCAAATCCCACTGCTCTCACCAAGTCGCTTAACCTCCTTGTGCTCCATCCTGCGGATGAGATGTTAAATCAGTGTCCTGTTGTAAGTGACTCTGCATATAATGCACAGTTTAGTCTACCTCTGTAAAGCGCTTTGTGATGGTGGTCCCTTATGAAAGGCATTATATAAAAATAAAGATATTTGTATTATTATAAGTAGGACATCTGTTTATAATGTTATATTACTATGGCCTAAAACATGTGTACATAACACCCAGTGTCATTATTAATGTTATTTAGAAGACCCTTCATTTTCTAGTCTTTGTTCACACCTGGGTACTGAATGGCTCAAACTGTCCTGTTTCAGGTAATGTTCCAAATGGACAAGGTGTGAAATAATGGATTGGGTTTTTGAATGATCCTTTAAAAACTTTAGCATGTACAGTGAAGTTATATGCAAACTGTCAGCTTGGCTGCTACATGTGACTTTGAAGTATAAGACAGTTAAGCTGTTAAAAGTGTACAATAGAAATATAAAATAATTCAAGAAGCTAGCAACCATTAACACATGTTAAAGTAGTGATTGGTAACTTCCCCTGTCAAGCATCTATCTAGTAGTTAGCAATTGTGCTGGCTTCACACGCTTTGTGGCATAATATAGAAGCCAGTGTGTTGGAAAGAGGCAGGGGGTATCAAAAGATGAAGCTGAAGTCAAAATGCTGTACCTGTATATTGCCTAAAGAAAAATGTAGATTCATTGTTGATATAACATGCGTACTCCAAACTTTAGCTGCTTTTTCAAACAGATAGGATTCTATAACATATGTGGGGAAAATGCATTTTCTTCATTAAAACCCGGACGCTTCAGGCAGCAGTGCAGTTGGCAGGATTTCTGAGTTCCCATGACCCAGCTGATTGTGAAATGGCATTTGACTTGACTGAATTGAAATCAAGTAGACAGATGTTTTGTCTGTTGCCTTCATAGGTTTTGGATATTGCCTATTATCAGTTCGTTATAGCTTTACCCTGTAAGTGGATTCCTGAATGTGTGTGTGTAGTAGCTATTTTATGTCCAGCTATGCTTATGAAAGTGCTGATGTCTGCTTATATTGACAACACTGGTAGAAGGGTCAGGGGTGGAACCTGTGTACTGACTGCTCCCTGGCTCTTTTTCATTGGAACTAGGGTTATTTGCTAATAATCTCTCGCTATATGACTGCAGAGGGTTATTTTGTCTGTTGTGTTATGCCTCTATGTAAGTGATTAGAGCTATACTGCAGTATGCCTTGTATACGCAGCATCAGCTAGGTTAACCTAAGCAAGTAACAATCTTCCTTCTTGTATTTAGGATACACCCCAGGATCAGCATTCTCAGCAAGAGGCGAAACGGAGGTAATAGTTGAATTTATTGTGTGTCTTTTTTTCAAAATGTATTTTTCAGTCTGCTAATTCAATGCTCTGTGCACCCGGGAAGTTCAGTGTAACATTTACTCACACCTAGTGACAGCTTCCTGGTGCAAGTCATATTAGTGCTGAGGTTACGGTAAACATCTGGAAAACAACCTCACCGATCAGACTCCTTGTGAGGGAAGCAGCATGCTGCACTTGCTGACGGGAGTCATTTGAAGATGTGCTAATGCAGTGGTGCGCAAACTTCTTAAATGCTCCCCCTTTTTACCATACATTTAGTTGCCCCCCCCCCCCCCCCCCAGGTGTTTTTTTTTTTCCCAGATTTCATGTAAATCGTGTATTTTGTCCTAGATTTAACTACAGAAACCAGATTTAGCTAAATACATAAGTGTATAACAAGTTCAGCATTTAAAGTCAGTCTTTAAAGGCATTATAAAGAACATATTTGGCGACTTTAATAATTTAATTCTCATTGGTGTCCTTTTTTTTTCCTGTGGTAATCTCTGCGTGAGTGACAGTCTGACAGTCTCTACCTTTTACCTTATTTCTGATTGGTCCATTGCGACGAGAATAGAAGTAAAACAAATATTTCGCTTGCAGTGTGCATTGCTCCATTTTAAATCAGTAGTTTGAATTATTTTTTATTCGCTCTCCCGCTTTCTTCTTGTCCGGTGTGCATACCCCTTTAACATGCAAGCCCACTCCCATTGATGCGTTTAATTTGCCATTGTATGCTCCAGAGCTGCGCTTGCATTCCGACTTTTAAGAACGACTTTAACATTTATTTATTTAGCTAAAACTGGACTTGGTTAAATCTAGGAACAAGTATGTGATTTACATTAAATCCATGGGAAAAGGAAAAAAAAAACACTTGTCGCCCATACATGGAAGCTGCCATTTCGGCACTGTTCCCTGCAGTTTCACTGACACACTCGCCACTTTAAATATAATTTCCCCGGTTCTACAAGTCCTAGAGTAATCATCAATGGCTCATTTGAATGGTAAGAACTTGCAAAATTAGCTGTCATTTATGTATTTATTTAGAATGTTCTATCCTTTAAAAATATGTTTTGCAGCACTGCCTCTAGTCATAGTCGCACCCCCCTTACTGACTCTCTGTGCACCACTGTGCTAATATACTATAGCAAGCCTGCTATTTTTGCTTACAGCAGCATGAGAGAATCAAATATTACTGAAACGGTCATACACAGTATTTTTTTTATTTGTTCTGTGGGTAGAAAATAGAGCATTGTCTGTTACTGACACATTTTATTTTATTTACAGAGATGCTGACATGAGAAACAGTATTCTGGCTCAAGTTCTTGATCAGTCTGCCCGTGGTAGATGTAAGTATACAGTTTAATTGTTGTCTTTCTAAACATTTACAGCACAGGCTACAGTTTTTCATTCATGTCCTTCCACTACCACTTTATTTAAAGCCAAAAGTATTCTCCCAAAAGTTCTGTTCTAAAGGAATATTGCAGCAAAAGCAGTGTTCATACCCCCTTCCTTTTTGGGTGTATATTGAGTAGTTCTGAGTACCATTCATCTTTTGTTCTGTGTAACTCACTGCCATGTTGCTTGTTTTTAATATTGGGACTTTTCAACTCTGCTGGCTCCACCTGCTCTGTGCTATAGTCAGTGGAGCTGGTCGAGTTCAAAGGTCACAAGACTTGTAAATACACATTTGTAACTCTGAGGCAGAGCTATGACTCGTCTTCGAGCTCTCTTTATTTCAAATGTTTTTTTGGATTCCCTTCTAGTGAGTAACTTGGCACTTGTGAAGCCAGATAAAGCCAAAGCCGTGGAGAATTACCTCATACAGATGGCAAGATGCGGACAGCTTGGAGGAAAAGTAAGGACCGGTCTTGCTTTGAACTTGGTGCCATTCCAACCGTTTACACCACTTCAGGGTTTATCCCATAAAGAACAAAAAACTGCACCACCTAGTTCCTAGTTTTGTGCCACTATTCAGCCAAACTTAACTTTCATAGCTGAAAAGGTAGTTTCAGACTTGATTGCTTTATATGGGGAAAGAATTGCATCTTCATACGAGGTCATAATGCATTTGAGTCTTCCATAGGTATATTTTAAATTAATCCATCCCCATATGAGGTTCACATGCATGAAAGGGTTAAACATGGAGCACTCCTGGAATGTGGAAAAATGGCAAACTGTTAGGATGTGTGACATAACTCATGCTTAGTTATTTTAGAAATACAACCCAATTATTATGTGTGAGATTATGATTTGCATTGTACTTGTGTATGTTCTGGGGAAAATGTATTAAAACGGTGATACATCTGAAAATTGTATTTGAATGATTTATTGAATACAGTGTGACTATTTTTTAATCGAACCATAGCAACTACAAATGTAAATCTAGAGAAACAAAAAAGCCCACGATTATGTGTTTGTACTGCCATAAAGCTGCGCATTCTTTGAGGTACAGTTTAAATGTTTAGGCTAGGATGTGTTGGCAGAGTAAGGCTATATATTGGGAACTGCTCGAAGGCAATATATTAAAGTGTTAGGCCATTATTTCTTACAGTATTTGTGGTTTTCACACCTCTCTGAATAATTGTTTGAAGCATTGCATTTTGCTGACATCCTTTTTTTTTTTTTTTTTTAAGATTTCAGAACCAGGGTTGATAGAAATTCTTGAAAAGGTCAGCCAGCAGACGGAGAAGAAGACAACAGTCAAGGTAAGAGTGAATGAACTGATCACTCAGCTCAGTGCTTCAGTGCTTTTTCATACATCTGGAAAACTGCCAAGTCAGATGTCACAAAACATTATTTAATTGTTGAGAGTACGATTCTGGGACTATATGCAGTGGCTGTCCTTCCTGTCTGTATGTCACATGTTCCATTTTTGCATTCTTATTCATTCTTATTCTGTACATGCATTTCCAGCCGTGGCGGGGGATGTATACTACTGTATGTTGTTGAAAGAAAGCGTCACTTTCAAGTCAAATATAAAAGTAATGCATTAGTAAATTTAAACTACACTTAATGTAATCATTTTATGTATTTTTTCTTACTGATCTCAATCAGAAGATTTCTTTTGAAGCAAGTGAATTCCCAAGGCTGTAACAGGTGTTACAGTAATGTGTGCTTTGTTTGTTTTTCTCTTTTCAGTTTAACAGGCGAAGAGTTCTGGATTCTGACGAGGAGGGCGATGATTAAAGTTACATTTGGTAACTGCTCAGACGGATGGTTGAAAGTGTCAGAGAAGGCTGGTGGATGACTGAAGCTTTTGTATTCTGTTGGCAATTCTGCATGCGGAGTGTGCTCCAGGGGCCAGTGGCCCTGTCCATTTCCTCGGAGTTGGAACTTTGTTAACTTTCCTTTTCATGGCGATTGACCCTTTGCCATAAATAAAATGCAATAGTTGTTGGTGCTGCAGCTGTGTTTTTAGAGACTGCTAAATAAATACAGCAGCCAATTTTAAAAGTCCCTTTGTTTGTTTTTAAAAACAAAATTGCTATTTAATATATATACTTTAATTATAATTAAGGATACACTGCACTAGATTCTTCACCCCAAGCTGACTGCAAGATAATGGGTGTGTGCTTATGAAAAGTCTAAACTGTGGTCTAAAAGTGATCTTAAAATCCTGGTGATTTTTGCTTTAAATTGGGAAATACAAAAGGGGGTTATACAGCACTTCACAGGGGGAAAAACAGCATTACAGAATGTGCTACTGGACAGGTTGCTGACTCTGTCACTAACAACACTAACCAACTTGATAGAACTACAGCAACCAAACTTAGAACATACATCTAGAAGACTGCAAATAGATTGTGAATAAACTTTGACATTCTTTAATGTGAGTAACAGTCTGGGGATACAAAAAAGGTGCTTGTCAGTCATTTCCGACGTAGAGATGCATCTTTACTTGTATATGCAGCTATACAAGAATCTAGGGATAAATGAGCCTCCAGTGGATTTTCATTTTTTAACCTCTGCACTGAACCCATTGTTTTTTGTTCCCCCACAACTCTAAAAAACAGAATTCCCAACACAGTCTTTGCATGACAGATGGAATAACATGGATGGTCTAGTTGGGGTTGAGGGGTGGCTGTCCTGGCAGTAAGTGCCATTGTCCCTCACATATCATAAGCATGAGCTTTCAAACTGGGAGCATGTGCAGGCATGTGACACAAGAGGGCAGTCAAGGGGTGATGTTTGGATATTTAGTTGCTGTCGATATAAATTCTGAGCAAGTTGCTTTGTTTATCCTTGTGGCTAGCGTTTTGTATCACTCGCTGTTAGCAATCAGTCAGTTTTGCAATACTTGAGCTCTGTTCACGAATCATTAGCTAATGAGTTGTGTCAAAGTGTTTTATGAATAAAATAAAGTTAGCTATTTATGAAACTTACTGTTAATGAAACCATCAATAGGACAAAAGTTTCAGATGAGTAAATCAGCTACTTCTGTCAAACTTGTGTGTTCACTTTTTTCTCTGAATACATTTCAAGTAACGGTTGAATATGCCTCCCATCAACAATGAGTGTTCGGAAACTTTTTTTTTTTTTAAACTTTGGCGTAAGACATGACACTACGTTCAGGTGGTTGTTGTCCTAATTGATTACAGTTTACCTGTTTGTTTATTTCTCAGTAATGCTGTGTTTTCTTTTGCAGTGATCTAGGGCATGTTAAATTGTTAAGTTGAAGCTGAAAAATGTTCATCCTAGAGCATTCAAAACAGGTTAGTGCTGTGGTCAGCATGATGCATGTACTGTACAGATGTTGGTGTTGGATGAGCCAAATAAAACACAAACTAGAGTTTCTGTTGGTTTGCACTACAATCGGAATGTGTAAGTACACCTTTTTTCTTGTAGTGTACAAAACTATCAGGACATCACAATACAGACAGATGGTTTAAATAGCACATTAATCCAGGAGTTGCGTATTAATCGTACCAGGTGTTTCATAGTACTTTTAATTGGTTATGTGTCGACCACATAAAAAAAAAACATACCATGTGTGGCCTATTGCTGCATTCTAAGCACTGAATTAAGAAAAAAATGATATACATTATATAACTCTCTGTAAAAGTGCTTCCTATAGTAGCTTCTGTTTTAAACATACTCTTGATTCAATATATGGCCTCTCATCCTACTCATACACAGCCATGGTTAGTTTTTAAACAATTGCAAAAGGATACAAAAGCAAAATGATCATTGTACATTTTCATTTAATTATATCCATTTTAACAATTTGGCACAAATGAAATAAGGCACATTCACTGCATTAGAACAATTAGTTTCCCCCAAAAGAAAATAAAAAAGACAATAAACATCTAAGCAGAAGTGTAAAAAAAAATGTGTGTGTGTGTGTATATATATATATATATATATATATATATATATAGACACACACACACACACACACACACAGAATCAAAGTAAGCTGATAAGTATTTTTCATAGTGAAAGGGCGGGACACAAAACAATATCAAACTGCAGCTCTTAATCCAGTAATCCAAGTGTATAATTCGCAGAATGCTGTGCATTCAGTACACCCGTAACATTGTGAAGGGACTAGCCTTTTCACTATCTAAGCAGGGGCGTCTCATCACTTTCCTGTGTCGGCCAATGTGCTACACTGGCACCGAAGCTGGAAGCAGGACTGAAAATGAGGTACAAACTATTCTTGTTAAAAATGTTAAATCCAATTTGGATCTCGGAAGTCACTGCAAGCTTTTGAGATCCCAGAATTCAGATACGACAGGAGCAGTTAAAATAAAGCCTTTACTTTGAAGGTGTTGCGTTAGAAGACATTCTTTTCAAAACACTTGAACTACTGGGGCCTCCATTCACAAGGACTGTTAAAGACCTGTTTGATTAATTACATTTGCAATTTATAAAACTTTGAGTAAGAAGTTTTGTTTTTTTAAATCATTTCAAAATCATCCTTTCACCTAATTTTAAGAATTGTACTGCGAATATGGGATCCAATCTGTTCTTTTTATTTTTAAATCTACAGGATTCCACAGAGTAGCCTTGTAAAATCTGAGATGCAACTAAATAGATTGGGTGACTATGTTAATGCTTATAGATGAGCATTTTTAATATGCCACATGAAAATAAACATAAGTGTCTATAACATGCTTTTGTTTAAAGATAGAATTGTGACAACATTTGTAATAACTGAATAAAAAGGAAAACTTTGTACATTTTAGCCCAATAAATTCAAATTATTTTCTTTTTTCTCTTTTACATAGTGGCACCAATCCTATTGCTGGTACAGGAAGCAATGGGCAGAAAGATTATCAGGATCCCACACTAGGATATGCACGTCCTTTTGCGGAGGCTTGATATTAAAATGAAGAAGTGCTTTGAGTTGTACACAATTTACATATTCTTTAATGATAAAAAAAAATGCAATTTAAATACCTTTTTATTATAACTTACTTAACGACTTCTTTATACAAGACACATACAACCATACTGACTATATGAGTTGGTTTTGATTAATTAAATACAATGTGGTATTCAACCTAACCTTTTCAAGACTTTGGTTAAATTATTATCAAAACTTTCAACACTGCAGAAAAATAACTCCACTCACCAGCACACCACAACCTCTCTGAAGGTATACATCATTTTTTGTATGATCTATTTTCATATAGACACTTCATTTAATAAAGGTGACAGATACTGAAATATGACATCCAACATGTATTTTCATGGTCAACAAAATATATATTTGGTATACTAAAGAAAACGTTGCACATCTTGCTTTCAGGTAGTGCTTCTGGGTCAAACATGCCCGTCATTAGGGCAAACACCCAGTCGATTAATGACAGGAATAAAGTATTTAAAAAAAGAGGTGAAACGCTCCAAGTGAAACAACCAAGGATGCGAAAACAACTTCCTTTAGCCTAGTATATTACCAGATCTTACTTATTTTTTAATGAAAATACTAGCTTCCAGAGCACAACTTTCTTTCAAAACTGACATGACGTGGAGACCTGAATTGTGCAACACTCATTTATAGAATTATTGTGGTGGCTACAGCAACTTTAAGCATTGTGATTAGGCTCATGAAATTGACACTTCTAAATTACCTGTTGAAAATTCGCCATCTAGACCTTGACTTTAAAAGGTAGTTTGCTTGCTGGGTCCGATGCAATGGCGTTCCCGTGGTTTAGTGGCCTGTCCCTTGGAGATCTGCTGCCTGCTCTGTATTAGAGTCTTGCTGAGAGGCAAGGCTCGCAAGGGACGATGACGATTGCTCCTCACTGGAGTCTTCTTCAGAAAAGCTCCCTGGCTCGCTTTTCAGAGTTAGTTCTTTCATTTCCCGTGGCCTTATATCAGCACAGTTCATTCTCTGGTTTGTATTGTGTGTGTGGTCGCACGTGTTTGCGTGCCCGTTGACTTTACGTGAGGGGTCAAAGAACTCTTCCGGCTCCATGCAGTTTCCCCCTGCGTGGTCAGGTATGCGCTCCTCAGTGACCGTGTGGCTGCGACACAGGGTTTTAGTCCGAGCGCTGACAACCTTAGTATTTTGTGTCACTTCCCCTTCAGTGGTCGCTGTAAAGGGCTGATCTATAGTCTCGGCACGTCTCAGCTTGGTTTTGTCAGACTTCTTTATTGGCAACTATATGAATAAATTGTGAGCCATTGTAAATGCAAAGACATGCAATGAATATACAATTAAACAATCAGAAGTTTTGACTCCTATTGCATAGCAGCTTCATCATTCCTGGTTTTACTGTAAGCTGGATGCCTCTCAGTCTGTGACTAAACTGATCATAAAACCTAGTAGAACATGACATTATACTTGTCTAAAATAGGCATCAAGGAAATTAATGGATTGTAAAAAGCAGATTTGATACATATTCACTGCATCTTTACATACAAAAATAAAATTTGAGCTGTCACTATCATGAAAAGGTATATCACTGTCACATGTCAACAGTATGTACATGTGAAAAATGTGCTGTATGTGTGTCCCTCTAAAATATTCTTATACTCTATAACTTGTGCTGGCATGTTTCCCCATAATATAGTTACAAATCAATATGTAAGTGTGACTTTGTAACGCTTCCACTCAGTTATATCAAGTTAACCTATATTGGTGGTAAACTAATAATATTTGGACAAAACTGCACTTGTGGGCTGGATTGCTCATTACAATACTGTACTTTGAACAGATTTGAATATGGGATGGTTATCTATTCAGGGACAGCAAGATATTTATAAAAATTAGTGTCTCTCAGGTGTCAGTGCTGTTAAAAAGTACATTTGCAGCATGTGGAATAGGTTAATAAAGCATCTAAATACTGCTAGTGTTCACAGAGATAATTAAAATAGGTACCATTATATGGGTTATTAAAATCTAGCAAAGGAACATGAGTCAAGTGTATCACTGTCCCCAGTAATCTGTAAAATACCAGGAAGGCTGCTATTATAAGGATTCCCACACCATTGGTATTCAGATCTGCCACCTTATGTCAGTTGAACTAGATTTCTCCCAAATGGATGCATGGTTCTCATTATCCAAATGCATGAGAAAATGTAAGTGTGCCGCTATTGTTCTGAGGTAGTTATGAATCCCAGTGATGAACACGAATAAGAGGACAACCCCAAGCTATCTTATATACAAGACAAATCCACCCTACCTGATGAAGCAGGGCGGTGTCGAAGCTGGGAACACGTTTTTCTCTTGTGATTGCTTTCCTTAAATGTGTTCTGAAATAAAAGGACATCATGTGATCAAATCCAATAAGAAAGAAACAGACTCAAAGCTGCAGGTAGCTGGTGTCAAACTGTCAATATATACTTCTACTACATGATTATACAACCCATTTGATTTGAAACAAAGCATGCCAGAACAGAGTTTGAAGGTGTAATATACAGCATAACCACCTACTGTGCAAGTAGCAAGTTTCAAGGGAGAACGACAGCAAGAGTTAAAACTATTAAGAAATACCTAAAGCTACTCAATTGAAGACAGCAAGAAAGACTTCTAAAACGTTTGTCATTGAATTTATTAAGTTTCTTTTAGTATTTCTAAATTTAGCATTATTGAGTCTTTAATAATTATACATGATAAAACATGCTAAATGTTTCTAATAGCTTTTTCTGAATATAGTTTTAATCTATAATTATGTAGTTGAATTTATGGATCAAGCTATATGTAGCTTTTGGGCAGGTACACAAACCGGGGCAAAGACTGTGGTTTCTAATGCAGTAGAAAGCAAAGTGGACTAAGCTGTGGTAACCAAGAAATAGGACTGTACTACGTCTTTTTACCTGTATCTTGACCGTGTGACTGCAGTTCCTCATTTTGGCTTAGGGTGGCACTACAGAATTAAAGGACTATAATCTACAAACTGCAGCAAGTCTACATGAAACGTCTGTTAAAAATTGATCACATACGGGTTTCTGTAAATACTGTAGATTACCCATTAATTGACTGGACAAGTCTTCTGCTGGGGTCGTCAAGGGCTTTAAATTGCTTTCCAGAAGCTGGAGCTGAAACATACAAAGCAACTTGAAATTAGATTTGCACTGTGAAAAAAATATGTTCTAACCCAACACTGATCAGTTACTTTATCGAGTCTACAGTTGAAGTAATTGTAGCTAACTAAATCATTTCATACATCTTACCTATTTCGCACAAGCATTATTTAAATAGGTCTCAAATGTCAGTTTTGAAAGATATGTGTTATAGCAAACACACATTTTCATTTTAAAAAGGATTTCCAGTACTATTTTGGTTAAAGAAACATCTCTGTTTCTATGCCTTATTCTCGGGTTATCTGTTTGCATATTCGCTTCTTGAGTCATTTCAGCTCAGCAGTGTCTTCTGGGTCAAAGCATGTCAGTAAATAGGGGATGTAGCTGATTGGTTAATGGACAATAAAGAAGCTACTGAAGAGATGGGAACAATTTCACCCTCCAGGTGAAATGACAAAGCAAATGCAACACTAACTGAAAGCACGGCTTGCAAACAGAGAGGACAGTACCACATATCGTAGTATATAGCTCATAGTACCATATATCATAGTATATAAATCATAGTACCATATATCATAGTATATAGTTTATAGTACCATGTATCATATTTTTAAATACCACACTGGATATTTGAGAATCATGTAATGCAGGGAATTAAACAACATGTAAGTTATGGAATTATTTTGTTAGCAACGGTCACTTAAGGTTTGTCAAGCAGCTCCAAGCAAAAGATTTAAAATAGATTTTTGAATGTTTTTATATATTTAATGTCCATTTTTTAGCTGATGCTTTAAACAAAACATGAGGAATATGAACAACCCCTGTTAAATTGTATTAAAATGTGTTTCTTTTTCTCATAATGTCATTCCATGAAAGCGCTACCGATTAACCGAGAAATAAAAACGTGACAGGCACAGATACTGTAGGAGAGAACAACATTTCACAATAAAATGCCATGTTTTGAAGTTCTAAAACACCAAAGAATGACACTGCACCACATTTTTGTATCCATAATTAACCTGATAAGTACTGTAGTCAAAGTAAAAATAACCGCCCCTTGTAAATTAGGCTTCTGTCTGAATGGATTAAATACATTATAAAAGAGATCATCATGAAGCGACAGCCACCACTTACATTTCTGTACTTTCACAGGTATTTCTTTTGCAGGTGTTTTGAGTGTCTGTGTGCCATCAACTACTGTGCACCCCGCAGCTTTCTGCAGAATCTTAAGAATCGCAGTGTTCTGCAAGGGATACAAAGCAGCAATGAGAAAAGCAATACTAAATATTGTAAATGTAACTATATATATATATTATATATATATATATATCTATATATATATATATATATATATATAGAATTCTATAAGAAGCAGTACAAAGTTTCCAGTCAATTTTGCAGCCATTTTGGACCTCCAGTCGTTACCCATTGAACACAGGAGCCTGCTCTTGTGTGGAGCTTGTCCCTGGAACTTCAGGGCTGCCACTAGACAGGTCATTTAGAGTTGCTGTGTGTAGTTTTAGAAAGGACAGACGTTGCTCAGGTCGTGAAAGCAAAACCCTGCCTAAAGCAGCCAGAAATGTTCAGTCCAATGCTATATACACAGTTTTACACACACAAAAAAAAACAGATCTGTGATAAAATTTTTACAAAAAAATGTAAGCATGCTCCGACAACATAGGCCAACCTCAGTTGGGTAATAAAAGTTTGGTTATAGATCAATATCATGAAGAACGTTCACCACAGAAAGCACGCAGCTCAAGAGCTGTAATTCCCCTTCAAGAACAATTACTTCATGGAAAGAAGAAAGTTTCACACACTTCAGAGCATGTTGTGCGTGGGGCTAGCAGCCCCCTCATTTTGACAGCTCACTCACCCTACCCACACAATTCCTGCCAGCTATTACAAAATAGTGGTCCTGGCAACCACCCACACAAGAGCTCAAAGACAAGTAAAGCAGCAAACTGAATATTAAGAGACCCGCTCCTCTTGCAATCAAGCCTATGCTAATGCTGGTTCATTCAAATGAAAACCCTACAGACTTGTGTGAGACCAATTACTGGTTGATTAACTCCCATAATAAATCTGAGCACGTCAGAGAAGATATAGCACAGGGGTGATAGCTCATATTGCTGCCACCTTAATAAGTTAGTTCTAAAGAACTCACCAAACACACACAGGGCTGAGTGCAGGCCAAGTGGTTTAGCCCACCTCTGTATTACGATGTTACAAAAAGCTTTAAGTAAAGCACTGTTTTCCGTGTCCTCACTTAAAATAGGATTATCTAGCCTTCTAATACATTAGTCCTGTCTTTAATATGGATAAAAGCTGTATTCTTTGAATGGCTGAAGCAACAGAATCAGACACCAAAAGATCATAAAACACAAAAGGTGAGTCACAGCAGAAATGCAATTCAGTATTCCCCACACAACAGAGCAAAGAGCAATTTGTAATCAACAACAGAAGCTACAATTTGGAGGTTTCAAGTGAGTGATTTTGCATGCCAGGATCTGAACTAAATCATGTTAACACCAAGTTTCATGACAATTGGATAAGCCATTATTCAGATATATGCAAAAATGTTTGAAGTGTGAAATGTGGACTAATGACCGCCTCCACTATATCCCCTTCACATGGGATTTTATCCCGGCAGGGGAGAATAAAATCAAGTTAGTAAAGAAAATTTAAAAATGATATTATGGTTTCGATGTAATAATAAATAAATTAGGTGTTAGGAGGATGTGTTTTATGTAGAATTTAAAATTTAGAAATAAATAAATAAATACATACATAAATAAAAGAATATTAAAACTAAGACTTTTTAAACCTGGCTCTTGAAGGCCGATGCACCAGCACACAACAAACCATTTCACCCCCAGTAGATTCAAGCCTCTGCGAGGGTGCTTCATCATTGTACAGAACTGTAGTTGAGAACAAACATGCGCCAGTCTGTTACCCCCACACCTGGTTGAATGGATTGTATAGAGTGTTAAAGGCTTACCCTGCCAGACATCTCCTCAGCACAGTCTAGTGGAGTGCGCTGCCGCTTGTTCATCACCTGCAGCGATGCCCCACGCTGCAGCAGCAGCTCCACCAGGGGGCGGTGGCTTCCCTTCACTGCCTCGTGCAGAGCTGTGCTCCCCTGACTGTTGGCAACATTCAACGACGCTCCACTCTGAAGAGAACATAGCCCAATCAAACAGAGAGGACGAGATCCAAAACCACTGTTGAATAATCTCAATGCACTTCATTTAGATACTGCACAGCTCTCAGATCCCCTAAACAGAAGCTTTCTAATGAGAGAGCATTCCTAATGTGGCTAAGGAAGGAGATACACAGACCTGGGGCATACAGATATTTTAGGGCTTGTTCAGGTATGAAGCTGTAAAAGATGACGCTCTAATGGTGTCAAAAACAAAAGAACACTACCTCCAGCAACACCATGGCTGTCTCCAGGTGTCCCCTCAAGCACGCATGAATCAAGGGTGTATTTCCAAAATGGTCCTTCTTGTTTAATTTAGCGTTGCATTCAAGTAAGGATGTCACCACCTATTGAAAAACAAACATGTGATTACTTATTGAAATAGCTGTTTGCACCAAGGTTGCAGCAATACAAAATACACATAATATAGATTAATGAAACATGCATTTATCTAAACGAAGCACACCAAATTGTTACGATTGAACAGACAAAGTAAAACAATGCATTAGAGTACATGGGGTTTGTTCTTTATCAAGCCTTTAAAAATTGTTCAGAATATTATTAAAACTCTCACCACTATGTAAAAAGCAGTACATTATCTGTTAGTGATGCTGGTTAATTTACATGATAAAAAAGTGAGGCTATGAAACACCCAGAGTCATTTGCGGGCTGGACAGAAAAACTGTTGAAATGTCAATAAAAGCCATTTAAGGTTCATTTCCATAAGCTCCATGAATTTGCACCCATTTCTTATGATTGGCTAAAACAGTGGCTACAAAAGAGATGTAAACATTTACAGGCTTCTAAATGCATCCAAGCTGTTCCTTACAAGCTTCATAACTTTAAAAAGGGTTTATGCATCTTTCAGAATACACATATTTAGCAAGGCCCTCATCAGCAACTGTGTCAGTACGGAGGTATGGCAGTCTGTATTTTCTAGACTGTACTACTGGGAAAGTACCCACCTGCAGGTGGCTGTTCTGGCAGGCCAGGTGCAGTGGTGTGGCACTCTGAGAGTTCTGAGCGTTGATGTTGGCTCCATTCCCAATGAGGAAGGAGACCAAGGGAGCGTGTCCATGAAGAGCAGCCACATGCAGGGGAGTGAAGCCGTCCTGGTTACTGATGTTCACTCCCAGACCGCTCACCCGCACACTTGCCAGCTTCTGGACAAACAGGGGAGGACAGGAACTCACACTACAGTGGCACCAACGATTATTAGCATGACAAGTATCCTATGTTGTAAAAGCCATAGCTTTATCTGGTAAATGGAAATGGTGTAAAAGTTTTAGCTAAACTAGTTTTGGGGTTCTCCAAGCCATGTGTATTGCATTAAATGAGTTGTTATATTTATATTTTTCCATAGTAATTACATCTAACACGATACATTTTCTACGGCATGCACATCCAATCACTATACTTCTCAGATGTGCAGTTTTGAAAGAAACACATGTATTACTTTAATTGTGATGTGCTTGAAACTATTATACCATAAGAAACCAACCGTACATATTAACTTATAAATCATGTTTTAACACAAAACATAGTTAATTCTGTTATCCATGTCTTGAGATTTTTTTTGTCAGAGTCTACCATGCGAGATTTAAGGCAACATAAGAAATATGGAATTTCAATTTACTATGACAAGCTTTATGATGGTTTATAATATGGGAAAGTAATACAGCATCTACTGTTACGCATGGTACTACTGCACTAACAGTGAATGAGACTGAATCAAGAATCTAAAATAAACACCCACCTTCTGAGCGGGTTCACACTCTGGGCACTGGCACAGCGGGTGACAGAACTTGGACTTCAACCCCGGGCCAGCTTCCTCCACCACCTCCACTTCCACCTCCACCTCCCCCTCCCCCTCATCCTCATCTTTCCCTTCCTCCGGATAATGATCCAGCCATTCCAAAAGGTAACGCACCTGCAGACAAAAAATAAATACAAATGTCACCCCTATTTTATACCCAGTCTGAAATGACCAGCTTGTCTCTTCACCACAGCAACATACATACAGGCATACTTAGATGAGCCACTGGGAACCTTTAAAGGGCTTGTAGCTAACAAAATAATTCCATAACTCTTACAAGCTGTGTACTTCTATTCATTACATAAAAGTCTCAAATGTCCAGGTATGAAACACGTTATAAAATACAATATATGGTACTACACTTGGCATTATAGCAACACATGTATTTCTACTGTAATCACCGAGCAAACAGGGCATGTTTTGGAGTTCAAGTCTTTTTTTTTTGATGCCCAGTCTAAGTGAGAAAGTGAGAGACTGCATCTGGAGATGGACCAGACTCGACGCCTGAACCAGCAGCCCCTCACCGCTCCCCATCCTCTCACTTCAAAACTTCCGAGATCTTCACCTTTAATGTATTGAGAAAGCTCTTCCTACAGCAACACTGCCACCTAAAACACACAAGCAGCTACCCACCTGCCAAGCTTCTTTCATTTAAGTCTAATTAAAAAGGAGGTCCTGCTGTCCAATGCCCAGCCAAGTCGCTACAATGAATGTCAATACAGAAAATTATGAACGACCTCCCACAGTCCAATTAGAGCACACTCCTCCCTCTCTCCTTCGCAAAAACACCTGCAGTCCTTTTAGCATGGATTGTCCAAGATTATGGAAAACCTGGAACTTTGCCAGCTACTATTGTGGGGACAGGACAGGGAAACCTTTTGGACTTTTCAGCAAAGCATTTATTTTAAAAGACAAATATTGAATCAAGTCCCTAGCACATTCTATGGTACATTAGCACATTTCCACAACAGCCTGCACCAAATGCTTCTCTACAAATCAGGAGTTACTACTGTACTTGACAGGGGTCTGTCTTAAAGAGGCTGAAGTTCTTCTGCCTTGCAGAGTCTTGTGGCTGGTTTACAAGAGTGCTGGCGCCAAAGAGATACACAGCTCCTTACCGCCCCAATTTAATGGTTTCCACTTTAACCTCTGTCTGCTTATCAATATTATAAAATCAATGGTTCTTAACTCCAGTTCCTGGTAGCACTGGTTTTTCTTACTTATTTATTTCAGGTTAATGGTTACACTGTTGCATACCAGCTATTTGGAGAGAGGATAGGTTTGCGAGATCTAAAATCGAGACCACAGAATGCTTAGATCCTGAGCTTCAAAAAGTTTCCAGGATGTGTTGCTCTTTAAGAGCTCTGTTTTTAAGTAAAAACAAATAATTACATGTTTAAAAAACAAGTTGATAAGTCATTTATATATTCATTTATTTCAATCTCACTTTGACTGTATCACCCTGTACAGACCTGATCAGGTGGCCAGAGCCTTACAAACAAGAACCTGATTACAGGTTCCTTCCAGTCCAGTCAGACTCTACACTGTCTTCAACTTCTCGAGGTGCGACAGGATTATTGCTAAACTCGGCAAAGCAGACGCCATGGCTCTTTTTAGATTCTCAGTTTAGCATTGTGGCCTGGCACACTGTGATTGACTCAAAGTAAAAATAAGATCCTCTGAAAATAAAGGCTTACATAATATATTTTAGTATCTGAATCACAGTAGTCTGCTACACTGCCAGGATAGGACATGCCAACTCAACAGACAACACAGAGAATTTGATTACACACAACAGGGTAAAAACATTCCAGCAGGTAAAAAAAGACTCTCAGTGACAACAACAAAGATTAGATTAGAAGCAACTACCATAGGCATGATCTGTAAACAAATCAATGACAACAACAACAAATACAACTGTATTTTGTAGAAGTAAACATTGTGTTAGTTTGAACAAAAAACAAGTGAGACTTGAATCTTGTTAGCCTTGCATTCTGTGGTCTAATTTGCTCTTTTGTAAATGAGAATTTGTTCTCAATCTTCTTATCTGGTAAAATAAAGGTTAAATTAAATGAAATGGAATTGAAACAATAGAACCGTCTTTTTCCGATCAGCATCATAAAATCCCCTTTTTTTAATGCCTGTTTCTACAAACTCTTTCTATGTCTTAGTCCCCAGTGGCTCTCTTAGGAAAAGCACTACAGTAGGGCAGGAGGGTGTCATGTAAGAGCAGTTTGAATGCTGTTAATGTAAGTTGCTGATACTGACTAGCGGCTCTGCATTGGCCCAATGGGTTGTGGAAGAAAACTCGCTGTACACAGTTTAACTCTGGTTGCAGCTGGGTTGCAAGGGAAATTAGATATTTAAATTTGGCATTTCAAATTATGTAGATAAGCAAAAGTAAAAATGTATAAAAAATATGGCCCTCCTCGGAGCATTCTGTGCTCTTTCCATGCAGTAGGCAGCGATCACAATAAACTACATCAGGAGGCAACACAAAACAACCCAAGTGAAGGGAATGGATTTTAATGGTAAGAATCTGCATATGTTATTATACAGTTATGTTTTACCACAAACCCACTTAGCTGAGGGATGATTGCCTGACCATTTGGTCCTCCCTCCCTGTGAAAACCAAGGTAAGCCAAGCGGGATGGCCACAGGGGTGGAAAATAATGCCAATAAAATGTCACTACTGTGTGTCTCGATTCACCTGTGGAACAGATTGATTACTTGCAAGCATTATAAGTTGATTATCAATTAAGGGATTCCAAGATATTTACTGAGCAAGAGGTCTTATTTTAATGATGTATTGTTAACAGTAATTTTGCCATTTTCCCATGGTTATACTATGCATTTACCATACCTCTCGGCTTTACACTGTTTACCTATGCTTTGTTACACTTTGCTATGCATTTACTATGGTAAACTTGGCTGTTGAGTTATTTTCTTCCACCACTGTTTAGATCGATAAAATAGGGATCCTTGACTTTTGTTAATAAATGGGCAGGTCTTTCTTACCATCTCCACATCTCCATCAGCGACAGCCCTCAACAGTTTCTCCACCTGAGGAAAACAAGCTTCTGTAAAAGTAGAATTAAAATGCAACACCACCCTCGTCTTGACCAGATAGTCTCTTTCTCGAGGACTACACACAACTATATACCACAACTCCAGCTGCTAAAGACAGAGCTTTGCCTTTTCAAGCAAGTTTATAAACACAACTCTTAAAGTGTTTATTTTCATAGTGTGGATCAGGGATGGAAACAAGACTCCTATTGCACTGCGGTTTCACCCATTCCAGGTTTTACTATGAGCTTGATTAGCCACAGCGTATTGACTCAAAACCACTAGGCAGGGGGAGTCTTATTTCATACCTGGTGTGGCTACAAATCAGCACTGCACTTCTGTAGTGCAGTGTTAAACATATAGTGGGAACTAATATCTTTAATGATCACCTAAAACACAACACAACAGTAAATTGCAGCGGGTATAAGCCCCTATTTAGTAAAGTAACTTTCACAGGCATTTCAAACCTATTATCAAGCATGCAATCACATTGGTGTTTCTTTCGTCATGTTTTTGGATGGCCAATCAATTTCTTTTTTTTCTGTCAATTTTAATAAAACTAGTCTATAAATGGTTAAATGCTTTGAAGCTGCACCTCAAAGATAACAGGGTGAAAACCACAGAATGCTCGAGACGGTGTCTGTGCGGAGGTTAAAGACCGCAGTCTGACTCACACGTAGTCAAAGCTTCAGTTCTCAATTGCTACACACGCAACCTCACAGAAGTATTAGAAAAGAGCAAAGGGATGAAACAGGAGTAGCTCGATTCCACTGGTTCACACAGAGCAGCCAACAGGTAACTGGTTACCTCCTTGTGTTTTCCTTTCACGTTCTCGTGCTTGATGTCTGTGGACAGTGAGGACACACTTGACATGGACGACCTCCGGCTGCACGTATCTGTGGAGGGCTGAGGAGATCTTCCAGGAGACTGCCAGGAATCAAAAAATAATGATAATCAATTACAGCTGTATGTGGCAAATGCATTATTATTACTGATATTCATTTTTTTAATCAATTGTACCCATTATTTCGTAATAATTTGAATGTCACTTCACTGCTGCAACCCTCCTACATATCAAGACGACTCAGTTAAGCCAATCCTCTTCACTTGCTAAATTTAAATCAACAGATTATACCAAGTTACTGAACCAATACTAGCCTCATTCTATTAAACTAGCCAAGATTTGGGCAAGTGGGATTCGAACCACACTGTGTGACTCACCCTGTCATTCAAACAGCTGGGGTTTCATGAGGTGCACCAATGGAGCCCCGCCTGTATGTGTCAAAATTTTATATCTTTTTTTTTTTTTTTTTTTTTTTTTTTTACACCCTTTAGTCATCAATGGTTTTTACCCCGGTTTTCTCCCCAATCTGGAATGCCCGTGTTCCTGCCTACCCGTCATTTTTTGCAATGCAGATCCATAGTGAAGCCACCAGACCTATAGTGCCAGAAGGCAACACAGATCTGAATGGCTCCCCTGCAGACCCGCAGGTGCCCTATCAGCCACAGGGGTTGCTGGTGCGCAATGAACCATAGATTATCCCTATAGACTAATCCCTCCCTACCCGGAGTGATGCTCAGCCTATGAAACCCTGGTCATGGCTGGCAATAACATAGCCTGGATTTGAACCTGTAATCTCCAGGCTATAGGGCGCATCCTGCACTCCACATAGTGCGGCTTTACTGGATGCGCCACTCGGGAGCCCCACTTCTGGTATCTATTATTTCTGTACACTGATCTAGCTGCAATCTGAACACCTAACCTACAGCACAGATATTATTTAAAAAAATCAAGGACTACCATGGGTGTTCACACCAATAAAAAAAAGAAAAAGAAAAATGGATTTGAATGCTCTTTTTAATGCAAGATAGCGCATGCCAACAGAAATAAGGGATGTACCTCACTAGCACTCTGTCCAAATCCACTGTAGGTGAATTCCAGTAAAGCTAAAATCTGCAAGGAACAACAAAATATAAATAAAAATTATATATATATATATATATATATATATATATATATATATATATATATATATATATATATATATATATATATATATATATATATATTGTATATATCATATCACCTTGTCAAAGATATACAAAAAATACACCTTGCACAGTGTTTTCTTATTTGGGCCAGGTAGACGGTTTAACCATCAGAGGAGAGGAGCAATAGTTTGAGTAATGGCATCTCATCGTAATTATTACACACATAATAGTGCAGATTTAGAAATACAGTGCTAAAAGGAATCTACTGTATACAATAACAAACAGTTCAACTTTTTTCACTGTCTTCAAAATGTTGGAATGGTTTGAGATTCCCTCCATTTGCCATGCTGGAGTGCAAGGTGCGAGTGGCTAGGTTAGTCAATAAAAAACTAGGAAGTTGGTACAAGAGAGAAATAAATAAATAAACAAATAATAAAACTATGAGAAGTAGGGATCATAGACAGCGTGAAGTCTTAAGTGGGAAATATTTTCTGATATAGTGGTATTACTTTGTAACAAAACAGCAGAAGTTAATGTTTACTGGACAACTGTGATAAAACATAATTGAGGACAATCTGAATTTAGCGGTGTACCAAATATTAGACATTAACTAAGCATTCCATTTTCTTGTTAAAGTAACACTACCTTAATACGGTAGACTTAAGTCCCCATGATTGTAATCCAAAGACACCACACCTTTCAAACAAAATGCTTTGTTATACAGTTCAAAATATTATTTAAAAACGGCTATTTACAGTAAGAACCCTGCAAAAAAGACCAGTAACAATGCCATTTTCTAAAGATGCGCTGTATTTCCAGACAGCAGTACCTTGGAGTTGAGCGCACACTGAAACGGAGTCTCCTTTGCCTTGTTGGGAATATCAGTATTGGCGCCATTCTCCAGCAGCACCTCAATGACTCCTTCATAGCCCCAGCGAGCTGCAATGTGGAGGGGAGTGTCTCCTTTATCATTCTGAATGTCCAGCCTGCAGGAGTGTACGTCATAGTACACCAGTGCCTTCACGCACTGCAGAACAACAGAAACACTCAAGTGATTGCAGCTAACAGAACAAATACATCTGACTGTTGTGCACCTTCATGTGTTATAAGCATGTATATTTATAAATCATGTAATTGTATAAACACAAAGGAAATACAGGTCATGCAATTTCTCTTCTCAGCATGAAAAACTTACATCTTCATGCCCGTACATGCAGGCCAAATGGAGCGGAGTGTTGCCACTGTTATCCTGTACATTGGTGCTGGCTTTGTAGTGTAACAGCAGCAACTGGGGAAGCGAAAGAAACAACAGTGTGAGCTAAATATAACCAAAACCAAAACCACATCTCAGAACAAAGTGCACTGAGCAGACAGTTTCATCATCCAATATCTCTCGCCTCTTCCAACAATTGATTTCTAATACACAACGAGACAGGTTGAGTCAGATTTTTTCACTGCAAATGCCATGTTGATATACCTAATCAACCCAAGCCCCCTGAACTCTACTCTGACAGCATTTGCTTTAACATCATATAAAACAAAGCGTCTCTGTTTTGCTAGGATGGAGCCCATACAAATGGTTGCATGGAAAATGTGCAGTTTCCCCCATGCATTAACTGCAGTGCTCCCTTTTTATAAGCAGCACTTTATAACCTATATTAGTTATAAGACAGCATAATCAATTCAAGCACTCAAGATTCTAAAAGGTATTGAAAATGTCGACCCATGGGACTTTTTCCACCTGAAAAAAAAGAAACAAGGACCTGGGGTCACAAATGGAGATTAGACAAAGCATTCAAAACAGAAAATAGGAGGCACTTTTTTTACACAGAGAATTGTGAGGGTCTGGAACAAACTCCCCAGAAATATTGTTGAAGCTGACACCCTGGGATCCTTCAAGAATATGTTTGATGAGATTCTGGGATCAATAAGCTACTAACAACCAAACAAGCAAGATAAGCTGAATGGCCTCCTCTCGTTTGTAAACTTTCTTATTTTCTACTCCCTGCTCCCATTTGCCTCATAACAGAATTCCACTAGCATTTTAATTCTAAGGTGAAACACTAATTGCACTCATAACTGTCTCTCCTGACTACAGCATTATATAGCACTGTATACTGTATATACTAGGAATTAAGTATCCTTTACTGTGTTTGTACTACATGTCCCCATACCTTACTGTGTTTTTCCATGCTTTACAATGTTTCCACTATGCTATGCTTTCCTCATTGTAAGCTCTTTGATGGAAAACAATTAAACTTCAGGTTTGGGTCACTTACTGTGCCGCTCTG
The DNA here is from genome assembly GCF_017654505.1 of Polyodon spathula. Lineage (NCBI taxonomy): Eukaryota > Metazoa > Chordata > Actinopteri > Acipenseriformes > Polyodontidae > Polyodon > Polyodon spathula. The sequence goes on along the minus strand of NC_054546.1, from coordinate 33,210,018 downwards.
GTACCCTTTTTGGCAGGACAGGTGCAGAGGAGTTAAAGCATGATAGTCTGTTGCATTCACAACAGCTCCCTTTGCAACCAGCAGATCTATTAATGATGACTGACCTTCAGATAGAGAAAGAAAAAACATGTTCAGTAAAGGAAAACATTGCATTTGAATGCTCTTTAAGTAGAATCCATTTAAAAAGGCTCCCACCACAGATAGCAGCAATATGGAGTGGCGTGTACCCTCGATCATCTCTAGAGAATGGAGTGACAATGGACGGGTCATTCAGTCTGCTACAAAAAGGAAAAATCAAGCTGGTCAAAACAGCAAACAACATTAACAAGTAACAATGAAAGAGAGGCTCTTTTCACAATACTGCACACAATCACAACCTTCAAATCTTAAATTCTGTCCAATTCATTTTTAAAAATAGTTTTTACATCTGTACGGTAAACATTTTGTTGCCTCCGTAAAAGAACAACATTCCTCATGTTGAGCTACTTTGTTCTATTGAAAGGTTTTTAAAAAAATGCAAAGCTGAATATCATTAAAACACAGCTAGAAACCAAAAGAAAATATAAAAAATGTACAAGTATAAAACATTATTATTCCAAATTATGTAGCATTTACGTGCCAGGATTATTTTTTCTTGATTACATACTGTTATAAATCAAAATCACAGGTGTTCTGAACTTGTATAACCTCCCACTGCTGAAAGTAATAATCGGCAGCAGCCCTCTTAAGTACACAGTGTGAAGCATTGGCTTGCAGATTTCAAAGGAAGAAGCAGCTTGCGTCACTACAGCTAAAAATACCTTTGGGGGATGTACAGTAAACAGCATCACTTTTCTGATAAAGTGTTAAGAGAAGGCTAAACTTAAGGACGATGCATCAAACAGACACATTCAATGTAGTGCACACATTTTAGATTTCTATGAGGCACTGTGAATTGCATTTCTGCATCTCAATTTGATTAAACAGTTGCTAAAAGATTAATACAATGTAACTCTTTCACAAACACCAATGCTGTTTACATGATCAAATGTCTGTACGGTATAGCATACATGGGTAAGACTATTTAACAGGTTCACATTAGTGTGATGTTTTGTACTTATTGAAAAATGAAAACTGTAAAACAGTCCCATTTTCGGCTGATCTGTAAATGAGATTTAAGGTGTAAGATGTCTATTTCACTTTAAATTACACATACTTTTAACAACTTTACGTAAACAAAATATATAGAAATAGACCATTAAATAAATTTAAATAAATAGAACTGACAAAAATGAAGCTTTATCTACTGCTTGTTAAAAACCCATATTGTTTAATAGGGCACATCACAAGGTTCAGTTTATCTGCATTTCAAAAAGGAAATAAAGATTTACTATTAGCAAGTTCCTATACAAATCTGGTCACTGCACATTTGGAAAAAGTGTTTTACTGCAGCACAGACAGATAAATAAACAAGTAGAAAGATTTGCTAATATCTAGCCTCTAACTGTGGAAGATCTGCCCAGTAAAAACAATCCGCTTTCATTTCCCTGTTTACTTACCGCACCAGATAGCATTTTTTTTCATGCAAGAGTGCTTTAGTTCAAAGTGAAGTGTAGGTGTCGGATTAAAACAGCTTCACTAAGGATGATTAATACCAGGTACCGTTCCTTTTCATAACACAAGCTTCCGTAATCTTTTCATTAGCACAAAAGCTATTAAAATCCCCACCTACATGTTCCTACAAAAGAACACTGTGCACAATTACTATTATCAGCTGCCTGTGTCATAGAAATCTTTTAATCCTGTTAAAAAAGCAGGTAGGACCAACAGATTCGTATTAACAGATGTGGCCTACAGAGGGAATGGGAGGGGCTTGACTCTGGTTAGGGGAATGTATCCACAGCTTTAAACACTTACAGTACAACACAAATTTAAGACAATTTAAGAGACAATTTAAGTCTTCAATGGAGTGGATTTTAAAAGTTTACTTTTTTTTTTTTTTAAAAAGGAGGACAAAAATACCTGTTAAAATGTAAAACTCTAATAAATAAACACAGTACTGTAGTATTTAACATATGTAAGTTTGGTTGTGTATGTCCTTTATGTGTAACTTTAAAACATGTGTAACTTGTTTTTGTTTTGTTTTTTTACCTATTGAAATGGATTAATTAACTTAAAGACCATATTACACTGTTTGTGAGGGGTGGGTATTTTGTGAGACTGCCACTAGTCTCTGAGGACTGGAGTTCTGGAGAAACCACTGCACTAGAGCATCTCAGCCTCACACAAGATGAAAGTCTAGAGACGGCTTACCCAGATAATTGCGTCTCGCAGCTGTCGCAGGAACACAGGGGATGGCACATTGGGATATTTTCCTCTTCGTTTTTTCCCTCACTCAACAGCTTTTCCACTTCGCTCTCATTACCACCGGCGATGTGCTAACGAAACAGAAAAGCCTTCAACTGGCTGGCTTTCAGATGCCTTTGGGGAGGTTTTTAATAATACCTGAATGCTGGTTTCTTTGTATTCTATCACAAGAAACCTCTCTCTGTGAATACCAGTAAAATCAGCTCTGAAGAACTTCAGGAATCAATATATAGGGGAAGTTAGTCAACATCCAAAAAGATCCATTATCTATGTAACACAGACACAGTACTAGACTGTTCTTTACACATGTGAAACATCGAGACTGTATTCATAAAGTATGTATTTTTTCTTGTGGGGAGGGGGGGACTCATTTAGATGCACCTAACCAAAATAAAATAGTTTGTTAAAATAAGAGTAGGGTTTGTACGATACGTCTTGATGTTTTCTTTTCTGGTCGCATGTGTTTCATAAACTGCATGCATACTTGTAAGGAAATGGTGCAACCTGCTACAAAAACAAAGGATGTCAACGCAGCCTTTTCTAGCCCTTGACCAGCTTGAAAAAATGAAATTTCTGCTCTTATATACTTGTTACAGCTGACAAATGTCCTTTGTTGAAAATAAGCAGCTGACAAAGAAATTTATGGGAGGACCAATCTCAGCTTATACAGTTGTATCACACAGAAACAAGGTTGCCTGGCTACATTTTAAATAGAAAACATCTATAGACAAGCAGCATTGCTTTTCAAATGGACAGCATTGTAAGCTGTCAATTGAAATAAATGTTATTCAAGTCAGGAATGGGCCAAAACATGTGTTAGTGACACTTATTTAAAAATGCTGAAGAGAAAATGCCAATGTATCACAGTATAGATAGTAGAATTCCTCTATTACGCTGAAATAAAACGTAATACAATGGTCTTCACAAAGAGCTGGCAGAGGGAGATGTTCAGCGCTTGCTCTTGTCACAGCTCCTCACCAAACTTAGACCAAAAGTAATTTCGGTAAAAAAAAAAAAAAATGCATAGAATCCAGTTCCTAGCCCAGGGCATTTACAAGAGTAGTGCTGTAATATTACTATAGAGAAAAAGAATAACATTTACTCCAGCTGTTTCATTAAATTTAAAAAGCAGTAAAACACAGATTTATACACACAGCTGCATACCTCAAACAGACAGTCAATCGCGGTAGCAGCATTCTGAGACAGCAGATTTATTTTCTGTCTGAAGAACAAGTTGTCATTTACATTTCCTGAAACCTGCCAGAGAAATGAAAAGAAGTGAAACAGTGAAGCGTTAGACTCTTACAACATTCTACATGTTGGAACTTGGTATTTGTATCAAATATCACATTTATCTACAAAGGAGAATAAGGGATAACTTGACTGAAGTCTTTAAAATAGATTTACCGGTATTATTTTGTAACCAATATGTATTTTAAAAGGAGTTGACAGTTAACCCTAAAACAAGACACCAGCGCACACAGATGAAATACAGCAGCGTTGCAGGGGGACAGGATAATGGTTTGACACTGGTGTACCAGCTGTATTTAGAGAGAGCTCTACAGACTGAAACAGAAAATGGTATACAAAGTCATTTCAACTCTGGGATCTCATACCTGTACCAAGTTGCTCTGGATTGTTTTGATATTTTATTTATTTATCTTGTAAAAACATATCTTGGGAAAATATAGTAGGTCATAATACAGACTCATATTAATTACATTTAATAGTAAAAAAAAAAATCATCTCTTTTGAAGGTGATTAATCCAACACTTTTTGTTGTTGCTTTTAATAACAGTGAATAAAATACCTAACTTTATTTTCACAATTCCCTAAAAATCATTGTGCTCCTCCATTTATCAAAACAGTCTTTAATAACATATGTACAAAAGTTTTGTGAAATGTATAAATTAGGGCTGTCAATTAATGTCAGTTAATTTAAGATAAATTATTTTAACGTGCTTTAATCGCATTGCTGTGTCTTGAGATTTTCGTCACACCGTACTTCAATCCCGGCCGGCAGCACTGAATTGAGTGTCTGAGTGCAGTTATCGTTTAAACAGAAAGTTAGTCACTGAACCGCATAATGGAGCAAAGGACTCCGAATGAATGGGAGATTGATTTATTTATTTATTTATTTATTTAAAACGTTCTGACAGCTCATTGGACAGAAAGATGCTTACTTGTGTACTGTCACATTGGTACACCTAGTCTGCTACTGTACCACCTGCGTGCTAAACACGCCTTCACTTCTCAAAATACACAAGAGCTTTCTGCTACAGACAAAAGCAACAACAACAACAACAAATGAAACCCACCAGTTTCGACAGAAATTCAGGATCGCTGCAAGCCCATGAATCAAGCTAAGTATGACATTATATACACACACACACACACACACACACACACACACACACACACACACTATATATATATATATATATATATATATATATATATATATATATATATATATATATATACCACACACACAATTTTTCTTGTTTGCAGTTTTTGGATAGGATGACAGTTTTTATGTTCTCTTCAAAAACAGTTCATTTCCTAGAACTGCTTACTGTAGTAGAATGCTTACTGTAAGGTATTTAGCATTTAAAAAAAAAAAAAAAAAAAAACAAACACATTTGTTTCAGTCCACGACCATATTTAAAAATAGATACCCTATTTATTCTGATCTCTGTATGCTGCTGATCAAGCTTGAATCACATGGTTTATTGTGTTGGTTGTATTTGTAATTTCTAAATTACTATACCTAATAAACATTTACGGATAATAATAATAATAATAATAATAATAATAATAATAATAATAATAATAATACATTTAAATTAGACGGATGTAGTAACTATTAATTTAAATATGCATTTAAAACCAAGATTAACTAAGATTACTATTTTTTTTAAATGGTGATAAATTATTTTCATTGTTTGCCAGCCCTAGTATAAATGTATTTACTGCAGTTGGAGCCAAGCACCTGAACTCGTATTTTTTCAGGAACTTATCAAGTACGTGGTACACATACTGATGGCTTCAATTATGTAATACCTTTCCCTGTTGTTTTCCGTTTCAGAATCTTGCAAGCATAGACTGATGTGAAAACGTGCAGTAAATTATTCACGTGGTGAACAGATGGTTGCCTGGCATGGTCAGGGTATTACACTACTCTGAAATGAGCTGCAAGGATGTCAGAGGTGTATCACGATGTGATCAGGATTATAACAGCCTTCAGCAGGACAGCAGTCTTATTTAAATGAGAATACACTTTCAAATGGGAAAAGTTGTTTTCCGAATAACTGCATGTCTTTATTTTCTTCTCTGGAGCACTGCTTCATTCCCAGGAAAGTGCCACATTTATTCCAATGCACTTGTGCTGATGTTTTATTCATGAGCCCCCCTTTTCTTTTACAGATGTTCAGCCGTCATTAAGTTTGATGGAGAAGACGATAACAAGCAAGGGTCGCATTACGCTAAATAATAAAAACCCACTGCAGGCGCTTGCCTTTGATTGTCTGGGAGTTTAGATGCATGGTATAAGGAACGGATGCAGCCCAGTCAGCCGGCAGGGAATATAGTGCACATTAGATCAGCCTTAATAATTCATAGCTGGAGGTTTCATAAAACACTGAATGCCAATACCATGTAGTTTGGCCTTGTGGACTGAGGAGATCACAGAATCAAGTTCCAGCTCAGTCACTGACACTGTGCGACCTTGGAAAAGCTACATTCTTAATCTTTAATCCTGAATACTAGCTGGGCTTTCCCGGTGAAAATCACTATGCGAGTGGCATTCATCCACTGCTATGACAGTAAATCACAATTACATATTAC